>NC_056739.1:46701668-47014168 GCF_019279795.1 Protopterus annectens
GAGCAAGGTTCAAGGGTTCTGCCCATTTTGTCTGAAATAATGCTGTATATTCCACCCAGGCAATGAACATGTTATATGGGTAAGGTTCATGAAGTCCTGGACTGCTATCCATTTGTCTAAATGCCAGATTTAAAGGAACATTATCAATAAAGTTTAAAAGAGGACTGTGCCTTGATAAGTACTCTTTTCAAATAAGTGTGCATTATTCCAGTATTGACTGCATGTGTTTTCTAATCTGACACCAGATGACTGTTAAATGAAGTGCACATTTGTCTTGTAGTCACAGTTTGTGGGTTCTAATCCCATGGCAGCCAGCTAATAAATGACCAGCTGTCTAGTTTACTTACTGTACACGACCATACCTCTCAACTGTTATGATTTTTTCAGAATGTAATGACTCATATGTCTGGTCCTTGATTAGCAGATACATGATATTACTTGGCATACAATTTATTGGCAAATCTGTCATCAGAACACCTTGCTACTAATGTATGAGCACACTATGTACAAATGTTACCTATAGTTGTGCCTCTGTACCATCATGTGTTAGAAATTGGCCCATACTGTTCCATGCTAACAGGTTGAGAGCTATGTACATGTAACATCATCTACACAATAGTTGCAGTCAGAGTAATGACAACTGAAATTGTACATATATAGAAGTATGTAGTAACAGTCTGTGTAGTAATATTACCTGTGAAGTTATTAATTGTATTTTTCTCTCTCTCTCACCCTACCCCCATCTTCTTTAATTTCTTAATGTCATTTATTATTATGATTTGATATTAATATATATTTTTCTAACTACCTCTTATGTTGGCCTTATGTATAATTTCATATTGCTTTGCTGTTAAAATACTTTTATTTGCATTAATTATTGTTGTGTTCATCATTATATTACTTTCTATTTCTTTTGATTAATCATTATTACCTTCTATTATGTTAATACTAACATTTTTTTGGTCGTGTTTATTTCCACCTTATGTTTATATTTATTTTCTACAGTGCAACAAGGTAGGCTGGTTCCTGGCGATCCATCTACCTTGGCTCCCCCAGCCATGGCACCAGGGCCCAGAACGTCTTGGCTGCAGCCTGGGAGTGTGTCCTCTGCTGCCCCTGCACTACCTGTGCTGTAAAGTAGTCCTGCCCCACAGGTGTGGCCGCCCCTCTGGGAGTTGAAGTGGAGGGGTGATTATGTCACCTGTGAGGAACTACCAGGTATGGTGCGTAGGTTGCTGCACCTCACTGTCAGTGCACGCATACACCGTATGAAGAGCATGCTGTCCATCCTGGTAGGGCAGCCTCGCCCGGACCACCAGCATCACCCACCTCCTCCTCCGGAGCAGTGAAGCAGCAGTGCTGACAGTCCCATGGGTGAGGACTTGAGTCACACTGCTACCATGTCTGATATTTGTGGGAGTGGAATTCCACAACATTCTCCCCATCCAAGGTGTTCACTGGCCCCCCGTGTCAGACACCAACCCTGTCTGCTGTCTTGTCTGTCTGAAAAATCTTCCTCACCTTCCCGTCTTATCTCACCCACACATACCTATGCCCCTTTCCCATCATTCCACTCTTACCTTAAAAAACAATGGACACCTATCTCACAGAAAAAATATCATCGCATACATCGTTCTCCATTTTGCACATGTCCACAGGACAAACTTAATTTGGTCCAATTGAATTAACAACACACTTATGTTGTCATCACCCCTCTCTGCGGGTGACAGTCCAAATTCAGCAAAAAAAATCTGTTAAAGTGCTTAGTTGTTGTTGATGAAGAAATGGATCGCTCTGGTTCTTTCCTACACCTGTTCTGCACATCCCTACCTGCCTTTCACTGTGCGTTCCTCCTACGTGTACCCCATTTCACCCCTGACCTACCTCCCCATTTTCTTTTCTTTAAAGAGTTTTGCATGACACATCACAGTGAGCCATGTCACTTTGTGTTATGCTAAATAGTGCTACATTGATATATGTTTTGGTAAAAATATTAAGTTCAAAAACGTACACCTGCACCCTACTTCAGGCCCAGGACCGTCACACTTACAGAACAGTGGATCAACCCACCAAGCCACACAGTTGCTAACTAAAACATCTGTATTTAATCAAAACATAGCAATGCTTACGTACCCAACATTAAGCATGTTTAAGAGATGCTATGCATCGCACCACACCACGCAAACAGGCTAAAAGATTAATAGAAACATAGTACTGTAATTGGGACTATAGTACAGAAATACAGCACTCTAAAGCCATACACATAATAATAGATGCAAATGTGGCATGTAACAGCAGATAACTGTGGAATGATATCTACAACATGTAAAAATACAGCTATTTCACTGACACTGTAGCTCAGTCTGTAAAATGTATTGAGAACATAACTTTTTGGTACACATAGTCCTGGGTTCAACTACAGCTGCGTCTAGCATTGAAAATACATGTATGTAGATATTAACATTTTAAGTTATGATATGTATGTCTGTGTCTCCACCTATTTATCCACCCAAAGCAGTACAGTTGGAATGTCTGCATATAAATAATAGAAGTCAAAGGCCTACAGTTAGGACCACTTTTAACTTCTCCTATTGCAACACTAGAAAGTGCAGAGAATGTCAGGTCATGCATTAGCCTAAATTCCCAAAGGATTTTGAAGTGTGTACTGAAATTCTGACCCAGTAATATTAGACTGCAGCCCACAATGATTTGCTAGTGATATCACAGACAACCACAGCTGCACAAGTAACATATGCACATGGAAGTTGTGCTAGACACAATGGTTTCCACCACACACTTAACAGGGGACTACCATGACATAACATGTTACTAGGCGGTGGCCCAACTGTGTGAGATAATGGTTAATGTACCCACTACCTTTTTCTAGGACACACCAACCATTTTGTCTTTTATTATGTTAATGATACTGTTGGCTAACATACTTACCTTAAACATATGCCTTAATATCCAGTGGGGTGGCTACCCTCAATCTGGCTCTGCCTCTACAAGGCTACCACAAGCCCCATGCTTACTCTTAAATCTTGTTGTCCTGCAAAGGGATCACCCTCTGCCTATGCCTATTGCCAGCAACAGCAGCTTCAGCTTGCAGCACACATCTGTATGTAAAAAGTAGCTGTTTCAGACATTCTCTCTGTGATGACATAATATCTTTACCCAGTAATTTCCACCCCGACATACGAGAAAGGGGTGGTACTGTACATTGAAGCCTTATATCTTGTTCAGTGGTTGCATATGATTGGCTGACTATAGTGAAAATCAGCTGTGTTGGCTGCAATTAGCATTTCAGAAGCACAGATTGGTTACGAGGTAATCACTTGCTAATGAGAACCATGTTAAAAAGGCAAACAGCTAGCTAGGGGAAACATTGTGTATGACAGATACTTCACAGGGTGAACTCGTTGGCACATTTATATATATGTAACTTTCAACAGAGGAGTATTGTACTCCATCAGGGACGTAACCCTTTTGTTTCCAACATGATGCATATGTTTGAATATACTTAGGGGGAATGGAGATTACATCAGTAAGCCTTTCTTAGAAGTGTAATGATAACATGTCATTGATCTTCAGATTTTTTACAGCTACAAAGGAACTGCAGTATATTAAGGGTAGAATGCTGCCTACAAAGGAACTACAGCATATTAAGGGTAGAATGCTGCCTACAAAGGAACTACAGTATATTAAGGGTAGAATGCTGCCTACAAAGGAACTACAGTATATTAAGGGTAGAATGCTGCCTACAAAGGAACTACAATATATTAAGGGTAGAATGCTGCCTACAAAGGAACTACAGTATATTAAGGGTAGAATGCTGCCTACAAAGGAACTACAGCATATTAAGGGTAGAATGCTGCCTACAAAGGAACTACAGTATATTAAGGGTAGAATGCTGCCTACAAAGAAACTACAGTATATTAAGGGTAGAATGCTGCCTACAAAGGAACTACAGAATATTAAGGGTAGAATGCTGCCTACAAAGGAACTACAGAATATTAAGGGTAGAATGCTTTTTGTTTATTTGGTTCACCATCTCCTGGAAATGTCCCTTGACAGCAGTTGTAATAGCACACTGCTATTTGTTTGGCACTGTTGGTTTTATATATTATAAGGGGGGGTTACTTCTAGGGGCCACACTACAATGGACTCCTGTGTTGGATGTGTGATCATACATCAGTATCTGTCATGGCACAAACAGGAATAGCTGACTATTGCTACTATCCCAGTTGCACCCACACCCCTTGTATGTTTGCACACTGTGGACTATGAGATGTGTAATCAATACTGCTAGCCAGCTGTTATTGCTGTATCTCTACATAGTGTATCCCATCTATGTGATCCTGACATGTGCTGGCATTTTGTTGTATTTTAGGAAAGAGGCATCCCCACCACCAGGGTCCTTTTACAGATTCTGAAAATGACATCATCCTGGAAGACCTGTGTCAACACCACCGACTCATGTTGTCCAGGGGGAGACAAAATAGGGAAGAGTGGGCTGTATTGTAGCTGACCTGGTCCACAATGTGAATGTGATTGGTCACCAGAGCAGGACATATGAGCAGGTGTGACACTGTGCTACTGATATGATCAATGCCGCACACAGAAGAGCAGCAGACGTGGCCAGGGATCGTGGTGTCACCAGTGGATGGGCTTGCACTGGAACAACCACTGCCAGCCACTGAGGAATTCCTGATGAACCTAGGAACACAGCACAGCTCCCCAGCATCCATCACACCTTATATCGTGGATGTGAGTGCCAACTTTTCCACACAGGAGGAGCGACCAGGTATGCTTAGTTGGATCAGCATTGGAATACTGTAGCATTCAGTGTGTCAGGGTGTACATAGTTTTATATGGGAGTCAGGTGTTTGTTTTTTTTTGGGGGGGGGGTTAACTGCAGTTTGAATCTCATGCTCAGATTTTGGCCAACATACTGATTAATACAGTAGCTACTGTATATATGAGATATATGGATGTATTCCCCTGTTATAATGCAAAATGTGGTGGTGTTTACATTACCTCTCCCTCAAATATTTCATTGGACCATCAGGAATCGGATGAGGCCACGCTCCTGCTCCTGGTAAGCACAACCCTCTTTTGTTAGAGCTGTAGATTTAGTGCAATGTATTTACTAAAGTATCATCCCAGGCCTGCTGGCTGGATTGATGTACTGTCTGCATGATTGCCAACTGCACAGATATTTTCCGACTGTACACAGTTTAGAGTCATACCTCTGCCATACTTATACTTTGTAGGTGTGACCGCACTGACAGATTTCATAGGTTCATAGGAGGGCACTAGGCTATCGGCCCTAGGGCCCATACAAGCCTAGCCAAAAAATGTACCCTGGCTTTCGCCACCCAAGAAAATTATTTTCCTGTGCTCCTGTCGAGCAGAGCCACAGAAGTGATCCCCGAGGTGAATTTCCCATTTCCCATCCAATCATTAAGATTTTTCTTGAAGAGTGCTAATGAGGAGCTCTGTTTGACATAGATAGGTAGTCTGTTCCAGAGTATGGGAAGTCTCTGGGACAGGAATCTATCCCTCCAGCATGTTCTGTTTATTGTGGTGACAAGGTTTAGGTCCCTAGAGCGTGTAGCTCAGAGGGATTGGGATTTCTTTAAGTGGAGCATGTCCAGCAGCTCTGGGTTTGACATAGCTTTGTATGTTAGGCAGAGATCACCCCTGAGTAGGTGATATGCGATAGAGTAAAGCTGTAGTTTTTTGAAATGGTCTGCATAGGGCATCTGTTTGAGGCCAGTAATCCTCTTTGTGAGGTATTTCTGTGGCCTTTCCAGTTGTTGTAGATGTCTTGTGAGGTACATACCAAAAGGGGCGTTGTACTCTATAATGGGTCTAATGAGTGATGAGTAGAGGGGAACAATTACCTCTTTTTTTCTGGATGAGAATCCTTTTGTGATGAGATGAGCCACATAGAAGGATTTCCTGACCACTGTGGCGATGTGATTATCAAAGGAGAGACTACTGTCCACCTGTGTCCCAAGGTCTCTTATCACATTTTCAGCATTAAGTAGACTACCAGCTATGTGGTAGTTCATGGGTACAGAGTTTTTACCAAAGGGGATGACAATACACTTTTTGGCATTGAGCTTCAGGCCATGGCTTTGACAGCAGGTATCTGTCTCAGTGAGGCCCTTTTGTAGTTTGTCCACATCGTTAGGAGTTTCAATTATGGCTCCTAGTTTGCAGTCATCTGCAAACTTTGTTAGTCAAAGACCTTCTGTGTTGGCCTGCACTTCAGAGAAGTAGATACCAAACAGGAGAGGACCCAGGACTGAACCCTGCAATTGCCATTATGTGTCAACTGTGCAGAGTTTTGTCAAATGATGATGATGGCCAAAGTGAGGCACAGGTGGGGGTTGCAGGGGCTGACTCTGTCTCAGAGGTTTACATTCCTCTTCTGCCCTGATTATCACCGTACACATTCAGTATGCCTACACATACCCAGGCCCTGGAGGCCACAGATACTGGACAGTCAGAGGTTGGGGACATTGAACAGTAAAGTGTGGCTACTATGGCTGCAGTGAGTGTTTATACTGGCCATAGCCAAAGAGGTGGTGAGGCTCCACAGAGGCAAACTGATACGGGTGCTTATAGGTGGCCTGCTGACTATCCACTTCCTGTTGCAGGTGTCTGATCATGTGTCACTTGGTGTATGTTTCAGGCTGTCATGGAGGCACAGGTATGTTCCAAAAAGAACTGCAGATGAATGCTCAGGGTTATGGATGCAGCACAGTCCGACATCCATGTCTTCCTTCACCACATTGCTGATACCCTGTATTGGTTGACTGACACAGTGGAAAGATGTTGGTTAGAGACAGATTGCAGACTGTCTTGGAACACACATTGTCAGCGATAGAATGTCTAGTTGGAGTTGAGCATAGTAGTTAAGGACGTAGGTCAGCAACTATATCTGCTGAGAGTCCACATGGCCATGCAAAATCATGATTCAGTAGTGACAGTGCATCCAGCACTCAGGAGGGCAGTGTGCTGTCTACACCAAGAGGTGGCAGGCCATGGGCTCATGGTCACGGGAATGCATGTAGAGGACATGGTCCCAGAAGACAGCAGTCACCCTCAGGTAGTGTAGATCAGAGCGTGTGTATGTTCCTTTAAGAAGCATTTGCAGATGTAGCACATGCATATACATACTGAGCATGTGCAGGCAGCAGTGCCATTTTGAGAGAACAGCCAGAGTGTTAACATGTATGAGTGTGGTAGTAAGTCTGTTTATGTTTATTTAATTTTAAAGTTACAAAGCCTCATTTCTGATATGTTTGTGTGTAATAAAGCTGCTTGAACAGAACCCATGATTGTTTATCTGTTTTATCCTGACCAGATGAGCAACATGGTATCAAAACAAGGATTAGAAGAGCTATTTCTTTGAGCCATGAGACACAGAATTGAAGGTAAAGACAGACTACGCAGGTTGAGTGAAACAGAGTACAGACAAATGAAAAAGGGCCAGAAACAAGCTAAAGGTAAAGAAAACTGCAGAAATTATTTTTTTGGCAAAGAAAATGAAACTGCATTTTTATAAGGCACAAAGCACATTGTTAATCAAATGAGTAGCACAGAAACATATTATTTAGCAAACAAAAGGCACAAACCACCATAGTAATTAAGCAAAATGTTCTAAACCACGATATTTGATAAAACTAGCAAAACTATTCATGTGGGGCTCAAAATTACCTTCGGTTTGTATAACGAGCAAGTTTAAAGTAAAACAGGCACAAAAAAAGTATAACCACGATGAGAAATTAAAAAGGGCATAACGAGGACAATAAAAGGCCAAATTAAGCTTAAAGAGCAAGGTGACTGCATGTTTTTAGTAAAAGACCATGTCCAGGCACAAACTACTATTTCACATTGACCGAAGCCATTCAAAGCATTACTAGAGTTGGTTGAAGTATCTCAGAGTGTGCAAAGTGTTTGCAGACTGTGTGCTTTATTACAGTGCAATTATGTCAAAGAGTTTGCTGTGTGCAAAATACAGTTATATTGCAAAGTGCAAAGTACAGCCATTTCAAAAAGTTTCTTGTGCTGTGTGCATTTATTCACAGAAAGCCACCATTTTAGAGTGTTTCTTACTCTGTGCAGTTCACAATGTACAGCCATTTTGAAAGGTTCTTGTGTTGTGTACAGTTTATTCACAAAGTGCATTCATCTCGAAGTGTTTCTTACTCTGAGGTTTTTCTGCCGTGTACAGTTTATTCACAAAGTGCATTCATCTCCAAGTGTTTCTTACTCTGAGGTTTTTCTGCCGTGTACAGTTTATTCACAAAGTGCATTCATCTCGAAGTGTTTCTTACTCTGAGGTTTTTCTGCCGTGTACAGTTTTTTCGCAAAGTACAGTCATTTTGAAGTAGTTCTTATACAGATAAGGAGTGGTTTCATAATGTACAGTGATTTCAACAGTGATTTCAAAGTGTTCTTGTGCTACAGAGACTTATTTAGAAAAGTACAGTTATTTAAAGGAGTTTGTTGTGGTATTGGGCATAATTACAAGTACTGGCATAAAGTTCTGGCATATATTTGTGTGTGTGTGTGTGTGTGTGTGTGTGTGTATGATCATACATGAGGCATTTTGCAGACCAAGTCCACTTGTGTTTGATCATAATATAGCAGAGAAGTGGAGAGTATTCGAGCAGGAATATGTTATTTTCATACAAGCAGCTTTTTTTGATAATGATGCATGTACAAGGGCATTCATTTTGCTTGACTTGGCTGGGTCAGAAGCCATTGAAAAAGAGCTTTCATTGTTTATGCACCAGAAGTATATGCAGGAGAAGGGGCAAACCATCATATTGTGATACTGGCTGAATGAAGGTTAGACCCTCAGTGCTCAAAACATGAATTTAGAGAAATGTGCAACCCCCAGATGAATATTACATAAGAGAGGCACTTATTTTATACAAGAGACCAAAAGCCAGGTGAAACTTTTGCAGCTTATATCACTGCCTTGAGAAACAAAGCCAAAATCTACAGATATGGTGACTTGAAAGATGAGTTAATAAAGGACAGGCTTGTGTTTGGCGTTAATACTGCTGCAGGGAGAAAGATTTTGCTTCATGACAGTGACTTAATATTGAGCAAAGTAACAGAGATTTGTCTGCAGTGAGTCACATGAGCTCACAGAACGGCACACAAGTATGCTTACAAGAGATAAAAGCATAGTTTCAACAGTCTCTAGAGCAAACATAGACATTATACAACACATGGCAGGCAAGGGCAAGCCTAAGAACATGGCAGCTGCAACCCCTGCAGGTGTTGCAAGGAGAACCCATAACTTTCTAGCAAGTTCCAAGACTAGCTTAGTGAAAGTAGCATGTTCAGTACAGTATAAGAGTGAGTCAGCAAAACCAGAGTCAAGTCTTATTGTTGACTGTTGTATCTGTGGTGCCAATCATGAGTCTAAAAGAGAGAAGTGCTTAGCATTTGGTCAACAATGCCACAAGTGTGAAAAATTGAACCATTTTCAAAGGTTTTGTAAATCAAGCAAACCTCATTCAGTTATTAAGAAAGGTTACACTAAAAAGCAAGTTGATCATATAGAGAACTGCAACACTACTTTCTATGTAGATGGTGTATCAGAGGTCTGTGAAAAGGTTAATGCAGTAGATTTATTGGCAAAGAACAGAGTATTTTGCACTGTCCTTTTCAATGGTAAACACACAGAGCTCAAAGTCGACACTGGTTCAAAGTGTAATGTAATGTCAGCAGAAACATTTGCTAAGGGGAGCACTGGTGAGAAAATTAATTTGGTCAGTTGTGTGAAGCTTAAAGGTGAAGAGATTCAAACCAAAGGCTCAGTAGTGCTTTCATGATATTCTGTTGGGAACGGTTACACCTTTCAATCTTATGTAGTCCGAAGACCCATGCAGTCATTATTAGGTCTCACAGACAGTTTCAGAATGAAACTGCTTTCTTTTACCAAAGAACTACATCATGTAAGCACATGTCCCTGTTCTATCTTGAGTGATGCTATTTTCTCAGAGTATGCTGATGTTTTTGACGACAAGCTAGGCAAACTTCCAGTTGTGTACTCCATGAAGTTAGACCCAGAGGTCAGTCCAGTGGTCAGACCAGCAAGAAGACTTCCAGTAGCTTTGTAGGACAAAGTCAAGGTCCAGTTAGACAAAATGGTACAACAAGGTGTGATTTGTCCAGTCACAGAACCAACTGAGTGGGTCTCTTTCATGGTAGCTGCTCATAAAAAAATTCAGATGAAATCAAAATATGCATTGATCCAAGAGATTTGAAAAAGGTATTAAAAAGACCTCACCATCCTATGTGTACAATCGAGGCAATTGCAACCCTCATGCCAAAAGCCACTATTTATTCTATCTTAGATGCAAAGAGTTAATTTTGGCAAGTGATGCTTGATTGCAAATCTTCACAACTGACTACATATCTACCATATTTGGTAGATATGATTCCTCAGGGTGCCTTTTGGAATAAATTCTGCCAGTGAAGTCTTTCAGCATGCAATGGAGCAATTTTTTTCAGGCTACCCATGTGCAATAATAGTTGATTTACTGGTTGGAGGTAATGATGAAGCAGAGCATGCTAGAAACATCAGGAAAGTTCTGGACAGAGCGCATGAAGTGAACTTAAAGCTCAGCCCTCTGAAGTGCAAATTCAGACTACCAGAAGTTACTTATGTAGGTCATTTATTTAGCAGTACAGGCTTATGGCCATATCCTTCTAACCAAGCAGCCATTCTTGAGATGCCAGCTCCAGATAATGTCCAAGTTCTACAGCATTTTCTTGGTATGGTTAACTATTTGGGCAAATTTATCCTTGACTTTAGTGAGTTATCAGCACCTTTAAGAGAGCTGACATGCAAAAATGTTGCATGGTCATGGTTAGAACAATACCAAAGAACATTTGATAACCTCAAATAACAAACTGCTAACCCACCTACATTAAAATACGATGATGTCATGTCAACAAACCAGTAGTTCTTTCCTGTGATGCTTCAAAGTTTGGTCTTGGCACAGTTATTCTTCAAGAAGGCAAACCTGTTGCCTATGCATCTAGAACTCTTACCCAAACTGAGAGGCAGTATGCTCAAAATGAGAAGGAAGTTTTGGCAATTGTGTTCACATGGTCAAAGTTTCATGATGATATTTACGGCCGAGCTATCCAGATAGAAAATGACCATCAACCTCTAGTCACTATTTTAAAGATGCCTATGCATTTCACTCCAGCAAGACTACAAAGAATAATGCTCAAATTGCAAAAGTACAATTTCAAAATGGTCTATACAAAAGGTAAACTTCTTTATCTGGTTGATACCTTATCCAGATTGCCCAGAAATAACACAGAACAGCTTGATGCAAAGAATTTTTACTTTGATGTCATGAAAGTGTTTAATTTTTCTACCATGAGACTTGATGAGCTGAGGGATCATACAAAGACTGATCAAATTTTGCAAAAGCTCAACCACTTCATCAATGTAGGATGGCCATTAAAGCAATCCTGTGTACCACCAGAAGTACATTCCATACAGAGATGAGATGTTGATGGAAGATGGTATCATTTTCAAAGGTCCAAGCGTTGTTGTACCTACTTCCTTACAACATGAATACATTCAGATTTTACATTGTGGCCACCCAGGCTCTGATTCTACCAAGAGAAGAGTGAGAGGACGAGCATTTTTGGCCTTGTCTAGAAAAAGGCATTGATAAAGTGCTTTCTTCTTGTTCAGAGTGCAACAATACTTAGCTGCATTTGCAAAAAGAGCCACTTCAGCTAAGCCAAATTCCTGAACTACCTTGGTCAACAGTAGCAATTAACACATTTGAGTGGAAAAGTCAACATTACTTAGTGTTGCTAAACTCTTATTTGAACTGGTTTGAGATCAATTTGCTACTTAACCCAGTGTCCAGTCCTGTTATTGCTAAGATGAAACATAATTTCTCAGTCCAATGTAGTCCACACAAAGTTATTTCTGGCAATGGTTCTCAGTTTACCAGTCAGTTGTTTCAGAGATTTGCTAAAGAGTGGGACTTTATCCATGTTACTAGCAGTTCTGAATATCTTCAGTCAAACTACCTTCCTGAACATGCAGTACAGAGTGAAAAGCAATTACTGGAGAGGTCAAAGCGTGACAATACCAATATCTTCTTGAATTTACTCAATCTCAGATATATACTCCATGACAATCTACTTGGCTCGCCTGCTCAGAGACTTCTATCTAGGCAAACCGGAACGACCTTGCCTATCAGATCTAGTTTGTTGGTGCCTAATGCTAAAAACAACAGAACAATCAAAGCCCAACTTTTTAAGAAGCATTCTTCTCAGAAGTCCAGCTATGACAAAATGAGCAGATTTCTTTGTCTGTTAAAAAAAGGAGAGACAGTGAGAATGCAAATGGCAAAATGCTTTGATCAAATTGGTCAAGTGAGAGGTATATGTACCGAGCTGAGATCCTACTTAGCGGAATCTGAGGTTATAGAGTACAGGAGAAACTGCAGGCATCTTCTTCCTGTATCAGAAATGATATCACAGCATCGTACCTGTGATACAGACTCTAGATCTCAGACCAACCCTGACAATGTTCATACCGAAGAACATGTCACAGTATTCAATCCCATTCCTGATGATGTCCCAAATGGCCTAAAGTTGAACATTCCTTGAAGACAGTCCCTGTTGCTAGATCCAATTCTGACTTTTATGTTACACAATCAGGTTATATTTCCAGACCTAGTGTAAAATACACAGCAACCTGGACATGATTGTTTTCTATGTGTCTAATTTTGTATGATTTCATGTAAAATAACTAGTTCTGTATAACTGCATGTCAAAAGATCATTTCTGTGAACTGCATGTCATTGAATCCTGTCATTTCATAACAGGACTATTACTCAAAGTTCGAGAATGTGGATCAGTGTGTGTGTGTGTGTGTGTGTGTGTGTGTGTGTGTGTGTGTGTGTGTGCGTGCGTATAAATATATATATGTGTGTGCATGTGTATAAATATGTGCGTGTGTGTGTATAAATATATGTGTGTGTGTGTATAAATATATGTGTGTATATATGCATGTGTGTGTGCGCGTGTGTATAAATATATGTGTGTGTGTGTGTATATATGTGTGTGTGTGTGTGTGTGTGTGTGTGTGTCTATTATATGTGTGTATATATGTATATAAAGTGTGTATGTATGTGTATGTGTCCATGTATGTGTGTGTGTGTGTGTGTGTGTGTGTGTGTGTGTGTGTGTGCATGTGTGTGTGTGTCCGTGTGTGTGTGTGTGTGTGTGTGTGTGTGTGTGTGTGTGTGTGTGTGTGTGTGTGTATGTGTGTGTGTGTGTGTGTGTATATATATATATATATATATATATATATATATATATATATATATATGCATGTGTGCGTGTGTATTATATGTGTATATGTGTGTATATATGTATATAATGTGTGTATGTATGTGTGTGTGTGCGTGTGTGTGTGTGTGTATCTGTGTGTGTGTGTGTTTTTGTGTGCACGTGTGTGCGCGTGTGTGTGTGTGTGTGTTTGTGTGTGCATGTGTGTGCATGTGTGTGGTGTGTGTGTGTGTGTGTGTGTGTGTGTGTATTATATGTGTATATGTGTGTGTGTGTATATGTATATAATGTGAGTGTGTGTATGTATGTGTGTGTGTATTATATGTATATATGTGTGTGTGTATATATGTATATAATGTGTGTGTTTGTCTGTGTGTGTGTGTGCGTGTGTGTGTGTGTGCGCGCACGTGTGTGTGTGTGTCTGTGTGTGTGTGTGTATATATTTAAGAAGCATTTCCAGATGTAGAACATGCATATAACTACACATGCAGGCAGCACTGCTATTTTGAGAGAACAGTTAGAGTGTTAACGTGTATGAGTATGGTAGTCAGTTTATGTTTATTGAAGTTACAAAACCTCATTTCTGATATGTTTGTGTATAATAAAGCTGCTTGAACAGAACCCACAAATGTCAGTTTGTTTTATCCTGACCAGACAAGCGACAGGTAGTAGCCCCACTTCTGATCTTGGGTATGGAGGTGCCAGTGCAATTTCTGGCAGAGCCAGTTCCCACTTTAGGGAGCGAGGATTGGTGAACTTTCAGCTCTACCATGCACAGTTCAAAGTTGTGCAACATTCATACATGAAGGGCTAGTACTGAACTTAACTGTGTTCACACACACACACACACACACACACACACACACACACACACACACACACACACACACACACACACACACACACACACACCACTGTCACTATCAGATCAGCTACAGACACACATGGCACATTTCCATGGTCCATCTTGCCTGCTTCCCTTCCTGACTCACACACATGCTTTCAACCTATCAGTTCAGCCTACGCCTACCACACCCCCACACAACACCCTGTGCAAGTGATGATTTTATTTATTTATTTTACTTTTTATTTTACATGTGTTTACTGGGAAAGTCCGAAAGGAACAAGGTCCATTTACAGTGGAGGCCCGGGGAGAAAATCTCCACAAGAACACCGTTTACAAGAGAAAGATTCTGTACAGTTGTATAGCTTTCTCATATAATAGTCTATACAATGTATAAAATCAAAGAGATATAACATACAATAGATTGTTCTAAGGAACTTTAGCTTATACATAGTAGATCCTGGATGTCAGTATTGGTAGAGCTAAACACACATGGACTGATGCAATCAATAACTGATGGCATGAATGAGGCATCTGACAAGATAAAAAATAATTTGCACAAGATAAAAAATAAATTGCAAGATGGTAGGCCCTTTGTGGGAGAATTTGAGCACTGTATATTAGAGATGATAAGTAGTGAAGAGAGGATGGTAGCAATATTTGGTGGAGAGCAGGAAAGCCTTTATGTGATGCAAGGACAGAGCCATGACTGCAAGAGGTGTGACTTGTGTGAATTTTTGAAAAGTGAGATAGATGGTGTTGAGATATTTTGGGGGAGGTTATTCCATTCCCTAGCGATAGTGTGGGGAAAAAAGAGATTTGCTGCAGAATTGTTGGCTTTGGATATGCAGAGCAGGGTTTTGTTGGATGAGCGTAGAGAACGATTAGCTGAATATTGGTTTAGTAGTTGGTTTAGGGCTGGGGTTTTGTGGGGGTTCCTTATTATGTTGAAGGCGAGCACTAGTTGATGGTAACATATTAGTTGAGGAAGTTCTAACCACTGTAGTTCCCTTAGGGCAAGACAGTGATGACTTGTAAAAGTGGAGGTTTTGGCGAACTTTGCAATTTTATTGTAACACGATTCTAGCTTGATACCTGTGCCACATCCCTGTCATCCTTGTCATCAATGCAGGGGAAATGAAGTTATGTGTCTGATGCACGGGGTAACAATCTAAATTACTATACATCTGTTTCATTCATTGTAGCCTTTGACATGCCACTTGTACAGGTCACTGACGGATACTGTATGCTGACATTTGCAATGAGTAAAAACCACATTATTTTGTGTACATTACATTGTATGATATTGTAATGGCTGTATACTTACACAATGAAAGGTGTCTCATGGAACTGTTTATGTTTCAGTTTCAGGATTGTGTAGGACACACCTATGGGTACACAGCTACAATAAACCCATAAACATCAGAGCACAGGATGGAATGTCAGCACAGAAGAAAAATGTCCTCAGCAAGGTACAGCAGTATGGGTGCATGGCTCCATAGGTTCGTATGTGTATAACTGGCTAACAAGAACAATGGCTTCATTCAGCCTAGTCATGCATCCCTAATCTCTGAAAAGGTCTGATTCCCTTGATAAGTGTAAGCATGTTTTGGGAGTTGACAAATCTACAAGCTATGGTGAGGGAGATGAACCATCTACAGTTTCCTGTGTCCATTACAAACATTTGTCCTAAACCTGCTATGATGCTCTTGTTCTGCATCCCATTGTTTAACTTGCACATTATGTGTGTCACAGCAGAGGTGTTCTTCACATGGATGGGGAATCATTTTAAATATAGGGTGTATTGTCTGGGTTACATGCCTGTCTTTCCAGCATGTCCTATTTATACCACAGTCAAGGTGTAGGTGTGTAGAACAGGTAGCTCTCATGCTAGTCCTTTCTTGGATATGCAGGAGGTACACAGTGAGATTTGACACCTCCCTGTATGGCTGCCATACACCTCCCCTCCAAAGCATGTAGGAAACAGAATACTCAGTTATGACCTTGAAACAGTCTGCATAGGACATGTTATGCACACTATGTACAGGTTTACTGTGAAACCTGTGTGGCACTTACAGTTGTCAGATATACCTGTGTAGTGACATACCAAAGGTGTCATTGCACACAATGATAGGTGTGATGAGTAACAAATACAATGTAACAATGTCAGTCTGGGATTTACATGCCACACCTTTCTGTATAGGTTGTACAAAACTGAAGGAATCCCCACATGTTACCAACCAGTGAAAGTCAGAGGCTAGATCACTCTCTGTGTCCATAAGGCCCTGACTAATGGATCAACAGTTGGAGGTGTGCAGACAATACAATATTTTCCAGGGGTGGATGACTTCCAAAAGGATAGTATTGTGCAGTCTTTGGCATTTAGTATTTCTCAATGGCTCTGACAACAACTGAATATGTGTATCAGCCCATCCTGGATAACTGTTGGTTCTGTGTGGGATTCACTGACAGCTCCTAATTTGCAATCATCTGCAAATGTAGACAGTCAGAGGTCACTGACAGTGGCCATGACTGCAGAGAAGGGAATGGCTAGAAGGGGAAGTCCCAGAAATCATTTGTGAGGAAAGTCCACTGGTGACTAGCTTCATTATAGCATTGGACTACCCAATGCTATCTTCCTGGATAATGACTGTCATATACTTGGCTATCCACCAGCTGACATACTAGTTTGTAAATATCTTCTACAGTTTTTCAATAATGCCTGATGGCCTAATATCGTCAAATGCCTTGCCAGGCCATGATAGGTGGAGTATATCATGTCATATTCCCCTCATCCATTACGTTGCTTAACACTCATTGAGGTCCACTGGTATGGGTAGGCATGATCTGACTTGGACAAAATGAACTGAGTTTGGGCCAGTGTCTGCAGCTGTACTACATTGTTACTGATCATTTCCATGATAACCCATTTAATAGTTTTACATATCAGATGACTGAGACATCTGGGGACAGTGCTTGTCATGGTATGCTTGTTGTCCTGTGTGCAATAATGTACTGCAGTTAATTCCATCATGTTTTCCAAGAAAATAGTCATGCAAGGTGTGTGTGTCTGTACAGACACAGAGGAGTAATGGAGGGGAAGGTAATACATACACCCTGCGCAGGTAAGGGGGGGCTTTTACACAGGTATTCTGCCATTGGATGCTACTCAAGCAGTGTGTACTGAAGTGAAGCAATTACCTTGTGAGGAATGCTGATAAGAGAGGAGTCCCCTGAATTGCTGGTGCCTGGCTACTACTACTCCTGGTCTCACCACAGCCACTGTCTCCTGGGATACCATGCTCCTATACTTTTTCTCTCCACAGAAGCACAATGTTACTACCAAGCTCATGATGGGAAGCAGGCCACAGCCTGTTTGTTTATCCACATGGTTGTCTCATGTCATGCAAGGCTCTGTAGGATTGACATATCTTTTTCCAGGTAGATGCTTTGATGAGCAACCAGAGCAATCATTTGACTTTTGCCTGTATTATGCCTTGTGTTCTTGGGTTGGTAGGATTTCACTAGGGTACTGACCAGATGTTGATTAGGAGCACAGCTGCAGCATCACAATATGATGTTCAATGTGCAGTGGCATAGATGTCCAAGGTTGCTTGAACAAGCACCACAATGGCAGTGATCCATGTTAGGTGACAATTACACAGCAGTTCATGCAGCCTACCCTTCAACAGATTAATGGCGCATATCTGCATGACATGAATTTGAGACCTGCTGCAGAGGAGTGCTCACCTTTGGCCAAACTGTGCCCACCTCCCACATGTCCTATGTATGTCATATTGTACATTGGGTTCACTTTGTAAATTCAAAATACTGAAATCTTGAATTTCAGTATTTTGAACTTACAAAGTCGCCGACTCACATTTCCAAAACTGGCAGAAGCACGAAATTCGAAATACCGAAGCATGGATATTTTGAATTTCTGCTTCTGGTGGTAAGAAATGTGGATGTTTTGGTTTAATTTTGGTAAGTTTGTGTGTATAAGTATGTCGGTTAGGGGGTTAGTGTGTGTTGTGACTGTTATGTGTGTGTTTGAGGGACTTTAAGATGTGTGTGTGTGAGTTTAGTTTGTGTTTCTGTTTGTGCGATCTCGTAGTTAGAATATATAAGTAGGGGGGTGTGGGGGGGGTGCAGCCCCCCACATGGGAGTGCAGGGGGGGGCTTGTCCCCTGTGTATATGTAGTTTAGATGAATTTGTTTGATTGTGGGTGGGAGTTTTGTGTATGTTTATGTGTGTACTGTATGTGTAGCATAATTATGAGATTTAGAATTTCACGGTTGTGTGTTTTCGAATTTGTGAGTTGTGGTGGAGTTTTTGGCTTTGTGGTTTCGAAATACTGAAATTCAAGATTTTAGTATGTCAAAATTACAAACTGGACACATTGTACATTTATGTAAGCAGAACACATGTTGGTGTTCCCACGTCATATCATACAACATCCAGTTTACTGTCTCATTGCATGACAGGCATTATAGACTTGTAAGGCCAAAGTAATGGCTGCAAAGTTGAACAACTCCTCTGTGCATGCACAGACATCCACATCCTTACTTCCAGGAGTTCCTACAAACAGTGTGTTTGAAGATGTCAAACTCAAGGGTGTAGCAGCATAGCCCTAATTTTGCTGGAGTTGTACAGTGTCTCATTTGTAGGTATGCTATTGCAACCATGCCTAATAACAGGATTATGGTTAATCCAATGGCCACAAGCCTGGCAAAGCAGTGTAATCACTCAACTATTTTATGGCACACTGTCAGGAGCAGTTTTACCTTAGGGGACCTACATAAAGATGACAACATGTTACATTTCAGCATCTGTCATGACACTGCCTAATGATGGCCTGCTGTGACGTACACACAAGCAAGAATCTATTGCTATAGTTATTATCAATGACTGCTAATGAGATATGGAAAGGGTCCCTACCCTCTACTCCTATGCCACACAAACAGAACATGTCAGAAATGTGACTATATTACAAACTTCAATTCCAAGCTGTCTCACACACCAGTCAGTATGTATGACAATGAGCATTTTTCCAACATGCACACCTCACCTCCTGCTCCACCTACACCCACATCACACAAACACCTGCAAGTGTGAAGCTCTTTACCAGACACATAAGCAAACAACAGACACCTCAGAAACCCATATGCAAGCTCAGTACACATACCCATACCTCTGGCGAGCACAGTACACATAATAGCTCATGCGCCACTGTCTCACAGGTCAAACACTTTACATTATGAGACATACTGATGAGCCTCTCACCAGGGTACTTATGGGAAAGGTCACAATTAGCTGTCTGTGAGTTGACATGATATGCCACACCAGACATTAAAGCAAGTCTGTCAATATCAGGTAATGTTATGATGATGTCTAATTCCTGATGGTGTGTACAACGTGAGACATACATCACCAGACTGTATGCAGACACATGACTGAGCTTAGACACTCTGTGTCTGAGGCAGGTATGCTCATAGCTTTCAGCTGCATTTGACCCTCACCTAGGATGATGGCTTAATATACATGGAAAATGATGGAAGTCAATAATTACCTTAGCATGTGGTGTCATTGTGAGGCAATCTACCACATGTCAACCTGGGATGACTTGCTCAAAAGACCTCGATACTTTGCCAGAGATGGTCTTCGTTTGTTAGCCCTGGAATTTTGTGTACTGGCCAAGGCTGCCAACATCCCCATAGTGCATCTTATAGGCATTGTCTCAAGGGAAAACTTTTAAATGAGAAAACGCCATCTTCATGCAACATCACGGATATGCTGCTACATGCTAGCAATGCCAACACTAAACTCCACTCAATAGAAGGTGTCCTCATCTTAGAATATGCAGACAATTTGCACAGTCAGAGAGACCTGGGTCAAGGTTGTGGACGGCACTACAGCCAAACCAGGCTACACATCCTTCCACGTGTTCAGACCTCAAACTGAAAGTGCGCAAGATAATGCAGGTGGTGTATACATATTCATTAGAGATAGAGCCATATCCAGATTTGTTAAACAGTGTGATTCCCTGGAGAAACTGCAGGTGCTATTCACTGCTAGAAGGGCACATAATCAAGCCATTGCCAGCTACAGGGCAACTCCATGAATCCAGACACCCAATGTGTTTATTTGAATCTACTTGCCTCTACTAACATGCATCACAACACCATGGTTTGGGGTGACTTTAAGTACCCACTAACTGTGATGGTTAGTTGTGCTCAAGCTCACTTGCCCAAAATTTAGTCCACATATTTAACTACAATGCCCTGGACCAGTGGCATGACATCCCACAAGGGGAGACAACATAGTGCATCAGGTGCTTACCAATATGGGTGACCACTGCAGCCCCTCCACTGTGAAGTCCTCCCTGGTGCAATCTGACCACAAATTGGTCTCATTAAAAGTCAGTTTCACACCTACATCCCCCTTGCAGCAAATACAGTAATAAACTTCGACAAAGCAAATTATAACCTTCTATGGGATGGTATACGTAGCTTGACTGCACCCCCATCTCAGATAGAACAGGCAAGTATGCAGAGCTCTACACCAATGCTTTATACAAGCACCTGTACAACTGCATAGACTTGGCTCTTCCCGTCAAGAGGAAAACAAGTTCCTCATGGCACTAAAAGCCTGCCTGGTGGACAACTGCAATTAGCAGGCTGGGCAATAAGAGGTGGACATTGTTGTGTGGCAGTTGGAGTGAGTTAGCCTCCCCCCCTAAAATGGAAGCACACCCTCCTCAGCTAAAACAAGCAAATAGTGTTGTGATATCCTACAAAAAAGCATGTGACAAAATTAGCCTCCTCCACAAAGGGCGACCACAACACACAGTGTAGTTACATGTATAACCTCAGAGGAAAGGCCCAGATTGTCAGTGAACTCATACTTAAAGATAGGTTCATAGATTAGTACTAAGCTAACTGCCCTTGTGAGCCTTTTTAAGCCTAGCCAATTATCCCTTGTGAGACTCAAACCCTGCACCTTGTGCTTGCAAGGCAAACACCTTAATCATTAGGCCACCCTCCCCACTCTAATACCACATATAATGAACCTGTACTCATAGCTAACCTGTTCTCCGACAGGTTCTGTGACAACTTCACTCCCCTGTCCCCACCACACATTCCGCATTACATTCCTACAACCTGTTCTATACCTTCTATATCTACAGAGCAGGTTGTAAATGGGCTCTCTAAGGAGGAAACACAGCATCTATTGGACCTGCTAATATCCCAGGCTGGGTCCTACATGGGTTCCAACAAGGATTGCTAACAGCATTGGGAACTCCTTGCAATTATAGTGTAACCACTGGATGCATCCCAGCTGACTGGAAAACAGCAACTGTTATGCCCTTGCACAGAGGTGGTACATCCACCAACCATGGGAGCTATAGACCTATTAGCCTGCGTAGCCATATCTGTATGCCCATGGGGCAAATCATCATGGACCTGATCAGCAAAGATATATGTAATCTACAAACAGTTGACCCTCACAGTTTGGATTTCTGAAAGGATAATCATGGCTGTTAATCTTGGTGGACATATATGAGGCAGTCAACAAGGACCTGGATAAGGGGACATCTGTGCATACAACCCCCTGGACTTAGCCAAGCTGTGTGACACTATCCCCACTCAGGCATCATTGATAAAAATCACCCAAGTAGGCATCAACAGTAATATCATTAGAGAGGTCAAAAAGTGTCTCACTGATGGAACTCATACGCGGAATAGGGGAATTCTCCTCCAATAGCTGATCTGTAACCAGTGGTATTCCACAGGGCTCAGTCCTGGGACCTCTACTGCTTGGAATCCATTTAAGCAAAGTACAAGCACAAAATGAATCCTAGAGGCTGACAAGCTTGGCTGATGCATGCAAATTGTGAGTGGTCATAGAACCTCTGAGATGTCAATATCCTACAAGACGGTCTTCGTGATCAAATGCCTGTTGACATACTCATGGCCATAAACTCCATGTAAATATCTATGTAGTATCATTTCCATCAGTAACACACATGTTACTGGTAAGTAGTACATCAGTAGCAACACCTGATGTACACACTCAGGGGTGATAGACCTGGGCACATTGGCCTGGCCACACAGGTTTTCACCTAATTTACCTGAGATCACAAGTCTTCCCAGTGGTAAGAAGTGAATCATATCTTGCTCATGCCATAATTGAAGGCATTGTCACCCGAAAATGATGTACTCATAACCTCTATGTTCTCTTCCGTCAGCAGGCCAATACTTGAGTGCAATGGCCATTTTGTAATGTACCTTTCCAAGCAATAATGGCAATTGCACACAACACAAAGGTTCCTCACAAGGGAACTTCAAGTATTCAGTATCTGCCTTATGGGGATCATCTGAAATTACTGCAATTGTAACCTGTGTCATATAGACTACTCAGAGGTGATCTCTGCCTTTCATATGGGGAAATGTCTAACCCTGCTTTATTGGAAATGCTGCATATCTGTAGGTGGCATGGTACATGGATTACTCACTGTTAGAACACTGACCTTGCATGTGACATTACTAATACATGCTGGTGGGAGAGATATGTCTAGCAGACTTTAATAAACCTTTGAAACAGACTCCAACCTAATGGCAAACAGAGCACTTCATTGGTCCTCGCAGGATGCAATATGTATGATTGTCTGGGTGACTGTCATTTCACCACAGGGGTTCTGCCTGTGTCCCTCATTGACAGGGGCAATATGTTGTGATCATGTAAATAAGGGTAAACACTTGGGTAGGATTTTAAGGGCTCTAGAGCCATTAGAATAGTAAAGGTCAAGGAGTCTATGATTCCATACGCTGATGTAAAATGCTCTAACATCCACACACACACAAACCTGGCTACATTGAGAATAGCACCACTACTAATGAATGTTTACAGGACACTGCACTGTACATATAAACACTACAAGTTGGCTGCAAGTTGATTAGAACCCCTACCAATCTAATGATATACACTACAGATCACAGTACGTGTTTTAACAATTGGCTTAGTTTCTGGTGGCATTCCAAGGGGATCCAGTATCTGACAGCCTAGAAAGGCATGATTGACATACCACAATATTTTGCCAGAGATGGCCCACATCTGACTATCTTGTGTTTCAGACATCTTGCAAAGGCACTTGCCTCCCCCATTTTTAGGCAATGCCATGAGGTCAAAACTACCAGCATGAACATTTCATCAAAATGCAAATTAAAGGTCATGCTGCTAAATGCTAGGAGTCTAAACATGAAACTGCACTCATTACAAGCATTGTTTACCATGGAAGATGCTGACATTTGTGCAGTCACAGAAACCTGGTTCAAAGCTGCAGAGAAAACCCACCCCAAACCATGGGTAGCAAAGCAAAAGGAGGTGGGGTTTCAATATATATTAAAGACATACACACCTCCATACTGGTGAAACAGTATGATGCACAGGAGACACTCCAGGTGCAGTTAACCATTGACAAGACCCCTATTCAAATCATAGCCATCTACAGGGCCCCAACTTTGATTCGAGATACCCACTCTGCCTATCTGGACCTCTTCGAATATATCAAGATTCAACCCTTTACTCTGATCCTGGGCAACTTTAACTATCCAACCATAGACTGGAATAACTACTCATGTCAAAACACAAATGCCCAGAGATTCCTTGATTTCTTCAATGCAACTCCCTTGGACCAAGGGATTTGCATTGAAGAAATCAAGGAATCTCTGGGCATTTGTGTTGATACCCCCACAAGAGGTGATAATATCTTGCACTTGGTATTAACCAGCATGAGTAACCAATGCTGAATCCCTACAGTGTCATCATCCCTATTAAGATCCAACCACAAAGTGGTCACTTTTGAAGTCACCATCAACCCTGACGCCACTAGCTAGAGTAAAAAAAAAACAAAACTTCTCCAAAGCTGATTACAACCTCCTGAGGAAAATTATAAACAGCTTCACAGCCCCCACAACCTCCATAGGAACTGGCACATATGTCCAAACCTGCACCAAAGTACTATATGAGCATTTATATAGCTGCATGGAATCAGGAATACCAGATAGGACAAACTCCTCCTTCTCAAGGAACAGTAAACCTGTCTGGTGGACATCTGCAATAAATAAACTCTATAATAAAAGGAAATAAAATTGATGTCCAGGACCAAGAAGGAGCAGGTGCCTAACTGGAAGCTATCTCTATTTAACCTGAACAAGCAAATAAGAGCACTAGTGAAATCTGCAAAACAAACGTCAAGTTCAAACCGGCCACATCTACTAAAGACAAGTATAAGGCCTTCTTCACATATGTCCATAGTTTCAAAGGAAACTTAGATCTGTTCAGAACTGGTGGTCAAGGACACCACATACACAAACACCATAGATATAGCCAAGCAGCTGGCAGACAGCTTCAGTGAAAACTTCACATCTCTGTCCCCCCATCAGTAAATCAGGATATCTCCAGCACCTGCCCCCTCCCCTTATCTCTAGGGAGCAAGTCACTGCTGCCCTCTCATAGGCAAAAAATACAGTCTCCATGGGACCTGATAGCATCCAAGGCTGCATTCTACAAGAACCCAGGCAGTAACTTGCAGCATGATTAGACACCCTGTTCAACCAAAGCCTTAGTACTGGCTTCATCCCAGCCAAGTAGAGGACAGCCACTGTCATCCCTTTGCACAAAGGTAGAACATCCACTGATCCAGGAAATTATAGACCCATCAGCCTAACTAGCCTGATATGCAAGGCCATGGAACGGATTATCATGGACTTCATTAACAAGGATATTAGCAACCTCCAACCCCCTGATCCCACACAGTTTGGTTTCATTAAGGGGAGGTCATGCCTGTTAAATTTGGTCAACTTCTTTGAGACAGTCACCAAAGCCATAGATGAGAGGAAGATGGTGCACACTGCTTACCTTGACCTGGCCAAAGCCTTTGATACTATTCCTCACTAGGGTATAATAGATAAACTCCCCTCAACTAGGCATCAATCCATATGTTACCAGATGGGTAGCAAACTGGTTCACTGATAGAACCCACCTCATCAAAATATGTGAAGTCACCTCAAGCAGTAGACCTGTAATGAGCAGTGTACCCAAGGGATTGGTCTTGGAGTATTTAGGATATACATTTCTTTGGTGCAGGCCAAAACCAGTTGGCTATGGCTGACCAAGTTTGCAGATGACTGCAAGCTGGGTGCTGCCATTAATTCCACTATTGATTTGGACATTCTCCAAGAGGGCCTCACCCAAACAAATGGTTGGTGCCAGAAACATGGCCTCAAACTGAATGCCAAAAATGCATCATCATCCCCTCTGTAGAGAGTAAGGTTCCCACAAATTATCACATTAATAACAAGGTCCTAACCACACAATCAGTCATGAGGGACTTGGGGACCCAGGTTGATAGCAAACTAGCTTTCTACATGGCCCACCTCATTAGTAAAGGTATCTCATCCAGGGACAAGGAGATCATAACATCCCTGCAATCTTCCCTTATAAGACCCATTATTGAGTGCAATACTTCTTTTGGCATGTACCTCACAAAGCACAATCAGCAGCTGGAGAGAACACAGAGGTTCCTCACCAGGAGAATCCAGGGCCTCAAACATCTACTCTACATAGATAGGCTAAAAGCCCTGTCTCTCTAATCAGTCTCATACAGACTCCTCAGAGATTACCTCTGGCTGGCATAGAAAGCAATCTCAGACCCCACCTTGATGTGACTGCTGCATATCCGCAAGTCAAGCTCCACTCAAGTAACCCACATTTGTGACCTCAACCTGATCAGTGACATCAATAGGACTTGGTGGGAGAGATTTGTGTCCCAGAGACTCTCCATTCTGTGGAATAGACTTCCTCTCCATGTCAAGCAGAGTACCTCATTAGCCCTTTTTTAAGCAGAACCTGGATATCTGGATGGGGAACAGAAAATACACCCCTGGGATTCCACCTCTTTCCCTGCTGGACAGTGGGATCAGGTACTGAATTGGCAGAGCATGGGATAAATTCTTGGCTAGGCTTGTAAGGGGCCCAGAGACAATAGTCTAGTAACTTCCTATGATCCTGTGCATGTGCCACACCTCAAGTCTGCTATTAGTATCTCTTCAGGTAATCTTATGCTAGATGACATCAGCAGGCCTTGTTTTGGTCAGGCATTTGGAGGCTCACATCACCTGCTACAACAAAAATACTGGAAAACCCTACCTCTTTCTAATTCAGTGTGTGATGATCCTATTTAAGTTGTAGGGAGATACACACAACCAAGCACACCCATGGCCCTGGAGTGAGATTAGAAAAATTACCCATCATATTTTACATACTACAGATCACAGTACTTATTGCACACACCGTGGCTGTAGTCCAACATTAGAATGGAAGTTAGTAGTCTTAAGGTAGATGACATCAGCAGGCCTTGTGGAAGACAAGAGTTTGGAAGTCGGCATCAACTTCAAGGGCCAAAAATGTACTGAACCATTGCAGTTTGTTAGTTAATGAGGAATTCTCAGTTGTTTTGCAGGGAGATGTATACAACACACCAGCTAGCCTAAAGCAAGATTAGAACCTCTACCTATTTAATCTTACATGCTATAGATCACAGTACTTATCTGACATGCCACAGCCACAGCCTGGCATTAGAAGGGTAATAACTGGTAGTCTTAAGGTACATGACATCAGCAGGCCTTGTAGAAGACATGAGTTTGAAGGCTGGCATCAACTTTAAGGGCCAAAAAGTGCACAGTTTGGCAGTCAATAAGGAATTCTTAGCTGTTTTGTAGGGAGATGCATACAACACACCAAGTGGCCTAGAGGGAGATTATAACCTCAGTCTACCTAGTTTGACATACTATAGATCACAGTATTTATCTCACAGGTCACAGCTGCACTTTGAGACTAGAATGGCAATTAGTAGTCCTAAGGTACATGACATCAGCAGGTCTTGTGGAAGACATGAGTTCAAAGGCTGTCATCAACTTCAAAGACCAAAAAGTGCAGAACCATTGCAGAGTGGTAGTCAATGAGAGATTTTCAGTTGCTTTGCAGGGAGATGCACACAACACACCAAGTGGCCACAGATAAGATTAGAACCTCCATCAACCTAGTCTTACACACTATACATTACAGCAATTATCTCACACAACACATGCTGCAGTCTAATGCTTGAATGGCAATTGGTAGTCTTAAGGTACATGACATCAGCAAGCTTTGTGGAATACAGAAGTTCAGAGGCTGGCATCAACTTCAAGGGCCATAAAGTGCAGAACCACTGCAGTTTGGAAGTCAAGGATACATTCTTAGTTGTTTTTCAAATAGATATACACAACACACCAAGTGGACTAGAGTGAGATTAGCACCTCTGCCTATGTAGTGTTATACACTATAGAGCACAGTACTTATCTCACACACCACTGCTGCACTCTGACATTGGAATGGCAGTTGGTAATCTTAAGGTACATAACATCAGCAGGCCTGGTGGAAGACAGGAGTTCAGAGGCTGGCATCAACTGCAATGGCCAAAAAGTGCAAACCATTGCAGTTTGGTAGTTAATAAGGGATTCCCAGCTGTTTTGCAGGGAAATGCTCGTAAACATACACACACACACACACACACACACACACACACACACACACACACACACACACACACAGAGCAAGTAATCTGGAAGGAGATTAGAACCTCTACCTATCTAGTCTTACACACTACAGATCACAGTACTTATCACAGAACCATTGCAGTTTGGTAGTCAATGAGGGGTTCTCAGTTGTTTTGCAGAGAAATGAGCACACACATATCAAGTGACCTGGAGGGAGATTAGAGCTTCTAACTATCTAGTCTTACACACTACAGATCATAGTACTTATTGCATGCAGCACATCTGAAGTCAGTTTCATACATGACTGCAGGCAAACTATTTGTGGATTACATAAACTAGGCTTGTGTTGAACAGTGTCGTTGTCCAGCAGAGTGATATTGTTTCTTACTGTTATCTGCATCTAGTAGCCTAGCAGTCAGATAACTGTTTTTTATCCTAGCTATAGGTTCATAGGTTCATAGGTAGGTACTAAGCTATCAGCCCTGGGGCCTATATAAGCCTAGCCAAAAAGGTTCCCTGGCTTTTGCCACCCAAGAAAATTATTTTCCTGTGCCGCTGTCAAGCAGTACCACAAAAGTGATCCCTAGGGTGAATTTTCTATTTCCCATCCACTCATCAAGATTTTTCTTAAAGAGAGCAAATAAGGAGCTTTGCTTGACATGAATGGGTAGTTTGTTTCAGATTATGGGAAGTCTCTGGGACAGGAATCTATCCCTCCAGCATGTTCTGTTTTTTGTGGTGACAAGGTTTACATCCCTAGAGCGTGTTGCTTGGAGGGATTGGGATTTCTTTAATTGCAGCATGTCCAACAGCTCTGGGTTTTACATAGCTTTGTATGTTAGGCAGAGATCACCTCTGAGTAGGCGATATGTGATGGAGAAGAGCTGGAGTTTTTAGAGACAGTCTGCGTATGACATCTGTTTGAGGCCAGTAATCCTCTTAGTGAGGTATTTCTGTGGCCTTTCCAATTGTTGAGGGTGTCTAGTGAGATACGTGCCAAATGGGGCTTTGTACTCTATAATGGGTCTGATTAGGGATGAGTAGAGAGGAACAATGACCTCCTTTTTTCTAGAGGAGAACCCTTTTATGATGAGGTGTGCCATGTAGAAGGATTTCCTGACTACTGTGGTGATGTGGTTATCAAAGGAGAGACTGCTGTCCACCTGTGTCCTGAGGTCTCTTATCACACTCTCAGTGTTTAGTGACCTACCGCCTATGTGGTAGTTCATGGGTACTGAGTTTTTCCCAAAGGGGATGACAATGCACTTCTTGACATTGAGCTTGAGGCCATGAGTTTGACACCAAGCATCTGTCTCTGTGATGCCCTTTTGTAGAATGCCTACATCATTAGGTGATTCTATTATGGCTCCCAATTTGCAGTCATCTGCAAACTTTGTTAGCCAAAGACCTTCTGTGTTGGCTTGCACTTCAGAGAAGTAGATGCCGAACAGGAGAGGACCCAGGACTGAACCCAGTAGTACTCCACTCGTCACTGGTCTGAAGTTGGACTTGGAGTTGTCTACTTTCACTATGTGGCTACAGTTGCCATTTTGGCCATATGTGGCTGTTTGCATTTGGATGGGTAAGCCTGTGGGCAAGAAAAGTTTCCCCTGTCAATGCATGAGTAGACAACATTATACATTACACCACCTGTTCACCTGTTGGTGGTATGTGTGGTGACATCCAGCAGATACAGGAGGCTGTAAATAAGTGCATTATTTACTGTTGAGCCTTTACTTTTGATCCTTTGAGCAACATTATATATGTCATAGTGCAGCTTTACTCACCATTATCAGGGTATGTAAGGCAATACAGACAGACACATATATATAAACATATATATTTATGTATATAACAGGGACATATATATAAATGTAGGTGTGTGTGTGTGTGTGTGTGTGTGTGTGTGTGTGTGTGTGTGTGTGTGTGTGTGTGTGTATCATGGGTCCTATTTAAGTAATTGAAGTTTAGAACTTCGAATTTCATATGGCCGAAACCATATGATCGAAGTTTTAAAACTTCAAACACTTAAACGGAGATCTCCATACAGCGCGGAACAGGTGTATTCCCTTTTCCTCGCTGTAGTGCAATCTTGGAGTTGGTATATTTTAATAGCGGGGGTTCAGGGGAGCTTGGCCCACTGCATATATGTGTTTGAATTTGTTTTTTTTTTCTTTCTTTTTTTAATGTTCGAAATTACAAAACTTCTATCATATGGTTGGGAGGGTGGCCTAATGGTTAAGGAGTTTGCCTTACAAACTCAAGGTGCAGGGTTTGAGTCACACAAGGGATAATTGGCTAGGCTTAAAATGGCTCGCAAGGGCAGTTAGCTTAGTGCTAATCTATGAACCTATGAACCTATATAACTTCGATCATTCAATGTAGATCTATATATATATATATATATATATATATATATATATATATATATATATACATGTGTGTGTGTGTGTGTGTGTTATATACAAATATGGGGAGAGACATAGATGTATGTGTGTGGGTATATATATATTTATATATACATACATAGATATATATATATATTATGTATAGGGAGAGAGAGAGATAGTGTCAGACAGATATGTCTACATATATGTATGTATCTATGGACATATTTATATATAACAAGTCATTTTGAGTGAGGAGGAACAGAATTCTGATACATTTTGGCTAGTTATAAACTGACTCCAGCCCACACCTATCTGTACTACAGTCTGAGATTTTTGTGTGTTACACAAATTGACATATGTCCCTGTTTCTGCACTGCTGCATTTCACTCAAATTGGCTACAAATTTCTAAAGTTGTCTGATGTAATTAATATGTGATAGAGGTTAATAATATTGCACCACACACAGACTGACAGTCTGTAAAACACAGCATAATAATTCCTCACATCCAAAAGAAGTGGACATGTCTAGATTAGAACCATGAATGCCATCACATAAGCTCATTGCCATAGTCTTTTGAGCCACACAAGCTGCTTGATAAAGTGGGGTCATTCATCACACAATTACCTGCATAAATATGTACAGTGTTATTCCTGCATTAAGTAAGACATGCAATGTATGATCAGTTTCTATGTTAATGTCCTGAGACTGCCTGGAATGCTGATATATCATTGATGAATTACTGTTACAGCAATTACAAGGGAACACTGCTGTGTTGGGGGGGGGGGGCATGTTCTGCTGGAATGCACAATAGTCTGTCATGTAACCTCACTGTCTAACATCTCCCTTGACTGATGTACCAGTAATCCGTTGCAGTAGGACTACATGAATATACCATGCATGGGGCCTAGTGAATAGTAATGGAAACATGATAGTGGAATGGGTATCTGTAGTCCCAAGTGGATGTTATTTCTGCCCAAGTAGCCCACTATATTTACTTGCATAATGTACCAGTTCCATAAATAAAATGCCATATTATAATAATCCTTACGAGTACTGTGTAGGTTGCAGACTTACCTTGCAAATGCAGCAGGTGACACAACTGTAGTTCAGGGATTACTCTGTCAGATGCAAGCAGTACACAGCCAATACATGGATAGGTACAGGCTGTGTGGGTTGCCTGCCATCAGCTTTACTTACTGTATGTGAGTTGGAGTAAGGTGTCAGTCCCTAGGTCTCTAAGTTGTCAGTGAATGTGCTATGCGCTGTCTCTTAGCCAAAGCCAAGGCATACTGAGCACACTGACTTCTGCCTACAGGAACATCATCAAGGGTTCCTCCTCTGAGTCCTCCTGTGACTGTGGCAGTAGTGACCTAGGCACTGGTAGGGGGCTGGGTATCCCTTCCCTTTGCTGATCCTACTGCAGCTGTTACCACAGGATCAGATTGAGTAGCATAGCACATACTGTGAATATATGTGCACGTGTAACTGGAGAATACTGTAGAGCTCTACCAGATCTATTTAGGCACTGGAACCATGACTTCAGAAGCCCAAACACACAATCTATGATGTTCCTAGTTTGTGTGTGTGCTACATTATGGCATTTTTCCGAGGGTGTGTGTGCATTTCTGATGGGTGTCATCATCCACAGTTCCAGGGCATAGCCAACATTCCCCAGTAAATGGCCATGTGGGATGACCTCCTTGCAGACATCTGGTACAGCTGTGATGTGTGCCAGATATGGTAATCATGATAACTGTCAGGACTGCCAGCACACACATTCAGGATAATCCCATAGGCATTGCACACAACCTGGCAGTTGGAGTGGAACCCCTTGCGGTTAATGTAGATTCTACCCTGCTGACTAGTGGTGCCTTGATGTGTACATGAGTGCATTCTATGGCACCCAGTACTTCAGGATAGTGTGCTACATGGTAGAACTGTTACATACTGCTGATCCTTGCCTCAAGGGAGAGTGGAAAGATATGTGCTCACTGGCATGTGGCAGCACAGCATCCAGGAACTTGTGGAGTATCCTGGATGTAGATGCCTGTGACATCCCCATCATGTTCCAGTTGGTCTTTCAAAAGTACCTGTAGTTAATATTCTAAGGTATACACATACCTTGGTTTCCACTGCTGGTTCTGGGTCTGAGTTGAGGGTGGCACAGATTACAGAGTTCTTGTAGTATGTCTCTGTCCGTCCTGTAGTGCTCTACAGTCTCCAGGTCATTTAGCTCCTGGAAGGTTATCCTGGGCCTGAACACTCTTCTCCTTCTCAGTCTAGGCCTGTTGTCAGCATCACCAGTAACACTGACCTCAGCATCTAGCACATACAGATGTAGCAGTCCTGCAGTCAGTAACACTGACTTCAGCATCTAACACATACAGATGTAGCAGTCCTGCAGTCAGTAACACTGACTTCAGCATCTAACACATACAGATGTAGCAGTCCTGCAGTCAGTAACACTGACCTCAGCATCTAACACATACAGATGTAGCAGTCCTGCAGTCAGTAACACTGACCTCAGCATCTAACACATACAGATGTAGCAGTCCTGCAGTCAGTAACACTGACTTCAGCATCTAACACATACAGATGTAGCAGTCCTGCAGTCAGTAACACTGACCTCAGCATCTAGCACATACAGATGTAGCAGTCCTGCAGTCAGTAACACTGACCTCAGTATCTAACACATACAGATGTAGCAGTCCTGCAGTCAGTAACACTGACCTCAGCATCTAACACATACAGATGTAGCAGTCCTGCAGTCAGTAACACTGACTTCAGCATCTAACACATACAGATGTAGCAGTCCTGCAGTCAGTAACACTGACCTCAGCATCTAACAAATACAGATGTAGCAGTCCTGCAGTCAGTAACACTGACCTCAGCATCTAACACATACAGATGTAGCAGTCCAGCAGTCAGTAACACTGACCTCAGCATCTAACACATACAGATGTAGCAGTCCTGCAGTCAGTAACACTGACCTCAGCATCTAACACATACAGATGTAGCAGTCCTGCAGTCAGTAACACTGACCTCAGTATCTAACACATACAGATGTAGCAGTCCTGCAGTCAGTAACACTGACCTCAGCATCTAACACATACAGATGTAGCAGTCCTGCAGTCAGTAACACTGACTTCAGCATCTAACACATACAGATGTAGCAGTCCTGCAGTCAGTAACACTGACTTCAGCATCTAACACATACAGATGTAGCAGTCCTGCAGTCAGTAACACTGACCTCAGCATCTAACACATACAGATGTAGCAGTCCTGCAGTCATTAACACTGACTTCAGCATCTAACACATACAGATGTAGCAGTCCTGCAGTCATTAACACTGACTTCAGCATCTAGCACATACAGATGTAGCAGAGCTGCAGTCAGTAACACTGACCTCAGCATCTAGCACATACAGATGTAGCAGAGCTGCAGTCAGTAACACTGACCTCAGCATCTAGCACATACAGATGTAGCAGAGCTGCAGTCAGTAACACTGACTTCAGCATCTAGCACATACAGATGTAGCAGAGCTGCAGTCAGTAACACTGACCTCAGCATCTAGCACATACAGATGTAGCAGAGCTGCAGTCAGTAACACTGACCTCAGCATCTAGCACATACAGATGTAGCAGAGCTGCAGTCAGTAACACTGACCTCAGCATCTAGCACATACAGATGTAGCAGAGCTGCAGTCAGTAACACTGACCTCAGCATCTAACACATACAGATGTAGCAGTCCTGCAGTCAGTAACACTGACTTCAGCATCTAACACATACAGATGTAGCAGTCCTGCAGTCAGTAACACTGACCTCAGCATCTAACACATACAGATGTAGCAGTCCTGCAGTCAGTAACACTGACTTCAGCATCTAACACATACAGATGTAGCAGTCCTGCAGTCAGTAACACTGACCTCAGCATCTAACACATACAGATGTAGCAGTCCTGCAGTCAGTAACACTGACCTCAGCATCTAACACATACAGATGTAGCAGTCCTGCAGTCAGTAACACTGACCTCAGCATCTAACACATACAGATGTAGCAGTCCTGCAGTCAGTAACACTGACCTCAGCATCTAACACATACAGATGTAGCAGTCCTGCAGTCAGTAACACTGACCTCAGCATCTAACACATACAGATGTAGCAGTCCTGCAGTCAGTAACACTGACCTCAGCATCTAACACATACAGATGTAGCAGTCCTGCAGTCAGTAACACTGACTTCAGCATCTAACACATACAGATGTAGCAGTCCTGCAGTCAGTAACACTGACTTCAGCATCTAACACATACAGATGTAGCAGTCCTGCAGTCGGTAACACTGACTTCAGCATCTAACACATACAGATGTAGCAGTCCTGCAGTCAGTAACACTGACTTCAGCATCTAACACATACAGATGTAGCAGTCCTGCAGTCAGTAACACTGACCTCAGCATCTAACACATACAGATGTAGCAGTCCTGCAGTCAGTAACACTGACCTCAGCATCTAACACATACAGATGTAGCAGTCCTGCAGTCAGTAACACTGACCTCAGCATCTAACACATACAGATGTAGCAGTCCTGCAGTCGGTAACACTGACCTCAGCATCTAACACATACAGATGTAGCAGTCCTGCAGTCGGTAACACTGACTTCAGCATCTAACACATACAGATGTAGCAGTCCTGCAGTCAGTAACACTGACCTCAGCATCTAACACATACAGATGTAGCAGTCCTGCAGTCAGTAACACTGACCTCAGCATCTAACACATACAGATGTAGCAGTCCTGCAGTCAGTAACACTGACCTCAGCATCTAACACATACAGATGTAGCAGTGCTGCAGTCGGTAACACTGACTTCAGCATCTAACACATACAGATGTAGCAGTGCTGCAGTCAGTAACACTGACTTCAGCATCTAACACATACAGATGTAGCAGTCCTGCAGTCAGTAACACTGACCTCAGCATCTAACACATACAGATGTAGCAGTCCTGCAGTCAGTAACACTGACCTCAGCATCTAACACATACAGATGTAGCAGTGCTGCAGTCGGTAACACTGATTTCAGCATCTAACACATACAGATGTAGCAGTCCTGCAGTCACCCCTACCATTATCTCAGTTAAAATTCCAAAGTCTGTACTCCAATGGTCCAGAGTATTGGTGGAAAATCAAAATGTACGGTATATGCATACTTTATACAGGTCTGCTGTAGGTTCACCATGTGTGATTGGCTAATTATGATGCATTTCACCTGTCCAGAATGTAATTAATATTGTTTATTGGCCTGATATTAGTGTGAGACGAGACATTATGCATCTCTCTCTGCAGGATAGCTTATACAAAATAATAAATATTCATTGAATATATCTGCTTGACATTCATTGCTGTGTACGTCATCAATGTCACATGAGTAGTGTGCTATGTGAATGTGTTAAGCTATGTGCTGCACTATGCAGAATAGCTTATACAAAAGTCAAAATTAATAGTTGAAGATATCTGGTTTTAATTACTTGCTGCCTATGTCATCACTGTGACTTGAGTGGTGTTTCCACTTGAACATGCTCATCTATGCAGCACGCTGCACAAACTCGCATACTGGGGCTTAAAGGTAACAGGACACACCCCTCTGATGTCATCCACATCCAGTGGAAATAACATCATGTGGGGGCCAGTACAAACTGGATATGCAGACACGCTTACTCCTTTTTGCTATTCAAGATAGCCACCTCATTTCATACATATCTGTGCTGACAGCCTGGAAAGTACATGGTCTGTAGCTGTAGGAACTGAACAACAGCACAAATGCACCATTGGATGGACCCGATGCAAGGTCCTATAATATACTTCTGACAAATATCATAACATCTTTTTTCCTCCTTTTTAAAACATTTTTTTTTTCTATTAAGCATGTTCTTATACTGCTGTGCACAGCCCGAACATGCCAAAATTATTAAAAATATATTATTAATTTAACTTATTCCTTTTCTGTTTCTGATATCCACAGTATTAGTCTTGCTCATATCTGTATGTGGTATAACATTGTCAGGAGCTATGAGAGTTCCCAAAGAAATGTAAATGAGAAATTGTTCAGCACAAAGAAATCTATGAATTGGTAATATTAATTAGAGTCTAGGTCTTGATTTGCTAAGTTATAATAAAGTTGGTACAGATTAATTTTGTAGTATTTTATAAGTAAACAGCTTACAGTATCTCCATAACTACTCAAGCTGCAGAAATACTATCAGTGTTTTATTTGTCCATCTGTAAGTTTTCATATGAGGTAAAGCAATAAAGTCTGTTTTACTTGATTGTTGAGATACTTAGAAAAATATGAAAATGATGACAATAAAAATAAATCATAGATGAACAACAATTACTATCTCTTTAGCAGCACTAGATAGAGGTCAGACACCAGGGCAGTTGTGTTTATCATCATTTAGGCTTTAAGATAAAAGCATCCAATATAGTGTATGCAGCATGGCTTTGGATTTATTAACATAAATATGAACAAGCTGTATCAGATGCCTAGTGGGGTCAGTAGGATTTAACTGATGGAACATCTGGGGGTATCACAAGGCTGCAATGACATAACATATTCTCAAAAGAACTTGATCCAATTCCATTTGTCCAGTGGTTGGCACAAATACCTGAACACAAACTATAGTATTAATAGTCAAGAACTTTGTGAATGATTCTTTCACTTTTCTTCTGCAAGCAAGCTCATCACAGGTCTGTCTCAGTAAACACTTTCTTCTTGTTGATTCCAAAACTTAAGGAAAAACTCAGCACCTACCTGTCCAGAGGCTCTTTTAGCCCAATGACAGTGAAGTATGTCAGAGGTCTTGAGATCACATCCCAGATGAGAGCTAGTATTAGCCTTACGCAGCTACAGTTGTAAGGGTGCCTAAAAAGAGGGCTTTCTGTACTTGTTTGTGTTTGTAATTTGATCTCTGTCTACAGTAACAAACACAACATGCTGTGGGATTCTGTGCTTAAGGTAACTTTAGAAATGTCCAAAAATACTACATCTGTTTCCCTTTTTACATTATAGGGACTTCTGGGATTATCATTTTTCTCCATCAAACATTCACATTATATTCTTTGGTTATGCAGCCTTTTTAGTTGTATATCTGTGCTGCACCTTAATTTATAAATAGGCAGGGAACACTGATTAATCTGATCCATAGCTGCCTGTGCAGCAAATACGTTCTACCTCATTGAAGAAAACTAGCGTCAACCACCTACTCCTCATATTCAACCGCAAAATCTCACTAGTAAACATTTCTTTTTTATTTCACCATTAACTCCTTCACTCCCATGGAGCTCAGGAAGTTTGCACTGTAACTTCCAGTGGGCGGAGCCTAAGCCTTTTGACAGAATCAAATTATGTCCTCACATTTCAGACAAATGTTCATATCTCTAGAACCACAGGGTTTTTCAAAGAAATATAAATGCCAGACTCTTCAGCACAAACTGTTTTTATAGTGGTAGTATTCTTTAGGTTCTAGGTCTTAAACCAAATTTTATAAGTCAAAGTAAACGCAGTAACTATTACATTTGTAATATTTTGTAAACACCTTACAATATCTCAACAACCACTCAAGTTACACACATACTGTCAGCAGCATTTTATTCATCTAGCTGAGAGCTTTCATATGAGGTTAAGGAGATCTGTCTGTGTTACTTGGTTTTTGATATGTTTAGAAAGATGTGAAAATGATATCTATATAAATTAATATCACAAAAACAACACTTAATATCTCTAATATCTCTAACTCTAATATCACCCACCCCATCCACCCACTAACTACCTTGATTATAGCAAGCTCAGATGCTCATAAGCCTAGTACTTATTATACAGCAGGAACTTCTTATTGTAACATTTGTTAATGTCTGTTATGTACTTTGCAGATAAAGATTCTAGTTATCTACTGATGTACTATGTTCTTCATCTATAACTATGTTTGTAATTGTTAATTGCTATGTTAATCAAATTGTTAATTGATATATAAATCCAATGTAACTACTGTCTGTATATTTTAACTGTGGAGCTTTTCTCCCCGGACCTCCGCTGAAAATGACCTCCGCTGAAAATGGACCCACGTCCAGTCAGACACTCCCAGTCAAAAAATGTAAATAAATAAATAAAATAAATAAATAAATGAATATCTATTTATCTGCACTAGACAGAAGCCAAATATTAATGCAGTTGAGTTTGCTGTTGTGTAAGCTTTACGATGAACTCTTTTAAAACCTTGTACATAGAATTATTTTGGAATTATAAATGTGAATATGAACAAGCAATACTTGACACCTGGAGGTGTCAGTAGGAGTTAACTGCAGATGCACCTGGCTGTGTCACTCAGATGTATTGAGTAAACACAGGCTTACAGAGGGAGAAGATTCTACAGTCAGCTACCACAGAAAAATCAGAAAACACCTACACAAATGTAGAAAAAAAAGAGAACAGAAATAGAATAAAAATGGTTGCCAGGAAAACTGTAAATAAAAGGGTGCTACTACAAAGTCAGTATAGCATGAAGAAAAAATGTCTTAGTCTTAGGCTCAAAAGTTTCTGCATAGCATCTACTATATCCTGGAAAATGCCTGCATTTGGTGTCATAAGGGAAGAATGCCCTGGCTATAACCTAGGAAACCTTAGCTCACATAGTGGTTTGAGTGTTTGATGCCCAGGTAGGGTGGAAGGGCATATCCAACCTGGTGTGAGTGGGTGCATATGCTTGGACACACTTGCACATTTGATCTCTGGTGGAACTCAGAGATGATTAGTAGTGGGTGCCGTTCTCAGGGGACAGGGTTTTGGATGAGTTGCCAGCAAATCCTTTTTCAAACTACTCCTTAGGATGGTACTAGTGTTTGCAAGGGAGGGTCCTGAGAAATGCTGCTCTGGGATGTGCAGAGGAGGGTCCTTAGAAACACTGCCCTGGAATGTGTAGGAGAGGGTCTTAGAAATGCTGCCCTGGGATGTACAGGGGTGGGTCCTTAGAAACGCTGCCCTGGGATGTGCACAGGAGGATCCTTAGAAACTCAAACAATGCCCTGGGATTTCTTGATCTTCTCAGTGACCTCAAACATAGCCACCTGTGGTCTTGCTCCAAACTATGCAAAAGACCATATGTTCTAACATTTACTTCATTAAGCATTAAAACTAAGTAGTGACATCCACCTTAGCCTTGACCCATCTCCAACACCTTCCCAGTACTTTGTAATCCATCAGCCCTTAATCTGAACCCAAATGACTACAGAAGCAGAATAATATTTCACACCATCTAGGAAGTACATGTAATAAACTCCCCAAAGTCCATGCATGACTAACAAACCCAGAATAATATATGACACAATCTAGGAAGTACATGTAATAAACTCCCCAAAGTCCATGCATGACTAACAAACCCAGAATAATAGTTCACACCATCTAGGAAGTACATGTAATAAACTCCCCAAAGTCCATGCATGACTAACAAACCCAAAATAATATTTCACACCATCTAGGAAGTACGTGTAATAAACTCCCCAAAGTCCATGCATGACTAACAAACCCAGAATAATATATGACACAATCTAGGAAGTACATGTAATAAACTCCCCAAAGTCCATGCATGACTAACAAACCCAGAATAATAGTTCATACCATCTAGGAAGTACATGTAATAAACTCCCCAAAGTCCATGCATGACTAACAAACCCAGAATAATATTTCACACCATCTAGGAAGTACATGTAATAAACTCCCCAAAGGCCATGCATGACTAACAAACCCAGAATAATATATGACACAATCTAGGAAGTACGCGTAATAAACTCCCCAAAGTCCATGCATGACTAACAAACCCAGAATAATATATGACACAATCTAGGAAGTACGCATAATAAACTCCCCAAAGTCCATGCATGACTAACAAACCCAGAATAATATTTCACACCATCTAGGAAGAACGTGTAATAAATTCCCCAAAGTCAATGCATGACTAACAAACCCAGAATAATATATGACACAGTCTAGGAAGTACGCGTAATAAATTCCCTAAAGTCCATGCATGACTAACAAACCCAGAATAATATATGACACATCTAGGAAGTATGCGTAATAAACTCCCCAAAGTCCATGCATGACTAACAAACCCAGAATAATATTTCATACCAATCTAGGAAGTACATCTAATAAACTCCCCAAAGTCCATGCATGACTAACAAACCCAGAATAATATATGACACAATCTAGGAAGTATGCGTAATAAACTCCCCAAAGTCCATGCATGACTATCAAACCCAGAATAATATTTCATACCAATCTAGGAAGTACATGTAATAAACTCCCCAAAGTCCATGCATGACTAACAAACCCAGAATAATATTTGACACAATCTAGGAAGTACGTGTAATAAACTCCCCAAAGTCCATGCATGACTAACAAACCCAGAATAATATTTCACACCATCTAGGAAGTACATGTAATAAACTCTCCAAAGGCCATGCATGACTAACAAGCCCAGAATAATATATCACACCATCTAGGAAGTGCATGCAATAAACTCTACAAAGTCCATGCGTGACTAACAAACCCAGAACAATATATCACACCATCTACGAAGTATGTGTAATAAACCTCCAAAAGTCCATGCATGACTAACAAACCCAGAATAATATACCACACCATCTAGGAAGTACGTGTAATAAACTCGCCAAAGTCCATGCATGACTAACAAATGCAGAATAATACTTCACACCAATATAGGAAGTACATGTAATAAACTCCCCAAAGTCCATGCATGACTAACAAACCCAGAATAATATTTCATACCATCTAGGAAGTACGTGTAATAAACTCCCTGAAGGCCATGCATGACTAATAAGCCCAAAATAATATTTCACACCAATCTAGAAAGTACGTGTAATAATCTCCCCAAAGTCTATGCATGACTAACAAACGCAGTATAATATTTCATACCAATGTAGGAAGTACATGTAATAAACTCCCCAAAGGCCATGCATGACTAACAAATGCAGAATAATATTTCACACCAATCTAGGAAGTACGTGTAATAAACTCCCCAAAGTCCATGCATGACTAACAAACCCAGAAAAATATTTCACACCAATCTAGGAAGTACGTGTAATAAACTTCCAAAGTCCATGCATGACTAACAAACCCAGAATAATATATCACACCATCTAGGAAGTATGTGTAATAAACTCCCCAAAGGCCATGCGTGACTAACAAATGCAGAATAATATTTTGCACAATCTAGGAAGTACGTGTAATAAACTCCCCAAAGGCCATCCATGACTAACAAACCCAGAATAATATTTCACACCATCTAGGAAGTATATGTAAGAAACTGCCCAAAGGCCATGCATGACTAACAAACCCAGAGTAATATTTCACACCAGTCTAGGAAGTACGTGTAACAAACTCCCCAAAGTCCATGCATGACTAACAAACCCAGAATAATACTTCATACCAATCTAGGAAGTACGTGTAATAAACTCCCCAAAGGCCATGTATGACTAACAAACTCAGAACAATATATCACTCCATCTAGGAAGTGCATGTAATAAACTCTCCGAAGTCCATGCATGACTAACAAACCCAGAAAAATATTTCATACCAATCTAGGAAGTACGTGTAATAAACTGCCCAAAGGCCATGCATGACTAACAAATGCAGAATAATATTTCACACCATCTAGGAAGTACGTGTATTAAACTACCCAAACTCCATGCATGACTAACAAACCCAGAATAACATTTCACACAATCTATGAAGTACGTGAAATAAACTCCCCGAAGTCCATGTATGATTAACAAACTCAGAATAATATTTCATACCAATCTAGAAAGTACATGTAATAAAATCTCCAAAGGCCATGCATGCAGGGGCACCCACAGGCAGGTGCAAGGGGGTGCACTTGCAGCCCCCTGGAACGGGTGGGTGAGCAGAGATTAATTTTCTTTTAATAACCAAAAAAAAACATGTTTAAGGGAGTTCTTCTTTAAGAATAGTCTTGTAGCTTGCTGGTCCGGTCGCATCACGTCTGTGCGTGCAGACGTCCTGTTCCTCTCTACCCGCGCTATTTGAAATTACTGTATACATTGTTTGGTAAGGGAATTGTGTTGAATGCTGCAGTAAGTAAGGGAATTCCTCGCCCACTCTGTTTTGCTATTGCTTTTGCTTCTCTTCACGTCAAGTCAGGTAAGGGAATTTAGTTGCACACAACACTATGGACACATAGAGGGTATTCCGAGACATTTGCTGTGTCATGGCACAACATTAAATAGTTACTTTTGGAGCTTGAGTGGTTTAAAGCGGGTGCATAAACTCGTAGGCCAAGTCTTTCCTGCAATGCACTGTTTTTATGCTAACCTTTTGTGGTGTAGTCTCTCAAGGGGGTGGAGGAGGACCACAACTGAAACTTCAAATTGGCATTGATTTGTGTATTTTTGCTAGAGACCCCGGGTCACTTTATTCATACTGGATCGTCAAATAACTTAGTAGTATAACGTTCCATTTGTATTTTTTGCTTTGGTGTTTACTCGGTTGCTTTCATCCGTAATGACTTCTGTGTGTGCGTTGTCCCCCCTGTTTTTAAGCTGGTAGGAGTGGTATGGCATGATAACCACCCACCACTAAGCTACAGGTAGCGAATGCATGGTTTCTTTAAATTATAATGGGATACTGTAGTAAACTCTGCCTAAGCTTGTAAGTTCTACTGCACTGATCGTTAAACTTAAGGTTGGGGCAGCGCAAGAGCGCACGTTGCTGGCATGCTTGTGCAAGTTTATCAACTAATTATTGTATTTTGTTCTCTACAACTGATCCGTGATAGTCTGCACCTTTCTTGGTTGGTTCGTTCAAAAAAGTTGCCATTTTGGATGGGGTTAAGGAAGACTAAACATCAACTGTTTGTGGTGTCCATGTCAGTGTTGTGAAAGTGTTAGGCAACCGCTGTTACTTTAATGATCGAAGCATGAGTCTGTAGTTTCTTAAAAGAAATTCTTTATCATTAAAGAGGCCGCATATTGAGACGTAAGCAGTTGGAACTATAATGCTGAAGCTAACAAATAGTTGCATAGTCGGTAGCAAAGCACAAAGTTTAGTACATCTGTTCCAACATGCTTCACCAGCATTTCTCGTGATGGTACTCCCATTTTTTTTTTTTTTTTTTTTTTTTTGGGGTACTGTGGCAGTTCTCTTGCTCCATCAGTTTTGTTATGCTGACTACAGCTGGGCTTAGTACTGGTCACGTAATTAGCTTGGTTCATAGATTAGTACTGGGCTAACTGTCTTTGTGGGCCATGTAAGCTTAGCCAGTTATCCCATGTGAGAATCAAACCATGCACCTTGTGTTTGCAAAAAGACTTGTGTCTCAAAACTCCAGCTTTACTCAGTAGCATATTGCCTACTCCGAGGTGATCTCTGCCTAACATATAAAGCTATGTCAAACCCAGAGCTGTTGGACATGCTACACCTAAAGAAATCCCAATTCCTCCGAGCTACACGCTCTAAGGACCTAAACCATGTCACCACAATAAACAGGACATGTTGGAGGGATAGATTCATGTCCCAGAGACTTCCCATACTCTGGAACAGGTTACCCATCTATGTAGAGCAAAGTTCATTAGCACGCTTCAAGAAAAATCTGGAGTGGATGGGAAATAGGAAATACACCCCGGGGATCGCTTCTGTGACAGTGGCACAGGAAAACTTTCTCGGGTGGCATAAGCCATGGAACCTTGTTGGCTAGGCTTACATAGCCCCTTGGACCAATAGCCTAGTGCCTACCTATGAACCTATGAATGATTCTGTGTTGTGCTGTGCTGTATGCCATAGCCACTTAGTCATGTATCAAGACCAGCATAGCATCAATATTCTGAGAAAAATGGCTATGGAGTAAATTAATACCAGGTAACATTTAACTTCATGCACACTGTACTGTTGGTGGTGGTGGATAGATGAGTCCGTTTTGATGGTACCATTAAGTTGCCATTGGTTTTGCAAGGAAGCAAGGGAATATGCAACATTTCTGTGGCAGAAGTGACTTGAAAATGTCTTCTTCCAGCTATCAGTGATTATGCTAATACTCTAGATGTTTCAGTATGTGCCTGTCTAATACACTTGCAGGAGGTTTGTTCTGCTAGCAATGCTGTATATATAACAACTTTGTCAAAATGCATAGTCTGTTTTTTAACTTAATTTTTTTTTTTATTTTATTTTAACATTTGTTGACCGGGAAAGTCTGACTAGGTTCCACAGATCCTGTTTTCAGCGGAGGCCCGGGGAGAAATGCTCCAGACATAGTGAGTAACATACTACTGATAACTCTGGACTATAATATTTTATTATTGGTAATGAGATTACTCCTATGTGTCTTACATGTATAAAGATATAAAGAATTAGCTTTATAACTTGAAAAATAACTCTGATCATTATATAATTTTAGCATTTCATGATGTGAACCCTAGCTCTCAAAGAATTTTAATTATCATCATGTCACTGATTTAAATAATTCACTTCCCATATTAGTGAAAAAGGACTACAAGACTGTTCTGTAAAGAAAGACCTAGAAAGCACTATATCCATTTTCTCGGCCTGTTCCTCTTTCCTTTCAGCATGTATGAGTCATGAGAATGTACATTTCTAATGCACCATGACTGTGTTTGTGTGTTTGTAAGAGGGAGGTATGCCTTCTTCCCGCTGCTTCCACAAATCTCTAAAGTGGGGAATATCTTTCCCTACTACCATATCATGAGTTAAATTGAGTACTACAGCAAAAAGATGAACTACGTTACCAAATGCGGTTTGAATTCCTTGCTGAGTAATGAGATATTGTTTCTCATCCCCATGAATGGATGCTACTATAATAGTTTTGATAGTAAGGTTTTTCTTTTACATACACACTTCCCCTTTATCAGCATGACCATACTGCCTGAATCTAGCAGTCCTTGCATCTCTGTGCAAATATTTAAAGCTTTGCATCTACTTAAGTTTGCTACAGTACAGTAACAGGATGCAGATTCATTTATTATAACAAATAATTTATTGTGCTCCCCAGACATGGCATTATTAATAGCAAGCTTTTCTGAGGTTGTAGTTTCATAGGTATAATATATTACTACTGCAAGGGTGTAAGTGGATATAATGAACATTACATTTTCTCCTTATATTTTTATTTATTTTATTTATTTTATTTTACATTTGTTGACCGGGCTAGTCCAACTGGATATATGTCCGTTTTCAGTTGAGGCCCGAGGAGAAAAGCTCCATCAGTTGTACACTTTTACAAAAAGGCTTAAATGGTTACATAAGAAAGATAGCAAGTAAAAACAATTAATATAATCAGATAAAAAATACATTGGCATAAAAGGTCACATGACATCATAGCAAGTTAACCAGATAATATAAAAATATAAAAAAATATGTTTTTTATTAAGTTAACAAGGGTAATGGTAGAGAGAAGAGTTGGCATTAGTCTGGATTAGTGCAGGAGCAAAGCCAGTGTTTATTGAGATAAATTTTTAGTTGATATTTGAAAAGTTGGAAAGAGGTTAAAGAAGTGATATCAGAGGGTAGTTTATTCCATGTTTTTCCAACTGAGTTGGAGAATAAACTGACACCTGCATTATTGTTAGGTTTGGTAATATTAATCAGAAGTTTATTTGAGGAACGTAGTTGTTGCAGGTTGTTGTATGGAGAAATAAGGCTAGTAAGCATTGGTGTGTTGGTTGGCTGATATAGAATCTTATAAGCAATTAAGATCTGTTGAAGTACAAGTTGGTTAGGAAGTTCAATCCAGCCTAGTTCTTTTAGGTTCAAGCAGTGATGAGTTCTAAAAGGAGATCCAACAGCGAATCGAGCTATGTTGTGATAGGATGTTTCTAGTTTCTTCATGTTGTTTTTGGAAAGATTAGTGTAAATGGGGGAAGCATAGAGAAGAGCGGAGATTAGGTGAGATCTAGCAATGGTGGACCTTGCTGTGGGTGTTAGGAAAGGTTTGATTCTGTAAAGGGATCCTATTTTTTTATTAACTAATTTTATGGTGTTATTGATGTGAGAGTCGAAGTTGAGGTTATTATCAATAGTTATTCCTAATAGTTTTGTGGTCAAGTCAAGAGAAATGAGTGTTCCGTCAGTGGACGTAAGAGTAAAGTAAGGTGGAGTAGATTTACGAGTAGGTGAAAAAAGTAATAGTTTTGTTTTCTTGGGATTAAGGAGTAGACAGCGGTAAGAGAACCATTGTTCTACAGCACTAAAAGCTTTTTGAGTAAGTGACTGGAGTTCTGTTTGAGAGTTAGCAGTACAGATTATGGTTGAGTCGTCTGCATATTGTATACAGGTAGTATATGGGATAGCAGATTGAAGGTCATTAATTAAGATAGAAAATAGCAAAGGGCCTAGGATAGAGCCTTGAGGTACGCCTAAGGAGATAGGTAGAAGATTAGAAAGTGAGTTTTTCCAAAGTACTGCCTGCTGATGATTTTCTAGGTAAGATGCAAACCAGGACAAGGCAAGATGATCAAGAGCCAGAGATTGTAGGATATGAAGTAAAAGTTTATGATTGACCATATCAAAAGCTTTGGATAGGTCGATGAAGACCGAGGATGATAGATAGTTGTTGTTACGATTAATGTTAATAGAGTTAGTGAAGGAGAGTAAAGCCATAGTGGTACTGTGTGAGGGTCTGAAACCATGCTGACAGTTAGAAAGTAAGTTGTTGTTGAGAAGGTGATTTAGTACTTGTTTGTGAATACATTTTTCCATGATTTTTGCGATTGGTGAGAGGAGAGCTATTGGTCGAAAGTTAGAGAAATCATTAGAGTTTCCTCCTTTATGTAGTGGGATGATATGAGATATTTTCCAGATAGAGGGGAAGATTCCTTCCTTTATAGATCTATTGATCAGGATGGAAATATATATTCCCAGTATTCCCACTATATTCCCAGCAAAGGTATCATCAGAATTGTGAAGATCATAATGTTTTTATATATATGTGCACATATTCAGTGTAGATTTTTAAATGTTTATGATGTATTACTAAAGAAAGGAATGTGATTAATATTTATGAGACACTTCACCCAAATAGATTAAATAATTAGTAACGACATTTAAAATATAACAATATTATGAAATGGAATTTGTACCTATTAATTGGGTTAATATTTATTCATTCATTCATTCATTCACCTATTTGAGTTTATTTGAGAGATTTTTTTGTACCTGTTTAATTAATCACACTATTAGGCTTTAGCTTGTTTAATTTTGTCGTCTGCTGGTCTGTTCCCATGGAATTCCTAGCATTATTTAATGTACATGATTTAAATATAGTTTTACATGTTTGTAAAGGTATACATCAGTTTTACAAGTTTGTAAGGGCATAAATCAAGGTGCCAGTTAATTTTAAAAAGTTTTAATAAAGGTTATTTATATATATGTTAGTTTGCTTTATTTATTTATTTTACTTCATGTTTATTTCAGAGAAACATTTTGTGTAATTGTCTGATCTCACTATTAGCTTATTTCATTTCTGATTACTTTCTGATTGTTTCCTTTGGAATTCTTAGCAGTATTTATTCTGTTTGATGTAAATATGGTCCGAGAACCTCTTGAAGGTGTGCAGCCAAGTTGACAAATTATTTTTAAAAATTTTGAATAAAGGTTATATTTTATGAGCTTCATATGAGCAACCAAGATGTTACTAATATTAATAACTATGTGAATCCGTTTTATTTATTTATTTATTCGTGTATTTATTCATGTATTTATTTGTGTACCAGGGTAGTGCACAAATCTCAGTGTTTGTAAGAGGGAGGTAGGGGTGTGTTTGTGTGCGTAAGAAGTAAGCAGGTCTGTGTGTGTGTTTGTAAGAGGGAGTAGGTGTGTGTAGGTTGGTGTGTGGTGTGCATGTGTAAGTAAGAGGGGGAAGGAGTGTGTGTAAGGGGGGTCATACCTCACAATTATCTAGATGTTTGACTCATATTTTCAGTTAGTTTCTCATAAAATTATGTTGTTTTTTTCTGGCAAATCATTCAGGATTGAAATCAGAAAATAATGGCAAACATTTGAGTTTTAGATTTTATATCCTTAGAAAATGCATACTAATGCAGACCTTGTTGTGTTATTCACTTTCTAAGGAGGTAGGGGGATGTATGTGTGTGTTATACCTTTCAACTCTACAGATTTTCACAGAATGTCAAGATTTTTGCCTTATATTTTTGATCTGTTCTTCATAAAAATTCTGTTTTTTTTGACAAATCACTGGGATGAGCTAAGGATTAAAGTTGCTAAATGACATGTATTTGAGTTTCAGACTTCATGTCCTTTAAAAAACGCATTATAACACAAATCTTGTTATTCTAGTAACATTCCAAATGTGTCCCTAGTTTTGGGCCTTTGTCCCCAACATTATAACATGCTTTGTCAGGCTTTGTCTAGATATCTTGTGTGAAGAGATTGAGAGGTGTGTGTGTGTCTTTATGTATGAGGGAGGTAGCATATCCCACAGTTGTCCAAGTTTTTGCAAAATGTCCAGATTTTTGCCCCATATTCCTCCTAAAAAGCATTGAATTTACTAAATAATAACAGGCATTTGAGTTTAGACTTCATACCCTTTAGAAAAATGCTTACTAATGCAAATCCTGTTCTAGAAATTTTCTGGGTTCATGAGAGCAATATTTATAATCTGTCCCTACTTATTTTAGGCTTTGTCCAGATTTCTTGCACTAAGAGGTTGAGGTGTTTCTGTGTGTGTGTGTGTGTGTGTGTGTGTGTGTGTGTGTGTGTGTGTGTGTGTGTGTGTGTGTGTGTGTGTAATGCCCTAGTTAGAGTTAGCAGACAGAATTTATTTTCAAGGAATTGTGAGCTTCAAGGGAAGAGACGTTTACTGCTGCTCATGCTAGGTCTGCTTAAAATGTGCAGCTGTTTTGTTTAGCAAACGGTATCATGATTGTGGAATAGGATTTTAAAGCAGTGTTAGTAGCACAGCAGGTAGCATCCTTGCATCTTGATGTAAAGGGCTGTAGGTTGTAGTCCCACAGCAAGTTGATTTTGTATTTTAAGGGGGTGCTTCAGTCCTGAGTATGATGTTGTCTGGATGAGATACCTAGAAACTATGAATCTGTCCAGCCATTTCCTATTGCATTACACCAGCTTAATATTTTTTAATGTAACAGAGGCAATTTATTCTTTGAGGGCAGCGGGTACCGAATTTGTAGATGAAACACTGAAATATAAAGTTGTTTTCTAGCAACAAACTCTTCATTAGTTTCAGAGCTCTTTAATGTGGAGTTATTCAGATGACTTTTACTTCTGCAGAGATTGTGCATATTGACTGATATTGGTGGATTGTAATGATAGACGTTTGAGTGGCCTTTTATGGTTGAAATGTTCTGAATTGGGCAGTTTGTCATTATTGGTTTGTATGTTTTGTTTCATTGCTTAGTGGAAAAATGTTCAAAACTATAAATTTAAAACACACTCTAACAAGTGGTGCTGTATTATGCAAGGGATATAATTCAATTTATATATTATAATTAATACAATCAGTAAGGTGAATCAAAGAACATTTGCACAGCCCTAAAAAATGCGTGCAAGGGCCTATGATTTGAAAACAGTCCAAAGGTAAACTTAATCTGCCACTGGCCAGATGCATATTCTTTGAATGTGAGTTTCAATGCTGTTTCAATGAATGTGAGTTTCAAAGGTAGAGAAGTTTTAATGCTAAGTCTGTTTTCATTGTAAGACTATTGCTTTGTTTAGGTTTAGTAAATGTCTATCAGTGTTTGTGCTATAAAATTTGAAATAAAAGTTGTAAATTAAATAAAAATATCTGTAATTATTGTAGACGTAAAGCCTAAAACAGTATGTACACTGAGAGATTTGAACAGTGTCTATGACAAGTGGGGAGAACTATCCAAGTAATGGGACACTGGAATGGCTGCATGGGGGGGGGCTGTGTGGGTGGAGGGGGGTGATGCTGTGTGGACGGAGGGGGGTGGGGCTGTGTGGGCGGGGCTCTGTGTTTGCACCCCAATTCAAAAAATCCTGCAGACTCCCTTGCATGCATGACTAACAAACCCAGAAAAATATTTCATACCAATCTAGGAAGTACGTGTAATAAACTCCCCAAAGGCCATGCATGACTAACAAACCCAGAATAATATTTCACACTATCTAGGAAGTACAAGTAATAAACTCTCCAAAGTCAATGCATGACTAACAAACACAGAATAATATTTCACACAAGTCTAGGAAGTACGTGTAATAAACTCTCCAAAGTCCATGCATGACTAACAAATGCAGAAAAATATTTCACACTAATCTAGGAAAGGAAGTACATGTAATAAACTGCCCAAAGGCCATACATGACTAACAAATGCAGAATAATATTTCACACCATCTAGGAAGTACATGTAATAAACTCCCCAAAGGCCATCCATGACTAACAAATGCAGAGTAATATTTCACACAATCTAGGAAGTACGTGTAATAAACTCCCCAAAGGCCATGCATGACTAACAAACGCAGAATAATATTTCACACCAATCTAGGAAGTACATGTAATAAACTCCCCAAAGGCCATGCATGACTAACAAAACCAGAATAATATTTCACACCATCTAGGAAGTACATGTAATAAACTCCCCAAAGGCCATGCATGACTAACAAACCCAGAATAATATTTCATACCATCTAGGAAGTACGTGTAATAAACTCCCCAAAGGCCATGCATGACTAACAAACCCAGAATAATATTTCATACCATCTAGGAAGTACATGTAATAAACTCCCCAAAGGCCATGCATGACTAACAAACCCAGAATAATATTTCACACCATCTAGGAAGTACATGTAATAAACTCCCCAAAGGCCATCCATGACTAACAAATGCAGAATAATATTTCACACCATCTAGGAAGTACATGTAATAAACTCCCCAAAGGCCATGCATGACTAACAAACGCAGAATAATATTTCACACCATCTAGGAAGTACATGTAATAAACTCCCCAAAGGCCATGCATGACTAACAAAAACCCAGAATAATATTTCATACCATCTAGGAAGTACGTGTAATAAACTCCCCAAAGGCCATGCATGACTAACAAACCCAGAATAATATTTCACACCATCTAGGAAGTACATGTAATAAACTCCCCAAAGGCCATCCATGACTAACAAATGCAGAATAATATTTCACACCATCTAGGAAGTACATGTAATAAACTCCCCAAAGGCCATGCATGACTAACAAACGCAGAATAATATTTCACACCATCTAGGAAGTACATGTAATAAACTCCCCGAAGGCCATGCATGACTAACAAATGCAGAATAATATTTCATACCATCTAGGAAGTACGTGCAATATACTCCCAGAAGGCCATGCCTGACTAACAAACCACTCCCTTGGCATCCTAGTCATCAGTGAAGCCTGGGTGAAACCAGAAATAAAAAAATACTATTTTCACCCACCAGGCTTTAAAATATTATGATTAGATTATCAACATAAAAGAGCAAAAGGCACAGTCATGGTTTATAAAAATACATCTGACATCTCACACCACAATCTCATTATGCCAAACTATTAACAACTTCCCTCAAAATAAACTTGAAGAAAAGAGTAGGTCATAACAGGCCTCGACACACCTCCAGGCTATATTATCTCAACCTTAGAAGGTATTCTGTATTAGATCTGTACTAACATATGGCCAGAAACAATAATCCCAGGCAATATAAACAAAGACTGGAATACCATTATCTCAAATAATCCAACCAATGGAATACAGCTATACAGTCCTACTCATCTCAATAACCCCAACAAGATATCATAAATAAACAAAAGGAATATATTCTGGACTGGTCCGGACTCACATCCCACCTCAACAAATATACATTTCATGGCATTCTGACACACTCCTTCGGTGACCATGTACCAACTTGACCATCATATATCATAAGTCATAAAAAAGACATTTAAAAACACTACATTCTCTATAGGACCAAACTAATCCTCAAAGATGCAGCTAGGATTAGCCTTTTACAGGTTTCCAACTCCCAACCCTATTATGTGCCTCTACAGTTCTTACAAACTTAATTTGCTCCACAAATCTCAAACTGTAACAGTGCTACAATAAAATAGCCAGGTTCACTGCAAATATACCACAGAGAACTCACAACTGTCCATTTCTCAAAAACCTAACCTGACTAGTGCTCTCACATACCACTACTTATGCACAGCTACAGGTAATCCACAAACTACTTCAGAAATTTGAACAATGTCCAAGCCCTAAAAATGTCATACTCCCCTAATCACTCAACAATAATTGGCCCTATTTATGTGTAATGTGGACAATTAGATGGGTAACCAGAAATTCACCCCAGGGGTTCCACCTGTGTCCCTTTTGGACGGGGGAAACATGTGCTTGTCTGCTTAAGCCAGACACCCTCGTGAACATGGGTTGAACTTGGCTAGGCTTGCAAATGCCCTGGGGGAGATTGTGTATATTGCCTGATATTGGTGGATTGTAATGGCAAACGTTTGAGTGGCCTTTTATGGTTGAAATGTTCTGAATTGGGCAGTTTGTCATTATTGGTTTGTATGTTTTGTATCATTGCTTAGTGGAAAAATGTTCAAAACTATAAATTTAAAACACACTCTAACAAGTGGTGCTGTATTATGCAAGGGATATAATTCAATTTATATATTATAATTAATACAATCAGTAAGGTGAATCAAAGAACATTTGCACAGCCCTAAAAAATGCGTGCAAGGGCCTATGATTTGAAAACAGTCCAAAGGTAAACTTAATCTGCCACTGGCCAGATGCATATTCTTTGAATGTGAGTTTCAATGCTGTTTCAATGAATGTGAGTTTCAAAGGTAGAGAAGTTTTAATGCTAAGTCTGTTTTCATTGTAAGACTATTGCTTTGTTTAGGTTTAGTAAATGTCTATCAGTGTTTGTGCTATAAAATTTGAAATAAAAGTTGTAAATTAAATAAAAATATCTGTAATTATTGTAGACGTAAAGCCTAAAACAGTATGTACACTGAGAGATTTGAACAGTGTCTATGACAAGTGGGGAGAAATATCCAAGTAATGGGACACTGGAATGGCTGCATGGGGGGGGGGCTGTGTGAGTGGAGGGGGGTGATGCTGTGTGGGCGGAGGGGGGTGGGGCTGTGTGGGCGGGGCTCTGGGTTTGCACCCCAATGCAAAAAATCCTGCGGACTCCCTTGCATGCATGACTAACAAACCCAGAAAAATATTTCATACCAATCTAGGAAGTACGTGTAATAAACTCCCCAAAGGCCATGCATGACTTACAAACCCAGAATAATATTTCACACTATCTAGGAAGTACAAGTAATAAACTCTCCAAAGTCAATGCATGACTAACAAACACAGAATAATATTTCACACAAGTCTAGGAAGTACGTGTAATAAACTCTCCAAAGTCCATGCATGACTAACAAATGCAGAAAAATATTTCACACTAATCTAGGAAAGGAAGTACATGTAATAAACTGCCCAAAGGCCATACATGACTAACAAATGCAGAATAATATTTCACACCAATCTAGGAAGTACATGTAATAAACTCCCCAAAGGCCATGCATGACTAACAAAAGCAGAATAATATTTCATACCATCTAGGAAGTACATGTAATAAACTCCCCAAAGGCCATGCATGACTAACAAACCCAGAATAATATTTCACACTATCTTGGAAGTACATGTAATAAACTCCCCAAAGGCCATCCATGACTAACAAATGCAGAATAATATTTCACACCATCTAGGAAGTACATGTAATAAACTCCCCAAAGGCCATGCATGACTAACAAACGCAGAATAATATTTCACACCATCTAGGAAGTACATGTAATAAACTCCCCAAAGGCCATGCATGACTAACAAAAACCCAGAATAATATTTCATACCATCTAGGAAGTACGTGTAATAAACTCCCCAAAGGCCATGCATGACTAACAAACCCAGAATAATATTTCACACCATCTAGGAAGTACATGTAATAAACTCCCGAAAGGCCATCCATGACTAACAAATGCAGAATAATATTTCACACCATCTAGGAAGTACATGTAATAAACTCCCTAAAGGCCATGCATGACTAACAAACGCAGAATAATATTTCACACCATCTAGGAAGTACATGTAATAAACTCCCCGAAGGCCATGCATGACTAACAAACGCAGAATAATATTTCATACCATCTAGGAAGTACGTGCAATATACTCCCAGAAGGCCATGCCTGACTAACAAACCACTCCCTTGGCATCCTAGTCATCAGTGAAGCCTGGGTGAAACCAGAAATAAAAAAATACTATTTTCACCCACCAGGCTTTAAAATATTATGATTAGATTATCAACATAAAAGAGCAAAAGGCACAGTCATGGTTTATAAAAATACATCTGACATCTCACACCACAATCTCATTATGCCAAACTATTAACAACTTCCCTCAAAATAAACTTGAAGAAAAGAGTAGGTCATAACAGGCCTCGACACACCTCCAGGCTATATTATCTCAACCTTAGAAGGTATTCTGTATTAGATCTGTACTAACATATGGCCAGAAACAATAATCCCAGGCAATATAAACAAAGACTGGAATACCATTATCTCAAATAATCCAACCAATGGAATACAGCTATACAGTCCTACTCATCTCAATAACCCCCAACAAGATATCATAAATAAACAAAAAGGAATATATTCTGGACTGGACCGGACTCACATCCCACCTCAACAAATATACATTTCATGGCATTCTGACACACTCCTTCGGTGACCATGTACCAACTTGACCATCATATATCATAAGTCATAAAAAAGACATTTAAAAACACTACATTCTCTATAGGACCAAACTAATCCTCAAAGATGCAGCTAGGATTAGCCTTTTTACAGGTTTCCAACTCCCAACCCTATTATGTGCCTCTACAGTTCTTACAAACTTAATTTGCTCCACAAATCTCAAACTGTAACAGTGCTACAATAAAATAGCCAGGTTCACTACAAATATACCACAGAGAACTCACAACTGTCCATTTCTCAAAAACCTAACCTGACTAGTGCTCTCACATACCACTACTTATGCACAGCTACAGGTAATCCACAAACTACTTCAGAAATTTGAACAATGTCCAAGCCCTAAAAATGTCATACTCCCCTAATCACTCAACAATAATTGGCCCTATTTATGTGTAATGTGGACAATTAGATGGGTAACCAGAAATTCACCCCAGGGGTTCCACCTGTGTCCCTTTTGGACGGGGGAAACATGTGCTTGTCTGCTTAAGCCAGACACCCTCGTGAACATGGGTTGAACTTGGCTAGGCTTGCAAATGCCCTGGGGGAGATTGTGTATATTGCCTGATATTGGTGGATTGTAATGGCAAACGTTTGAGTGGCCTTTTATGGTTGAAATGTTCTGAATTGGGCAGTTTGTCATTATTGGTTTGTATGTTTTGTATCATTGCTTAGTGGAAAAATGTTCAAAACTATAAATTTAAAACACACTCTAACAAGTGGTGCTGTATTATGCAAGGGATATAATTCAATTTATATATTATAATTAATACAATCAGTAAGGTGAATCAAAGAACATTTGCACAGCCCTAAAAAATGCGTGCAAGGGCCTATGATTTGAAAACAGTCCAAAGGTAAACTTAATCTGCCACTGGCCAGATGCATATTCTTTGAATGTGAGTTTCAATGCTGTTTCAATGAATGTGAGTTTCAAAGGTAGAGAAGTTTTAATGCTAAGTCTGTTTTCATTGTAAGACTATTGCTTTGTTTAGGTTTAGTAAATGTCTATCAGTGTTTGTGCTATAAAATTTGAAATAAAAGTTGTAAATTAAATAAAAATATCTGTAATTATTGTAGACGTAAAGCATAAAACAGTATGTACACTGAGAGATTTGAACAGTGTCTATGACAAGTGGGGAGAAATATCCAAGTAATGGGACACTGGAATGGCTGCATGGGGGGGGGGCTGTGTGAGTGAAGGGGGGTGATGCTGTGGGGGCGGAGGGGGGTGGGGCTGTGTGGGTGGGGCTCTGGGTTTGCACCCCAATGCAAAAAATCCTGCGGGCTCCCTTGCATGCATGACTAACAAACCCAGAAAAATATTTCATACCAATCTAGGAAGTACGTGTAATAAACTCCCCAAAGGCCATGCATGACTAACAAACCCAGAATAATATTTCACACTATATAGGAAGTACATGTAATAAACTCTCCGAAGTCAATGCATGACTAACAAACGCAGAATGATATTTCACACCAGTCTAGGAAGTACGTGTAATAAACTCTCCAAAGTCCATGCATGACTAACAAATGCAGAATAATATTTCACACCAATCTAGGAAAGGAAGTACATGTAATAAACTGCCCTAAGGCCATACATGACTAACAAATGCAGATTATACCATGACCCCCCCCAAAACGTGCACGCTGATTGGCCAGCGTGCCCGTTGTAAATCGAGTTATATTAATGGAAAAAGGTCCGGTCGCCCGGAATTTTTCCATTAGTATAACTCGGTTTTTTAAAACACTGTCTCTCTATGTTAAATGGGTTTAACATAGCGAGACAGCTTTAAAATAAGCAACGGAGATCTCCATTGCTTATTTTAAAGCTGTCTCACTATGTTAAACCCATTTAACATAGCGAGACAGTGTTTTAAAAAAAGCAACGGAGAAAGCAAGATCTCTGTTGCTTTTTTTTAATGTTTTGCTATATTAAATGAGTTTAACATAGCGAGACAGTTTTAAAATAAGCAACGGACATCTCCGTTGCTTATTTTAAAACTGTCTCGCTATGTTAAACTCATTTAACATAGCGAAACACTAAAAAAAAGCAACGGAGATCTTGCTTTCTCCGTTGGTTTTGCCCACAACTCTGATGTACTGCGCAGGCGCGCAGTACATCAGAACTGCCGCGGATGCCAGGCATCTGCGGAAGGGCAGCAAACAGGCATTATACTATGCCATTATTTAAGAAAAGTAATAGTTTCTTTTCTTAAATAATGTCATGGTAATAGCAATAACCACTTCTGGGTGTGGGTAATGCTAAATTTACCCTCGGTTGGCATTGTTTGGTCCCTCGGGCTTCGCCCTCGGGAACAAACCACGCCAACCGTGGGTAAATTTAGCATTACCCACACCCGGGCGTGGGTTATTGCTATAATAATATTTCACACCATCTAGGAAGTACATGTAATAAACTCCCCGAAGGCCATCCATGACTAACAAATGCAGAATAATATTTCACACAATCTAGGAAGTACATGTAATAAACTCCCCAAAGGCCATGCATGACTAACAAATGCAGAATAATATTTCACACCAATCTAGGAAGTACATGTAATAAACTCCCCAAAGTCCATGCATGACTAACAAACGCAGAATAATATTTCACACCAATCTAGGAAGTACATGTAATAAACTCCCCAAAGGCCATGCATGACTAACAAAAGCAGAATAATATTTCATACCATCTAGGAAGTACATGTAATAAACTCCCCAAAGGCCATGCATGACTAACAAACACAGAATAATATTTCACACCATCTAGGAAGTACATGTAATAAACTCCCCGAAGGCCATGCATGACTAACAAACGCAGAATAATATTTCATACCATCTAGGAAGTACGTGCAATATACTCCCAGAAGGCCATGCCTGACTAACAAACCACTCCCTTGGCATCCTAGTCATCAGTGAAGCCTGGGTGAAACCAGAAATAAAAAAATACTATTTTCACCCACCAGGCTTTAAAATATTATGATTAGATTATCAACATAAAAGAGCAAAAGGCACAGTCATGGTTTATAAAAATACATCTGACATCTCACACCACAATCTCATTATGCCAAACTATTAACAACTTCCCTCAAAATAAACTTGAAGAAAAGAGTAGGTCATAACAGGCCTCAACACACCTCCAGGCTATATTATCTCAACCTTAGAAGGTATTCTGTATTAGATCTGTACTAACATATGGCCAGAAACAATAATCCCAGGCAATATAAACAAAGACTGGAATACCATTATCTCAAATAATCCAACCAATGGAATACAGCTATACAGTCCTACTCATCTCAATAACCCCCAACAAGATATCATAAATAAACAAAAAGGAATATATTCTGGACTGGTCCGGACTCACATCCCACCTCAACAAATATACATTTCATGGCATTCTGACACACTCCTTCGGTGACCATGTACCAACTTGACCATCATATATCATAAGTCATAAAAAAGACATTTAAAAACACTACATTCTCTATAGGACCAAACTAATCCTCAAAGATGCAGCTAGGATTAGCCTTTTTACAGGCTTCCAACTCCCAACCCTACTATGTGCCTCTACAGTTCTTAAAAACTTAATTTGCTCCACAAATCTCAAACTGTAACAGTGCTACAATAAAATAGCCAGGTTCACTACAAATATACCACAGAGAACTCACAACTGTCCATTTCTCAAAAACCTAACCTGACTAGTGCTCTCACATACCCCTACTTATGCACAGCTACAGGTAATCCATAAACTACTTCAGAAATTTGAACAATGTCCAAGCCCTAAAAATGTCATACTCCCCTAATCACTCAACAATAATTGGCCCTATTTATGTGTAATGTGGACAATTAGATGGATAACCAGAAATTCACCCCAGGGTTTTACCTGTGTCCCTTTTGGACAGGGGAAACATGTGCTTGTCTGCTTAAACCAGACACCCTCGTGAACATGGGTTGAACTTGGCTAGGCTTGCAAATGCCCTGGGGCCATTAGCCTAGTAACGTCCTATGATCCTATAATCCTACGAACAGAATGTTAAGATCCATTGATAAACTGATGCTTACCATAACTAATTCCAAAAATATGGCAGGTGACTTACTGTATTCCAATTCTTCCCCAAGAAAATGGAGCTAAGTTGGAACACAACACACTTTTAAAGCAGAATTAACTAATATCTAAAACTTAGCTCTGCACCTGTGTCACTCCTGGCTAATTCCTTTTACTGTATTATAACACTTCATTCAGCTGACACGACTCTTGTATTTTACTATTTGAGAACCTGATTCTACTGTGCCATTACCTAATGAATAGTAAACAATTTATTTGAAATCTTAATAATTACTGTATTGCCTTTTATTGCATGTTCCTAGAGGTCTCCGGTGTTTTTTTTCCCTAGGCCTCTACTGAAAAGGTGTTTCATGCTCATAACATGCAATAATGCAATAAATAAATAAAATAAGTAAATAAAAAAGTCAGGTTTGGAATAAGAAGAGGCCCTCAGTCACCAAAAGTCAAGAGCCAAAAATGCCACCTCAAAAAATAAGTTCTGAAACAGTTTTAAAGCAGATAAGTGGTAACAGTGCTTTGACACCCATTACATTAAACAGTAATAATGCTTTTTTTTCACTGCTATTCATTTATCAGTAATGTCAGATGTTTTTTAAAAACAACCTGAAATACTATCTCCACTTACTTCATGAGCAGCTGACTTTCTCACACTGATTGCCACTGTATGCTGCTTTCATTCCTGAATCCAGGGACTGCCACTGTATGCTGTTTTCATTTCTGAATCCTGGAATTGCCACTGCATGCTGCTTTCATTCCTGAATCCAGGGATTGCCGCTGTATGCTGCTTTCATTCCTGAATCTTGGGATTGCCATTGCATGCTGATTTCATTCCTGAATCCTGGGATTGCCACTGCATGTTGCTTTCATTCCAGAATCCAGGGATTGCCACTGCATGCTGCTTTCATTCCTGAATCCAGTGATTGCCACTGTATGCTGCTTTCATTCCTGAATCCAGTGATTGCCACTGTATGCTGCTTTCATTCCTGAATCCTGGGACTGCCACTGTATGCTGCTTTCATTCCTGAATCCTGGAACTGCCACTGTATGCTGCTTTCATTCCTGAATCCTGGAACTGCCACTGTATGCTGCTTTCATTCCTGAATCCTGGGATTGCCACTGCATGCTGCTTTCATTCCTGAATCCTGGGATTGCCACTGTATGCTGCTTTCATTCCTGAATTCTGGGATTGCCACTGATTGCTGCTTTCATTCCTGAATCCAAGGATTGTCACTATATGCTGCTTTCATTCCTGAATCCTGGGATTGGCACTGTATGCTGATTTCATTCCTGAATCCAGGGATTGGCACTGTATGCTGCTTTCATTCCTGAATCCTGGGATGGCCATTGTATGCTGCTTTCTTTCCTGAATCTAGGGATTGCTACTGTATGCTGCTTTCATTCCCAAATCCTGGGACTGCCACTGTATGCTGCTTTCATTCCTGAATCCTGGGATTGCCACTGTATGCTGCTTTCATTCCTGAATACTGAGATTGCCACTGTATGCTGCTTTCATTCCTGAATCATGGGACTGCCACTGTATGCTGCTTTCATTCCTGAATCTTGGGATTGCCACTGTATGTTGCTTTCATTCCTGAATCCTGGGATTGCCAGTGCATGCAACTTTCATTCCTGAATCCTGGGACTGCCACTGTATGCTGCTTTCATTCCTGAATCCTGGAATTGCCATTGTATGCTGCTTTCATTCCTGAATCCTGGAATTGCCACTGCATGCTGCTTTCATTCCTGAATCCTGGGACTGCTGCTGCATGCTAATTTCATTCCTGAATCATGGGATTGCCACTGTATGCTGCTTTCATTCCTGAATCTAGGGATTGCTACTGTATGCTGCTTTCATTCCTGAATCATGGGATTGCGACTGCATGCTGCTTTCATTCCTGAATACTGGGACTGCTGCTGCATGCTGATTTCATTCCTGAATCCTGGGATTGCCACTGTATGTTGCTTTCATTCCTGAATCCTGGGATTGCCACTGCATGCTGCTTTCATTCCTGAATCCTGGGACTGCTGCTGCATGCTGATTTCATTCCTGAATCCCGGGATTGCCACTGTATGCTGCTTTCATTCCTGAATCCAGGGACTGCCACTGTATGTTGCTTTCATTCCTGAATCCTGGGATTGCCACTGTATGCTGCTTTCATTCCTGAATCTAGGGATTGCTACTGTATGCTGCTTTCATTCCCAAATCCTGGGACTGCCACTGTATGCTGCTTTCATTCCTGAATCCTGGGATTGCCACTGTATGCTGCTTTCATTCCTGAATACTGAGATTGCCACTGTATGCTGCTTTCATTCTTGAATCATGGGACTGCCACTGTATGCTGCTTTCATTCCTGAATCTTGGGATTGCCACTGTATGTTGCTTTCATTCCTGAATCCTGGGATTGCCAGTGCATGCAACTTTCATTCCTGAATCCTGGGACTGCCACTGTATGCTGCTTTCATTCCTGAATCCTGGAATTGCCATTATATGCTGCTTTCATTCCTGAATCCTGGAATTGCCACTGCATGCTGCTTTCATTCCTGAATCCTGGGACTGCTGCTGGATGCTAATTTCATTCCTGAATCCTGGGATTGCCACTGTATGCTGCTTTCATTCCTGAATCTAGGGATTGCTACTGTATGCTGCTTTCATTCCTGAATCATGGGATTGCCACTGCATGCTGCTTTCATTCCTGAATCCTGGGACTGCTGCTGCATGCTGATTTCATTCCTGAATCCTGGGATTGCCACTGTATGTTGCTTTCATTCCTGAATCCTGGGATTGCCACTGCATGCTGCTTTCATTCCTGAATCCTGGAACTGCTGCTGCATGCTGATTTCATTCCTGAATCCTGGGATTGCCACTGTATGCTGCTTTCATTCCTGAATCCAGGGATTGCCACTGTATGCTGCTTTCATTCCTGAATCCTGGGATTGCCACTGTATGCTGCTTTCATTCCTGAATCATGGGACTGCCACTGTATGTTGCTTTCATTCCTGAATCCAGGGACTGCCACTGCATGCTGCTTTCATTCCTGAATCCAGGGATTGCCACTGTATGCTGCTTTCATTTCTGAATCCTGGGACTGCCACTGCATGCTGCTTTCATTCCTGAATCCTGGGATTGCCACTGTATGCTGCTTTCATTCCTGAATCCTGGGACTGCCACTGTATGCTGCTTTCATTCCTGAATCCTGGGACTGCCACTGCATGCTGCTTTCATTCCTGAATCCTGGGACTGTCACTGTATGCTGCTTTCATTCCTGAATCTTGGGATTGCCACTGTATGTTGCTTTCATTCCTGAATCCTGGGATTGCCAGTGCATGCAACTTTCATTCCTGAATCCTGGGACTGCCACTGTATATTGCTTTCATTCCTGAATCCTGGGATTGCCACTGTATGCTGCTTTCATTCCTGAATCATGGGACTGCCACTGTATGTTGCTTTCATTCCTGAATCCTGGGATTGCCACTGTATGCTGCTTTCATTCCTGAATCATGGGACTGCCACTGTATGTTGCTTTCATTCCTGAATCCAGGGACTGCCTCTGCATGCTGCTTTCATTCCTGAATCCTGGGATTGCCACTGTATGCTGCTTTCATTCCTGAATCCTGGGACTGCTATGGTATGCTGCTTTCATTCCTGAATCTTGGGATTGCCACTGTATGTTGCTTTCATTCCTGAATCCTGGGATTGCCAGTGTGTGCAACTTTCATTCCTGAATCCTGGAATTGCCACTGTATGCTGCTTTTATTCCTGAATCCTGGGACTGCCACTGCATGCTGCTTTCATTCCTGAATCTTGGGATTGCCACTGTATGTTGCTTCATTCCTGAATCCTGGGATTGCCAGTGCATGCAACTTTCATTCCTGAATCCTGGGACTGCCACTGTATGCTGCTTTCATTCCTGAATCCTGGGACTGCCACTGCATGCTGCTTTCATTCCTGAATCCTGGGATTGCCATCACATGCTGCTTTCATTCCTGAATCCTGGCATTTCCACTGCATGCTGCCTTCATTCCTGAATCCTGGGACTGCCACTGTATGCTGCTTTCATTCCTGAATCCTGTGATTGCTTGGGTTATACTATTTGCAAAAGTCAATTCATACAATTTCTTGATATTGCAATAAATACTCTGGATGCTTGTTGCCTGCCAAAAAAACACTCTGCAGCATTTCTTTATGCCAATAATCACTCTGAATGCTAGTTTTATGCCAACCGATACTCTGTAAAAATACATTTTATGCCAGTAATCACTCTGTACTTATTTTATGTCACTATTCACTTTGTGGAACATATTTTAGGCCAGTAATTGCACAGTATTGGTTTCTTGTGCCAAATTTATCACACATAAATTATCTTTCTGTACCACATTATACTGCATAAATCTTTCAGTTATAAAATTAAAAGTTAGCTTCATTATGAAAAAAAAATACTGACATTGCCTTTAGATAAATTCCCTTAATACCAAAAGTAAATATGGATAAATTGCCTCTGCAAATCTTTAACAGATAATTTTTGATATATGTAAGACCTATATTTCTTTCAATAACTAGTATATAAAATTAAGTTTATTTTGTATTTAATCAATGAAAAGGCTGAATTCCTTTAACAAATTGTTCTGACATAGGAATAATGCTGTAAAAGATGTTACCCTGCATAAACATGAAAAGATCAACTGTATGATTTTAAAAAACTAAGCATGTTCTAATTAATATATAAAACAATAGTATCTAGTTACAGTAAAATGTTATATTGAAATGCTTTGTATAAATCTTTTATATAATCACATTAAACAGTTCATTCCTGAGCATATTTTCAGTAGCAAGTGTTTGCAAAAACACTTTTCATATGCTTCATAGGAATTTGAAGGCTATGTTAATCTAATGGCCATGTACATCTTGGCAATACTTACCCTCAGGCTTTACTTCCTTCTCCAAGGAGGGGGAATCCAGTTAGTTCTTGGATAAATCTAAGAGCAGTCACGCAGTTACCAGGTGTAATTTGAAGGACTATATAGAATGCGTCATTTAATCTACAGAGCAGGTTTATTCCAGAGAAGGGAAGGCACAGGGTAGTGAATCTGTCTTTCTTTTGTATTCTGTTTATCTGCTTTAGACCATTCAGATCCAGTTTCTGTTTCTTTAGTTGAGCTGTCTGTCTTACTGAGATACAGGAGGTAAAGGATCACCATATCTCTAAAGGGAAGCTAAGACAGGAACAGATCTTACAATCCTGGACCTCGGTTAGGCCCTGTGTTATAACAGATCTTACAATCCCAGACCTAGGTTAGGCCCTGTGTTATACACCCAGGGCCTAGATAATGCTTTATGTTAAACTCCCAGTACCAAAGTTATAGCTTATGATGTCCTTCTATAGCTCTGTCACAGTATTCTTTACTAAAGGGATCTCCCACCTGTAATAGACAGAAACCGGGCCAGTACACCAAACCCTTATAATATTGTATGTGCTGTACATCACACAAATGCTCCCCACACAGGACTTAAGGCATAAAGGTGATGTACAGACACAGTTACCAGAACTTCTTTGCTGCCAATCTGAACACCATTACTGCTCATTGGTCTGAATGTCTTGTTGCTCTGCTGAATACCCAGTCATCAGATAAGTGCCCCTTTGTAGCTGTTTTTTTTTTCTTTTCCTTGTTCTTGTATTTTATTTTGCTTACCTAGCGTTCATATCATCCAACAAGGGAAAATGTCACTGTGGGAGGTAAATTCCTCATATGGATGATCATGAGCAGAGTCTCTTTTGTTTGGATGCTTCCTACAACCATACCTCTTGTAGTATCTGTAAAGCTTTTGTGCCTAAGACACTCAGAAGCTGTTTGTCTTCCCTGGTCATTTAACCTGAAAACCAATCACTTAAGTAGTTAGTCCAGTCAGGCATGGCAGAAGCCATTAGCCTCCTCAAGGGGTTTCGATGTGTACTCCTCCTTGGACCTCTACCCCTTCTAAACAGCCTAGGAAATAAATTCCTTGGATAATGATTCAGAGTCTAATAATGAGTCCTTGTGCTATTCTTTCCAGATGCCTTCACCTTTGGCTTATGGCCCTGTTGCTCCCCATTCCCAAGTAGGAAAAGGTTTTTATTCCAGGATAATCCTGGTTCCTCGAAAAGAGGGCTATTGAAGACCTGCTCTGGATCTATTCCAGCTCAACACCTTTTTCAAGGCCCCTTATTTGCAGACACTTCATTTTCAAACCCTGTTTCCTATTTTATTACCCCAGGTGTTTCTGGTGTCTTTCATATCACTATTTACCCCCTTTTAAGGAACTTTTTACGTTTCTCTGCCTCTTCTTTTCATTATCAAGTTCTCGGCTTTGCCCTTTGGCCTCTTGGCTGCCCTAAGGGTGATTACAAAATGCCTTGCTCCTGTGATTGCTTTCTGCAGGCTCCAAGGCATTTAGATTTTTCCTTACCCAGATGACCTGTTGCTTCAAGCTCCTTCTCCCAGTCACCTGTTACGGGATCTAGAATTCGCTATCTCTCTTTCTCAAAGTCTGGAGTTGACTATCAACTTCCAAACGTCCACCCTAACTCCTTGCCAGGATCATAAGTATCTGGGATGCAGGCTTCAGACAGTACTAATGTTGGCCTCTCTTCCATCTCCAAATGTTTTGTCATTGACGGCCTTCTTTCAGTCTTTTCTATCTCTGACTGCCATGTCAACCAGATAGTTTCTTCAGGCCCTGGGATTTATGGCCTCTTCTATTACAATGCTTCCTCTTGCTACACTGTGTATGTGGAAGCTTCACTGATACCTTTTGTTAGTTTGGCTATAGCATCTTCACCCTGTAACTTTCACTATACCTCTTCTTCCCTGTCTCAGGAAGGAATTTGAGTGGTGAACTCAATAGTTTGCTTTTAACCCAGATTAACCCTTTCAGACTTCAGTCCCTTTTCAAGAACTGTTCACCGTTGCCATGGTCATGGGATGGGGGGCTTCGTTTGGTCACATGAAAGTTCCTGGTCTTTGGCCTCCTCATCAGAAGCCAGACCATATCAATATCAAAGAGATGAGAGCTCTGATTCTTACCACTTAGGCTTTTCACTCCATGTTGTCTCCAGGCCCCTTGAAGGTTTACACAGACAATATAACAGTGATGTGGTATGTTAACAAGCAGGGAGCACACAATCTTACCTCCTATGCAGGATGGCTCTTCAGGTGTGGGAAGTGTCTGCCAGTTATCAAGTCAACTCTTCAAGCAATATACATTCCTTCTGAGCACAATCTAGTGGCAGACTCTCTGAGAAGGTCCAAAATACATGCTCATGAATGGATACTTCACAGATACACGTGTTTGGACATTGTTCATATGTAAGGCATTGCTTGGGTAGATCTTTTTGCCTTCCCTCTGAAAAGGCAGCTTCTCCTCTTCTGTTCCAGAGTGCCATGCCATCTGGCATGGAAAACAAATGCCCTTTCCTTTCCTTTCCTTGGAAGGGGATGTTTCTTTATGCTTTACTTCCTCTTCCTCTACTTTCAAGACTCCTGCAGAATATTCAGCTGGACTCCAAAATCTTGTTAATGACTGCCTTTTGACCAAAGCAGTACTGGTTCCTCCTCTTAATGCTTCTGGCCAGGGGTAATCACCACAAGTTACCTCACCAGTTGGAACTTCACACACAAGACAAGGGGCTTCTCATCCATGCTTACTTGTCAACTCCAACCAAGAAGACAAAATAAAGCTGTCCAAATAACATTAAAACCACCAGTAATCCATCAATAATCCGCTTTATTGAGATACGAACACATCTGATGAAGTCTTGTGCCTAAGACGAAAGTGCTTATAGTAGTTGCTCCTGTCCAAATGGAAAAGATTTAATGTCTGGAGCCATGCTTGTAACCAGGACTCTTTTTCAGTGATGGTCCCGTTGGTCTACACTTATTTGTGAGAGCTGCTACAGTCTAGCTTGACCTGTTCATCTGTAAAGGCTCATTTGTCAACCATTTTTGCTTGCCTGCATGTGAATCATCCTTTGGCTTCTTGTTTTGAGGTCAAACAATTTCTTAAAGACGTTCTATATCTTAGGCCTTCAAGGAGACATTGTCTTCCTTCATGGGACCTTAAGTTTGTTTTGGAAAAATTGACTCAGGCTCCTTTTGTGCTTGCAGATTCTGCTTCTTTGCAACACTGTACCTGGAAGACTGCTGCCGGCTCTTACTTCTGCTCAGCGGTTTACTGAGCTTCAGGCCCTTATGGCCATTCCTCAGAGTGTCCCTTTGTACTAATCCTTTTTTATGCCCATCATAGTAAATGAGTTGTCCTTGAATCCGTCAGTACAACTCACTTCCTTTCTTCCCTTCGCCTCAGACTTTTAGTGAAAGGGTCCTGCACACCTTGGATTTGCATAAAAAGCTCAGGTACTATTTGGATAAAACTAAGGCCAATTGTAAGTGTGACTAGCTTTTTCAATCCTTTCATTCCAGGACATTGGCCTTGCCTGTTTCTAAGCAATCATCTCCTCCTGGATATCTAAGGCTGTTTCCTTTTGTTATTCTTTCCATGACAAATCTCTGTCTACATCTGTTAGAGATCATTCCATTAGGGCTGTTACCTCTTCTGATGCCTTGTTCAAGAGGGTGGACACCAGTTCCATCCTTGAAGCTCCTACTTGGTCTTCAGTACATACCTTTACTAAGCATTATAAGTTGGATATGGTTTCTAGGGCCAGAGCAGGTTTTGCTGAAACCATTTTCTGTGGGTTTGTTGAGGGTTCTTCTCAGCCTTCCACCTTTCATTCTGTTTCTTGCTCTTTTGTACTCTCCCTGTAATAAATACTGCAAGAGTGATACAGAAGGACATGGTACAGTTGTATAAAATCTAAACATAACAGTTGATGTCCTTTTCTTCACTCTTGCAGTATCTTTCCCTCCCTCCATCCCCCTCTTGCTTGTTCTGGTTTTTGTTTGGGAGTCCCTTCTGGCCTCTCCTCTGCATTTTCTCCTTCTGGATGTGCATGGACTCCTTTGTTTTATGGAGATTGTTCTCTGCTGGCGCAATTCACTTCCGAGTAACTGCATCCGAAAATCACTTTTATGCCCTACATCCTGTGCAGAGAGCATACATGCAACATACAGTACATGCAAGATTAAAGGCTTTGGTATACTGGCCAAATGTCAGGCTATCCTAAGCATGACATCCCTGTAAGTAAAGAACACTGCAACAGTGAAGAGAAGGACATGTACTGTTATGGTAACAGTTTACACAACTGTACTTTATACACACAGGATCTGGGGTATACCCTCTGTTACAGACCGTGAACCTAGATTATACATTGTGTTATACCACCAGAACCTAGGCCATGCCCTGTGTTACGCGCCCTAGACCTCAGGTATTTATTATGTTATATCACAGAACTAAGCCCAGCCCTGTGTTACAGTCCCAGGACCTGGGATAGACTGTATTTTACACACTCTGAACCTAGACTATGCCTGTGTTATGCACCCTAGACCTCAGGAATACAATATGTTACACCCCAAAACCTAGGCTATGCCCTGTGTTACATTCCCGGGACCTAGGACATATTGTATTTTACACATCCCGGACCTACACTATGCCCTGTGTTATGCACCCTAGACCTCAGGTATACATTATGTTATAGCACAGAACCTAGGATATGCCATGTGTTACACACCCTGGAACTAGGTTATACATTGTGTTACACGCATAGGACCTAGGTTTTATCTTATGTTACATTTCCAGGATCTGGTTTATGGATTATTTTACACATTTTGGACCTAGGTTGTATCTTATGTTACATACCCCAGACCTAGGTTATAGCTTATTTGCACACCCTAAACTTAGATCAGAGTTTATGTTACATACCCAGCACCTGTGTAATAGCCAATGGCAGAAAATGTGGACCATGGCTATACCTTGTGTTACACACCAGGGTCCTGGGCTTCACCTTATGTTACACTTCCATGACCTAGGTTATGCCGTATATTACACACTCAAAAGCAAGGTTATGTTCTTTATTACACACCCAGGATCTTGGCTGTACAGTATATTACATAACCAGAACCTGGGTTATACCCTTTGTCACCCAACCATGTCTTGGGCTAGCCAAATGCTACACTCCCAGGGCATAGACTATACCAGTGTGTTACATTTTCAAAACACCATATGGCCTACTAGACACACACACACACACACACACACACACACACACACACACACACACACACACACACACTTGTAAATGAGCTAATGAACTATACAAGGTATTACCAAATGCCCCTGTAATTGAACATTTTCTTTGTCTTTATTCTTTGAAAACAGGAAGCCAGTCACTTAGCCATTGCATGATTTATTAGAGCACCTCAATAAAAAATGTGAAGTAACTCCAGGATGGATTTCTCATGCTGTAACAACCTGAAATGATTATAACAGGGAGAAACAGGAGGCAACTGACCCTGCATGGGGCTGTGAGTTAAGGATACTTCCTCCCACATTTTTTTTGAGTTGAATGTCTTTTCACGTTGTTGATGTTTTTAGATTGGAAATTACAAAAATGACAGCTTGCCTTTTACTGGACCAGAATCAATTTATGAAATACATTCAACTGATTGCTGTTCTTCAGGAGATAAATTGTTCTGGCAGAATACACTGTTATACAAATGATATACAATGAACAGCAAGAATAATAAACAACCCCTATATACAGCGTAAAATGTTAGTGCCCAAATCGCTTTTCAAACACAAATTTTCCACAAATGAACGTAACATTTGTAGAAAGTAACTGTCAATAGGTGTGCATGAATTTATGTTTATGTCTGTATCTATGTGTGCACTCAGACATGTGTATGTACATGCATGTGTGTGTCCGTGCGTATGTACGTTTGTGCGTGTGCATGTGTCTGTGTGTGTGTGTGTGTGTGTGTGTGTGTGTGTGTGTGTGTGTGTGTGTGTGTGTGTGTGTGTGTGTGTGTGTGTGTGTGTGTGTGTGTGTGTGTGTGTGTGTGTGTGTGTGCATGTGTGTCCGTGTGTGTGTTTAAAAGAATGTTCCAAAGAGAGCAGACACTTTTATACTTTGTAAAGGTACATGATAGGCTACCTTCATTTCTCTTAGCTGTCCTTAATTTGCAAGATCTAGTGATTTTGCCTCAGTATTTTGCTCTGCTCCTAGTTAAATCTGTGATGTTCTAACAGCACAAGATGGATTAGTTAATAAAAAGTATGGACACTACAGTTAGATACTTTGATTCATGAAGGCTGTAAAACCAATGTGCTTTAATATAAATTATTAGACACTTTCTTTCTTTCTTATTCTAACTCTTTTTATAAATGAGAATTACTGGCATATAAAAACAGTTCCTGATTTTGAGCCTAATCCCTAATTTTCCAGGCGTTTTTAAAGCTATGCATTCCTTCAGCAGGCATATTTTTACCGCACTGTCAAATAAAAGCTAAGCCTTTCTTTCTACTCATCCTTCTAGGTTTCTCTCTGATTCCTCCGCTTGGTTTCCAAGCTGACACCATGTGTTGAAATCTGTACACTGGCCTTGAAAAGATATTTGCAGGGTAGCAGCCCAATGAAATTAATGGGGTTTCATAAAAAAAAATGATCACATGAAGTGGAAATAATGACACATGCAGACACACAAAAGCAGCTTTTTTGATTAAGAAAGCCTTTTATGTCTATTACTATGTTCAGTTTTCTGCAATATGTAAGTGGCCAAACTGACGCATTGCACATGACGTTTGTATCATATTAAAAACAATGTTAAAAACAATGTACTGTCACCTGCGTATGTGACAGCAAATATTCTCAGGCTGTGAAACTCTTGACACTTTCTGCCTTAAAAGGGTTTATTCAATGAATAAATAGTCTTAAGTAATGGGAAATAGGAAGCAAAGAGGTTAAATATCAGAAGAAGCAGAGAGAGAGAAAAACAAGAAAAAAAAAATAAATGCACTGTTTATACTGTCTGCTGGTGGTGTTCCCCATTACAGCTGCTGAAACATCGTTATATTGCAGTTCTTTTGTAACATTTGCTAGCTATACTGTGGCTCTCCAGAGTGTTTTAAATTACAGACTATTTGACTTATATTGTGCTAATATCTGGAATACTACTGTACTCCTGAGAATAGCTGTGAGATGCACTGAATGACAGCACTAGACTGACGCTCCTTATATTGTGCTAATATCTGGAATACTACTGTACTCCTGAGAATAGCTGTGAGATGCACTGAATGACAGCACTAGACTGACGCTCCTTATAATGTGCTAATATCTGGAATACTACTGTACTCCTGAGAATAGCTGAGATGCACTGAATGACAGCACTAGACTGACGCTCCTTATATTGTGCTAATATCTGGAATACTACTGTACTCCTGAGAATAGCTGTGAGATGCACTGAATGACAGCACTAGACTGACGCTCCTTATATTGTGCTAATATCTGGAATACTACTGTACTCCTGAGAATAGCTGTGAGATGCACTGAATGACAGCACTAGACTGACGCTCCTTATAATGTGCTAATATCTGGAATACTACTGTACTCCTGAGAATAGCTGTGAGATGCACTGAATGACAGCACTAGACTGACGCTCCTTATATTGTGCTAATATCTGGAATACTACTGTACTCCTGAGAATAGCTGTGAGATGCACTGAATGACAGCACTAGACTGACGCTCCTTATATTGTGCTAATATCTGGAATACTACTGTAGTCCTGAGAATAGCTGTGAGATGCACTGAATGACAGCACTAGACTGACGCTCCTTATAATGTGCTAATATCTGGAATACTACTGTAGTCCTGAGAATAGCTGTGAGATGCACTGAATGACAGCACTAGACTGACGCTCCTTATAATGTGCTAATATCTGGAATACTACTGTACTCCTGAGAATAGCTGTGAGATGCACTGAATGACAGCACTAGACTGACGCTCCTTATATTGTGCTAATATCTGGAATACTACTGTAGTCCTGAGAATAGCTGTGAGATGCACTGAATGACAGCACTAGACTGACGCTCCTTATAATGTGCTAATATCTGGAATACTACTGTAGTCCTGAGAATAGCTGTGAGATGCACTGAATGACAGCACTAGACTGACGCTCCTTATAATGTGCTAATATCTGGAATACTACTGTACTCCTGAGAATAGCTGTGAGATGCACTGAATGACAGCACTAGACTGACGCTCCTTATATTGTGCTAATATCTGGAATACTACTGTACTCCTGAGAATAGCTGTGAGATGCACTGAATGACAGCACTAGACTGACGCTCCTTATATTGTGCTAATATCTGGAATACTACTGTACTCCTGAGAATAGCTGTGAGATGCACTGAATGACAGCACTAGACTGACGCTCCTTATATTGTGCTAATATCTGGAATACTACTGTACTCCTGAGAATAGCTGTGAGATGCACTGAATGACAGCACTAGACTGACGCTCCTTATAATGTGCTAATATCTGGAATACTACTGTACTCCTGAGAATAGCTGTGAGATGCACTGAATGACAGCACTAGACTGACGCTCCTTATATTGTGCTAATATCTGGAATACTACTGTAGTCCTGAGAATAGCTGTGAGATGCACTGAATGACAGCACTAGACTGACGCTCCTTATAATGTGCTAATATCTGGAATACTACTGTAGTCCTGAGAATAGCTGTGAGATGCACTGAATGACAGCACTAGACTGACGCTCCTTATATTGTGCTAATATCTGGAATACTACTGTACTCCTGAGAATAGCTGTGAGATGCACTGAATGACAGCACTAGACTGACGCTCCTTATATTGTGCTAATATCTGGAATACTACTGTACTCCTGAGAATAGCTGTGAGATGCACTGAATGACAGCACTAGACTGACGCTCCTTATAATGTGCTAATATCTGGAATACTACTGTACTCCTGAGAATAGCTGTGAGATGCACTGAATGACAGCACTAGACTGACGCTCCTTATAATGTGCTAATATCTGGAATACTACTGTAGTCCTGAGAATAGCTGTGAGATGCACTGAATGACAGCACTAGACTGACGCTCCTTATATTGTGCTAATATCTGGAATACTACTGTACTCCTGAGAATAGCTGTGAGATGCACTGAATGACAGCACTAGACTGACGCTCCTTATATTGTGCTAATATCTGGAATACTACTGTACTCCTGAGAATAGCTGTGAGATGCACTGAATGACAGCACTAGACTGACGCTCCTTATAATGTGCTAATATCTGGAATACTACTGTAGTCCTGAGAATAGCTGTGAGATGCACTGAATGACAGCACTAGACTGACGCTCCTTATATTGTGCTAATATCTGGAATACTACTGTACTCCTGAGAATAGCTGTGAGATGCACTGAATGACAGCACTAGACTGACGCTCCTTATAATGTGCTAATATCTGGAATACTACTGTAGTCCTGAGAATAGCTGTGAGATGCACTGAATGACAGCACTAGACTGACGCTCCTTATAATGTGCTAATATCTGGAATACTACTGTACTCCTGAGAATAGCTGTGAGATGCACTGAATGACAGCACTAGACTGACGCTCCTTATATTGTGCTAATATCTGGAATACTACTGTACTCCTGAGAATAGCTGTGAGATGCACTGAATGACAGCACTAGACTGACGCTCCTTATATTGTGCTAATATCTGGAATACTACTGTACTCCTGAGAATAGCTGTGAGATGCACTGAATGACAGCACTAGACTGACGCTCCTTATAATGTGCTAATATCTGGAATACTACTGTAGTCCTGAGAATAGCTGTGAGATGCACTGAATGACAGCACTAGACTGACGCTCCTTATAATGTGCTAATATCTGGAATACTACTGTACTCCTGAGAATAGCTGTGAGATGCACTGAATGACAGCACTAGACTGACGCTCCTTATAATGTGCTAATATCTGGAATACTACTGTAGTCCTGAGAATAGCTGTGAGATGCACTGAATGACAGCACTAGACTGACGCTCCTTATAATGTGCTAATATCTGGAATACTACTGTAGTCCTGAGAATAGCTGTGAGATGCACTGAATGACAGCACTAGACTGACGCTCCTTATAATGTGCTAATATCTGGAATACTACTGTACTCCTGAGAATAGCTGTGAGATGCACTGAATGACAGCACTAGACTGACGCTCCTTATATTGTGCTAATATCTGGAATACTACTGTACTCCTGAGAATAGCTGTGAGATGCACTGAATGACAGCACTAGACTGACGCTCCTTATAATGTGCTAATATCTGGAATACTACTGTACTCCTGAGAATAGCTGTGAGATGCACTGAATGACAGCACTAGACTGACGCTCCTTATATTGTGCTAATATCTGGAATACTACTGTAGTCCTGAGAATAGCTGTGAGATGCACTGAATGACAGCACTAGACTGACGCTCCTTATAATGTGCTAATATCTGGAATACTACTGTAGTCCTGAGAATAGCTGTGAGATGCACTGAATGACAGCACTAGACTGACGCTCCTTATAATGTGCTAATATCTGGAATACTACTGTACTCCTGAGAATAGCTGTGAGATGCACTGAATGACAGCACTAGACTGACGCTCCTTATAATGTGCTAATATCTGGAATACTACTGTAGTCCTGAGAATAGCTGTGAGATGCACTGAATGACAGCACTAGACTGACGCTCCTTATATTGTGCTAATATCTGGAATACTACTGTAGTCCTGAGAATAGCTGTGAGATGCACTGAATGACAGCACTAGACTGACGCTCCTTATATTGTGCTAATATCTGGAATACTACTGTAGTCCTGAGAATAGCTGTGAGATGCACTGAATGACAGCACTAGACTGACGCTCCTTATATTGTGCTAATATCTGGAATACTACTGTAGTCCTGAGAATAGCTGTGAGATGCACTGAATGACAGCACTAGACTGACGCTCCTTATATTGTGCTAATATCTGGAATACTACTGTACTCCTGAGAATAGCTGTGAGATGCACTGAATGACAGCACTAGACTGACGCTCCTTATAATGTGCTAATATCTGGAATACTACTGTAGTCCTGAGAATAGCTGTGAGATGCACTGAATGACAGCACTAGACTGACGCTCCTTATATTGTGCTAATATCTGGAATACTACTGTACTCCTGAGAATAGCTGTGAGATGCACTGAATGACAGCACTAGACTGACGCTCCTTATAATGTGCTAATATCTGGAATACTACTGTAGTCCTGAGAATAGCTGTGAGATGCACTGAATGACAGCACTAGACTGACGCTCCTTATATTGTGCTAATATCTGGAATACTACTGTACTCCTGAGAATAGCTGTGAGATGCACTGAATGACAGCACTAGACTGACGCTCCTTATAATGTGCTAATATCTGGAATACTACTGTACTCCTGAGAATAGCTGTGAGATGCACTGAATGACAGCACTAGACTGACGCTCCTTATAATGTGCTAATATCTGGAATACTACTGTACTCCTGAGAATAGCTGTGAGATGCACTGAATGACAGCACTAGACTGACGCTCCTTATATTGTGCTAATATCTGGAATACTACTGTAGTCCTGAGAATAGCTGTGAGATGCACTGAATGACAGCACTAGACTGACGCTCCTTATATTGTGCTAATATCTGGAATACTACTGTACTCCTGAGAATAGCTGTGAGATGCACTGAATGACAGCACTAGACTGACGCTCCTTATAATGTGCTAATATCTGGAATACTACTGTAGTCCTGAGAATAGCTGTGAGATGCACTGAATGACAGCACTAGACTGACGCTCCTTATATTGTGCTAATATCTGGAATACTACTGTAGTCCTGAGAATAGCTGAGATGCACTGAATGACAGCACTAGACTGACGCTCCTTATAATGTGCTAATATCTGGAATACTACTGTAGTCCTGAGAATAGCTGTGAGATGCACTGAATGACAGCACTAGACTGACGCTCCTTATAATGTGCTAATATCTGGAATACTACTGTAGTCCTGAGAATAGCTGTGAGATGCACTGAATGACAGCACTAGACTGACGCTCCTTATATTGTGCTAATATCTGGAATACTACTGTACTCCTGAGAATAGCTGTGAGATGCACTGAATGACAGCACTAGACTGACGCTCCTTATAATGTGCTAATATCTGGAATACTACTGTACTCCTGAGAATAGCTGTGAGATGCACTGAATGACAGCACTAGACTGACGCTCCTTATATTGTGCTAATATCTGGAATACTACTGTAGTCCTGAGAATAGCTGTGAGATGCACTGAATGACAGCACTAGACTGACGCTCCTTATATTGTGCTAATATCTGGAATACTACTGTAGTCCTGAGAATAGCTGTGAGATGCACTGAATGACAGCACTAGACTGACGCTCCTTATATTGTGCTAATATCTGGAATACTACTGTACTCCTGAGAATAGCTGTGAGATGCACTGAATGACAGCACTAGACTGACGCTCCTTATAATGTGCTAATATCTGGAATACTACTGTAGTCCTGAGAATAGCTGTGAGATGCACTGAATGACAGCACTAGACTGACGCTCCTTATATTGTGCTAATATCTGGAATACTACTGTACTCCTGAGAATAGCTGTGAGATGCACTGAATGACAGCACTAGACTGACGCTCCTTATATTGTGCTAATATCTGGAATACTACTGTACTCCTGAGAATAGCTGTGAGATGCACTGAATGACAGCACTAGACTGACGCTCCTTATATTGTGCTAATATCTGGAATACTACTGTAGTCCTGAGAATAGCTGTGAGATGCACTGAATGACAGCACTAGACTGACGCTCCTTATAATGTGCTAATATCTGGAATACTACTGTACTCCTGAGAATAGCTGTGAGATGCACTGAATGACAGCACTAGACTGACGCTCCTTATATTGTGCTAATATCTGGAATACTACTGTACTCCTGAGAATAGCTGTGAGATGCACTGAATGACAGCACTAGACTGACGCTCCTTATATTGTGCTAATATCTGGAATACTACTGTACTCCTGAGAATAGCTGTGAGATGCACTGAATGACAGCACTAGACTGACGCTCCTTATAATGTGCTAATATCTGGAATACTACTGTAGTCCTGAGAATAGCTGTGAGATGCACTGAATGACAGCACTAGACTGACGCTCCTTATATTGTGCTAATATCTGGAATACTACTGTACTCCTGAGAATAGCTGTGAGATGCACTGAATGACAGCACTAGACTGACGCTCCTTATATTGTGCTAATATCTGGAATACTACTGTAGTCCTGAGAATAGCTGTGAGATGCACTGAATGACAGCACTAGACTGACGCTCCTTATAATGTGCTAATATCTGGAATACTACTGTAGTCCTGAGAATAGCTGTGAGATGCACTGAATGACAGCACTAGACTGACGCTCCTTATATTGTGCTAATATCTGGAATACTACTGTACTCCTGAGAATAGCTGTGAGATGCACTGAATGACAGCACTAGACTGACGCTCCTTATATTGTGCTAATATCTGGAATACTACTGTAGTCCTGAGAATAGCTGTGAGATGCACTGAATGACAGCACTAGACTGACGCTCCTTATAATGTGCTAATATCTGGAATACTACTGTAGTCCTGAGAATAGCTGTGAGATGCACTGAATGACAGCACTAGACTGACGCTCCTTATATTGTGCTAATATCTGGAATACTACTGTAGTCCTGAGAATAGCTGTGAGATGCACTGAATGACAGCACTAGACTGACGCTCCTTATATTGTGCTAATATCTGGAATACTACTGTACTCCTGAGAATAGCTGTGAGATGCACTGAATGACAGCACTAGACTGACGCTCCTTATATTGTGCTAATATCTGGAATACTACTGTAGTCCTGAGAATAGCTGTGAGATGCACTGAATGACAGCACTAGACTGACGCTCATTTTGCATGGAAACACTATTCTGGATCAAACTGCATGTTTTTGAATAGAAATTAGATTAGACATCGTAGGAAGTGTACTTTCATCTCATATATAATAATCTGGTCACATGGTACTATGACAGGGGGTCTGTTATTCAACAATTTAATTTCAAAATGCTTGATTCCTTTGTCTGCCCTGAAAAACCCACTATTTCTTCCTTGTACATCATTATGGACACTGCTTATATTGCCAGTAAGATTAAAATTAAAGTGATGTATAGAATGTTGGTGCAGTGGATGGGTACCAGACTACAACATTAGCACTTCCAGTTGAATTAGTGAACTTATAGAGCACACTAAGTGAGACAAGCTTTTCAGCGGCTAATGAATGGCTTTCCTTTCTTGGGAAAGGGTGCGGGATTCCTCATCTCAGGAGTATTTCCTAGTAAAGATCAGAGAATAAACCAATACTAGATTCAGAAGGAAAACTGGTGCCACACAGGTATCACTGAAGTTGTTCAAATCCAGGACCTGATGCTGCATTCAGAAAACATGCTATAGTACACAGATAAAACATGCTATAGTACACAGATAAAACATGCTATAGTACACAGATAAAATATGCTATAGTACACATAGTACGCAGAAAAAACATGTTATAATATGCAGATAAAACATGCTATAGTAAGCAGATAAAACATTATAGTATGCAGATAAAACATGCTATAGTAGGCAGATAAAACATGCTATAGTAAGCAGATAAAACTTGCTATAGTATGCAGATGAAACGTTATACTACGCAGATAAAACATGCTATAGTACACAGATAAAATATGCTATAGTGCACAGATAAAATGCTATAGTAAGCAGATAAAACATGCTATAGTAAGCAAATAAACATGCTATAGTACACAGATAAAACATGCTATAGTACACAGATAAAACATGCTATAGTACACAGATAAAACATGTTATAGTACACAGATAAAATGCTATAGTATGCAAATAAAACGTGCTATAGTAAGCAGATAATGGGTACTCAAGTTGACATCAATCTCACATTTAACCGTCCTGTGGAGGCAGTGGTCAGAAAAGCTTTTTACTTGGTTCATGTCATAAATAAAGGGATTGCACCCAGAAAAAGGCGATTATTACCTCTCTGTACTCCTAGGTCATTAGACCTATAATTGAGTATAATGCCCTGTTTGGTATGTACCTCTCCAAACACCTGCACCAATTGGAAAGGCCACAAAAACACCTCACAAAGAGAATCCATGGCTTCCAACCCCTATCTTATGTGGACAGGCTCAAATCACTATCACTTTACTCGGTATCATAAAGATTGCTCAGAGGTGATCTGTGTCTTGACTACAAGGCTATATCAGACCCTGCCCTACTAGAGATGCTCCATATCCTTAAGTCTACCTCCTCATGCATTACCCGCTCGATAGGCCTAAATCTAATATGCAACACCAACAAAACCTGCTGGAGAGACAGGTTTGTCTCCCAGAGGCTGCCCAGTCTCTGGAATAAACTTCCCATAAATGTCAAACAGAGTACCTCGCTGACCCTCTTCAAGTGCAACCTTGATGAGTGGATGGGAAACCACAAATTTGTCCCAGGGATTCCACCTGTGTCCCTCAATGACAAGGGTGACAGGTGCTGACTTTGGTTTCTTTTTCAGGGATAAATTCTTGGCTAGGCTTGTAAGGGCCTCAGGGTCATTAGCCTACTAACCTCCTATGATCCTATAAAACATGCTATAGGAGGCAGGTAAAACATGCTATAGTACGCAGATAAAACATGGTATAATATGCAGATAAAACACGCTATAGTAGGCCGATAAAGGCAATTCTCTGTGTGCAACAGACACTATACATTTTTATTTATTTAACATTAGTTTACAGGAAAGTCCGACGTGGAACAAAGCCAATCTTCAGCAGAGTCCTGGGGAGAAACACTCCAGATGTATGTCTTTACAACATTGGAGAAAACCAGAGCACCCAGTGGAAACCCACACAAATGTAAGACTCCACTCCAGTGAGAATTGAACTGGTGAACCCCTTGCTGGGAGGCAACAACATTACTGCTGCACCACTGGACTGTCCTTTTAGTTTTACTTGTTATGAACTAAAAGTCATAGATGATGTCTTACAATTGTAGAAGAGCAAGTAAAATTCACCAAACTATTTTAGATAAAGTGGTACTTTCAAGCCAGTGATACATGGGATTTGTGTAAAATCTCTATCTCCCAAAATGCAATTCCAAACTGTTAACTTGTACTGTTTTTAGATACTCTGCTGCAAAGTTCCAGAAAACTGTGCAGCAAAATCTTCTTCACTTTTCTGAGCTTAGTACATTTCCAAAATTTCTGAAATGAAAGCTGTCAAGCCTCCATCTTAGAAAAATAAAAACAAATTTAACAATGCTTTTGGTCCCTCCATTGTCACTGATTATGTACAGACAGCAGTTGGAGTCTTACTGTGTCTACACATTACATAAAAAATAATGAAATTAAATGTTCCACTGACACCAAATTTGAAAAAGGGGATGAGAGGCTAATCTACTTTTATGATGGTTAGAAGCAGAGGCACAATTATATAAAAGAGTAAACGTTAACTTGTTGTGATGTCATAGTGTGGTTGAAAGGATGGAACCATTCAATAACAAAGGCTGAGGAATGAATAACTGTCACACATGAACAATTAAGAAACAGAAATCATCATAATCAAAGTCATCCAATATGTGCTGAACTCAACAAATTTGGGATAATTTTGGTACAGTGGAAATATGCTTTCCTTTTGGTATGAATTTGCCTTAATTACTCGGCAATCATTTTACCATAGATGCATTTAGCTTAGTTCATCAAACATGCTTAAACTTTGTTTGTCCCATGCCAAGCACCATAAATTCTGTGTGGAATGTAGTTGTTTTTATTTTAGCATGTTCTACCATCATAGAGTCTACATACCAACATAGGTACGCATGTACGAATGTTTCCATTAAACAGGGTGCTTCACCAGTACCTCCAAGCTTGCTGGCATGTCATATCAAACTAATAACTAGGTACCATTAATACCAGTACTACCACATCATGTTTAATTCACAAAAGACCATTCACTAGCTCATGGACCAGTCACCCTCTTTTCCTAGTATCAAGAAAATCCATTAAAATTCTGCATGATGGACTGTCTGAATACTGGTAAATACAAAACTATCATGGATGCAGAAATTCAGACCAGGTAAGTTTCACAGCACAACTTATATGTTTTCTTGTAACTTGTTCTCATGTCAGTTTGCTTTATTCATCTTCCTGCATTTATCTCATAGCTTTATTCTCTTATTAAAATTACACACAACATAAATACTGTGGAATAAATAACGTCTAGAGATTTTAATCATCTGTACAACCTTGGAATGATAGGCCATTTATTAGTAAAAATAAATCATGGTTTTAGATGTGGCATTAAAATGGATGGCAGACCAAGTCACATATAAACTGAGTAGTCTACCTTAAGTTCTGAATTTATATAACCTTCATTACTGAGTAGTCGACCTTAAGTTCTGAATTTATATAACTTTCATTACTAAGTAGTCGACCTTAAGTTCTGAATTGATATAACATTCATTACTGAGTAGCCGACCTTAAGTTCTGAATTGATATAACTTTCATTACTGAGTAGTCGACCTTAAGTTCTGAATTGATATAACTTTCATTACTGAGTAGTCGACCTTAAGTTCTGAATTGATATAACTTTCATTACTGAATAGTCGACCTTAAGTTCTGAATTGATATAACTTTCATTACTGAGTAGTCGACCTTAAGATCTGAAGTGATATAACATTCATTACTGAGTAGTCGACCTTATGTTCTGAAATGATATAACTTTCATTACTGAGAAGTCGAACTTAAGTTCTGAATTGATATAACTTTCATTACTGACTAGTCGATCTTAAGCTCTGAATTGATATAACTTTCATTACTGAGTAGTCGACCTTAAGTTCTGAATTGATATAACTTTCATTACTGAGTAGTCTACCTCAAGTTCTGAACTTGATATAACTTTCATTACTGCGTAGTCATGCTTAAGTTCTGAATTGATATAACTTTCATTACTGAGTAGTTGACCTTAAGTTCTGAATTGATATAACTTTCATTACTGAGTAGTTGACCTTAAGTTTTGAATTTATATAACTTTCATTACTGAGTAGTCGATCTTGGTTCTGAATTGATATAACTTTCATTACTGAGTAGTCGACCTTAAGTTCTGAATTTATATAACTTTCATTACTGAGTAGTCGACCTTAAGTTCTGAATTTATATAATGTTTCATTACTGAGTAGTCGGCCTTAAGTTCTGAATTGATATAACTTTCATTACTGAATAGTTGACCTTATGTTCTGAATTGATATAACTTTCATTACTGAGTAGTCGACCATAAGTTCTGAATTGATATAACTTTCATTACTGAATAGTTGACCTTAAATTCTGAATTTATATAACTTTCATTACTGAGTAGTCGACCTTAAGTTCTGAAGTGATATAACTTTCCTTACTGAGTAGTCGACCTTAAGTTCTGAATTGATATAACTTTCATTGCTGACTAGTCGACCTTAAGCTCTGAATTGATATAACTTTCATTACTGAGTAGTCGACCTTAAGTTCTGAATTGATATAACTTTCATTACTGAGTAGTCGACCTTAAGTTCTGAACTTGATATAACTTTCATTACTGCGTAGTCGTCCTTAAGTTCTGAATTGATATAACTTTCATTACTCAGTAGTTGACCTTAAGTTCTGAATTGATATAACTTTCTTTACTGAGTAGTCGACCTTAAGTTCTGAATTTATATAACTTTCATTACTGAGTAGTCAACCTTAAGTTCTGAATTTATATAAATTTCATTACTGAGTAGTCGACCTTAAGTTCTGAATTTATATAACTTTTATTACTGAGTAGTCGACCTTAAGTTCTGCATTTATATAACTTTCATTACTGAGTAGTCAATCTTAAGTTCTGAATTGATATAACTTTCATTACTGAGTAGTCGACCTTAAGTTCTGAATTTCTATAACTTTCATTATTGAGTAGTCGACCTTAAGTTCTGAACTTATATAATGTTTCATTACTGAGTAGTCGACCTTAAGTTCTGAATTGATATAACTTTCATTACTGAATAGTCGACCTTATGGTCTGAATTGATATAACTTTCATTACTGAGTAGTCGACCTTAAGTTCTGAATTGATATAACTTTCATTACTGAGTAGTTGACCTTAAATTCTGAATTTATATAACTTTCATTACTGAGTAGTCGATCTTAAGTTCTGAATTTATATAACTTTCATTACTGAGTAGTTGACCTTAAGTTCTGAATTGATATAACTTTCATTGCTGAATAGTCGACCTTACATTCTGAATTGATATAACTTTCATTACGGAGTAGTCGACCTTACGTTCTGAATTGATATAACTTTCATTACTGAGTAGTCGGCCATTAGTTCTGAATTTATATAACTTTCATTACTGAGTAGACGACCTTAAGTTCTGAACTGATATAACTTTCATTACTGAGTAGATGACCTTAAGTTATGAATTCATATAACTTTCATTACTGAGTAGTTGACCTTAAGTTCTGAATTTATATAACTTTCATTACTGAGTAGTCGATCTTAAGTTCTGAATTTATATAACTTTCATTACTGAGTAGACAAGCTTAAGTTATGAATTTATATAACTTTCATTACTGAGTAGTCGAGCTTAAGTTCTGAATTTATATAACTTTCATTACTGAGTAGTCGACCTTAAGTTCTGAATTTATAAAACTTTCAATACTGAGTAGTCAACCTTACGTTCTAAATATATATAACTTTAATTACTGAGTAGACGACCTTAAGCTCTGAATGTATATAACTTTCATTACTGAGTAGTCGACCTTAAATTCTAAATTTATATAACATTCATTACTGAGTAGTCGACCTTAAGTTCTGAATTTATATAACTTTCATTACTGAGTAGTCGACCTTAAGTTCTGAATTTATATAACTTTCATTACTGAGTAGTTATCCTTAAGTTTTAAATTTATATAACTTTCATTATTGAGGAGTTGACCTTAAGTTCTGAATTTATATAACTTTCATTACTAAGTAGTCGACCTTAAGTTCTGAATTTATATAACTTTCATTACTGAGTAGTCGACCTTATGTTCTGAATTTCTATAACTTTCATTACTGAGTAGTCGACCTTAAGTTCTGAATTTATATAACTTTCATTACTGAGTAGTCGACCTTAAGTTCTAAATTTATATAGCTTTCATTACTGAGTAGTCGACCTTAAGTTCTGAATTTATATAACTTTCATTACTGAGTAGTCAACCTTAAGTTCTGAGTTTATATAACTTTCATTACTCAGTAGTCGACCTTAAGTTCTGAATTTATATAACTTTCATTACTGAGTAGTCGACCTTACATGCTGAATTGATACAACTTTCATTACTGAGTAGTTGACCTTAAGTTCTGAATTGATATATCTTTCATTACTGAGTAGTCGACCTTAAGTTCTAAATTGATAAAACTTTCATTACTGCATAGTCGACCTTAAGTTCTGAATTGATATAACTTTCAATACTGAGTAGTCGACTTTAAGTTCTGAATTGATATAACTTTCATTACTGAGTAGTCAAACTTAAGTTCTGAATTGATATAACTTTCATTAATGAGTAGTCTACCTTAAATTCTGAATTAATAGAACTTTCTTTACTGAGTAGTCAACCTTAAGTTCTGAATTGATATAACTTTCATTACTGAGTAGTCGACCTTAAGCTCTGAATTGATATAAATTTCATTACTGAGTAGTCTACCTTTAGTTCTGAATTTATATAACTTTTATTACTGAGTAGTTGACCTTAAGTTCTGAATTGATATAATTTTCGTTACTGAGTAGTCGACCTTAAGTTCTGAATTGATATAACTTTCGTTACTGAGTAGTCACCCTTAAGTTCTGAGTTGATATAACTTTCGTTACTGAGTAGTCAACCTTAAGTTCTGAATTGATATAACTTTCATTACTGAGTAGTCGACCTTAAGTTCTGAATTGGTATAACTTTCATTACTGAGTAGTCGAGCTTAATTTCTGAATTTATAAAACTTTCATTTACTTATTAATTCCCAGCTAAGAAAATTCCACCACAATTGGTTTTGTTATTTATTTCATCTCACAGCCTAAAAATGTACCTTTAGAAATTCTTCCGCCTGCCTCAAAAATGTGTTTTCAGTGTTTACCTGCACATCATAGTCAATCAAAATGTAAGGCTGCAAAAAGACTAACCCCTCCATCACAGACAGACATCATCTTTCTGCACTAGTGCAGGCCCAGGTTCAAGAATGGATCCAGTCACCAGGAAAATACTGCATCTGAAAAACAAATATGTGTGTGTGTGTGTGTGTGTGTGTGTGTGTGTGTGTGTGTGTGTGTGTGTGTGTGTGTGTGTGTGTGTGTGTGTGCACATGCAGGCAAGCATGTCTGTGGATGTGTGTGTTTGTGTGTGCACATATTCACCATGGTTATGGATAGCATGCAGGCTAATGGCAAAAGTACGCAGGTTAACCCGTAGTTCTGTCAAGAGAGACATGTGTGCCTCTTCTGAGGTAAAATGGGAGGTCCAAATGTATGTAGGAAATTCACTTTTTCTGCATTTTGAGATACAGTTTTTTGGGGCTTGGATTACTCTCTTGGTTTAGTCATGTAGTTTTTTAGGTAAGGTTAGAATTTTAAGGTTAGGATGATGGAGATGTTTTAAGGTTATGGTTATGGGTTGAGTTTTAGGGTTAGGAAGTACGCATATTATTGCTGGAGCTTTCCTGTGTCCTGAAAGAGTGCTCTTCAAACTATCTGGAGATATGCAGAGCTGAGTATATCTTTTTGGCACTTCAGAGTAGTGTACTGGTAATTGTTGTTTGACTAATTTTATGTCATTGCTGGTGGACTTCAGAGCTGTGCACTGTTATTTTTGCTTCACTGTATAGTTTTTCAGATCTCTGCTGAAGGTGTTTTTCCCCCTCCCCCTATTTCTCTGTGTTGTAAGTTGGTATAACTGTTTTTACATCCTGTGTGTTATCTGACCATCTCAAGGATTACTTGCATAACATTAGACCCTCTTAGTAAAAGTCTGCATATCATTGCTGGAGCCTTCCTGTGTCCTGACAGAGTGCTCTTCAAACTATCTGGAGATATACAGAGCTGAGTATATTTTTCTGGCACTTCAGAGTTGTGTACTGGTAATTGTTGTTTGACTAATTTTATGTCATTGCTGGCTGACTTCAGAGTTGTGCACTGTCATCTTTGCTTCACTGTATAGTTTTTCAGATCTCTGCTGAAGGTGTTGGTTTTCCCATACTGACCCTCCCTATTCCTGTGTTGTTGTTTAAATTTGGAGGTTTTTGCAGTTGCCCACCCCCACTGTAGATTTGATCTGGGACACTCCCCCCAGTCCCATCTCTTTACCTCATTCTACCTAATAGACTCCTTCTGCATTGTTTTTAGTCATTTTTAATTTAATTGCATTTTTTAAACTGTTTGGTCTAACATTGCTACATACTCAAGTGTGCTAGCTTGCACTGCATTTGAATTGTTTTGACTGCTGTTTTAGCTACTTTTCTGTATATAAAAAAAATACCTTTCCTGTAACTAGTGTAGTCCAGATTCAGATTTGCTGTATCCAGGACTGTATGTAAGCTTCTGAGCCCCACCCCAAGCTTTCTGTGTTGGAGGGAAGCCTTCTAGCTTATTAGTGGGAGTGGTAAGCATTAGGTAACCTATCTACCACATAAGGAGTGGTTCTGGCCCAGAAATTGTAGTTATTAGCCATCTGGGCAGTTTTCCATCCCTCTCAAATTTCTCATTTAAAAGCCCACATTTGCACTTGTTTCCCCCCTTTCCTGTAACTAGTTTAGTCCAGATACAGATTCTTACTTTTAGCACTTGAATTTGCTTATTCGTGATCAGCACTTGTTCAGAACTTGTAAGCACTAAATAACCTACTAATTACTACAGCACTCAACCTTCCTCATTACCTAGTGGAAAACAGTTTTGGTACTTACTTTCCTCACTTGCTTAGATAAAAACAGCTCTTGCACTCACTTTCCTCACTTATCTAGAGAAAAATAGTTTTTTTTATTCAAGCATGTCCAAGGGTCATCTCCTAGTGTTCTATCCTGTCTATCTGATGAATCTTCTTGGGGCAATGTAGAAATTGCCTCATGTACACAGACAACTCCCTCCTCCTAGCACCCAACACTACAACCTGTGAGTGATGCACTTATCTAGCCAAACTCAAGGTAAAGCTCTCTCCAATCAAGGCTGACCTTGACAGTCAAGAGGAGAAGGTAAACAATTGCACCACACCACACTCATCACATAGTCTCACTAAATCTACACCACCAAAATCCACACATAGAAACACAAAAACATTCACGGAAGCTCTCAATAATAATCTGCTCAAGCAACAGAGACCTCCAAAGCAGAAATGCAAGCAACCTCCACCCCCCAACACAACCCAAATGACACATAGCCCGCAGACTCAGTGTGTCACTCAACCACAGCCAATAAGGCAAAACAACGTACCCAACACACTAGTGATAGGCGACTCTATAGTCAGGCACACTGATGTCCCACTCACCAGACTAAACAAGGAGAAGGTTACTGTCAGCTGCCTGTCCAGTGCCAGGATCTGTCACATAACTCACACACTCAGGTCACTCCACAACAAGTACAAATATGACTCTGTCATTGTCCATGTTGGTGTGAACAACCTGAGACATACCTCCCTGGACTACATGAAAAAAAACATGGAAGAGCTCTCCGATCTTGTAGCCCAGGCAGGTATGACCCTAGCCCTGAGTAGCATTCTGCTATCACCCAGAATGATGCCGCAGTACAAGGACAAAATGATTGACTTCAACAACTGGCTAAGCTTCTGGTGCCATTCTAAAGGGATCCAGCATCTGTCTGCCTGGGATGACATGGTCGACAGACCACGATGGTTTGTCAAAGATGGCCTGCACTTGTCAACCCTGGGATTCCGGATACTGGCTAAGGTTCTTGCCACCCGTATAGTGCCTTTTTTAGGCAAGGTTCAAATGACAAATTCACCACCATAACAGGAACAGGCAAGCAAAAACTGAGGGTGATGCTACTCAATGCTAGAAGTCTATATCTCAAAATGCACTCACTCGAGGCACTCCTTAAAATGGAGAACATCGATATCTGTGCAGTGACTGAGACCTGGTTCAAGGCTCCAGAGAGCACCCTTGCACTACCAGGCTATAACTCATACCACACTTTTCGGCCATGTAACCTGGACAGGAACACCAAAGGCAGAGGTGTGTCCATATTCATTAAGGATATCCACACCTCCAGGCTAGTTGCTCAGCATAATGCAGCAGAGGTTATCCAAGTGCAACTAACTCTGGGAAAAACTGCAATCAATATTGTAGCTTGCTACAGATCACCCACCATGCCCCAGGATTCCCACTCCTCTTTTCTTGATGTACTGGAAAATATTAGGGTTCAAACAAACACCCTAATAATGGGCGATTTCAACTACCCCACCATTAACTGGGAAAACTACTCAGGTACCAACTCCTTTGCTCAACGCTTTCTGGAATTCATAAACTCCAATGCCCTGGATCAACATATCCACACCCCCACCAGGGGCAACAATATCCTAGATCTAGTCATTACCAATATGAGTGATCGGTGTTCCACACCTGAAGTCAACGCCTCATTGGTCCGATCCAACCATAAGCTAATTACCCTAGATATCCACATCCTGCCTCCACCCCCCATTAAGGAAACCATGGTAAAAAATTTCTCCAAAGGCAACTTCATGCTTCTTAAGACAGACGAGGAGAACTTCATGACACCCATGCAAATGGACAATACAGTTACGACTACTGAATCCTACACAATTGCACTTTATAAGCACTTACATTAATTCATGGATTGTGCTATACCAAACAGAACCAAGATGCTATCCTCCAAAAAAAGGAAGCCGATCTGGTGGTCCCCTGCCATAAACAAACTGTACAACAGAAGGAAGAAACTCTTGCAAAAGAGAGTAAAATACCACGAGTGGAGGAGCTCCCTGGTCAGCCTCAGTAAGAAGCTGCGATCCCTGACAAAATCCTCCAAAGCTAGTTACGAAAACAAAATTGCCACTGATTCTAAAGACAACCACAAAGCATTCTATATCTATGTCAAGAATCTCAATGGCAACACTCAGATCTGCTCTGAGTTACAGCACAATGGCACTAAATATACAGACCCAACTGATATTGCCAACATCCTGGCAGATAGGTTCAGTGCTAACTTTACCCCCCTCTCACCCCCTAAAGAGCCCATCTCTATACTGGAAGAATGCAAAGTTCCTGTAATCACGGCTGCACAGGTAAAAAACACACTCTCCAAAGCCAAGGACACAGCATCCATGGGACAAGACAACATCTCAGGCTGCGTTCTACACGAACTTCAGAACGAACTGGCACCCCACCTAAGTACCATGTTCAATCATAGCTTCACCTCAGGCTTTGTGCCTCCTGAATGGCGCACAGCAATGGTTATCCCACTCCACAAGGGGGGAGCCACCACAGACTCCAGGAACTACTGCCCCATTAGCCTGACGAGCCTGGTCTGCAAGGCCATGGAATGTATCATCATGGAACTTATAAACAAAGACATTGGTAATCTCCAAACTCTGGATCCCACCCAGTTCAGGTTTGTAAAAGGCAGATCATGTCTCCTAAACCTGATAGACTTCTTTGAAGCAGTCAACAAAGCCGTAGACAGGGGTAAGGTGGTTCACACAGCCTATCTAGATCTTGCCAAGGCTTTTGACACCATTCCCCTCTCTGGAATTATAGATAAACTCATTAAACTAGGTATAAATCCCTATGTCACAAGATGGGTTGCCAACTGGCTCACTGACAGAACCCACACTGTGAAAGTAGCAGACTCCAAATCCGAATTCAGACCAGTGACAAGTGGAGTACCACAGGGTTCAGTCCTAGGTCCTCTCCTGTTTGGTATCTACTTCTCTGAAGTACAGGCTAACACAGAAGGTCTTTGGCTAACGAAGTTCGCAGATGACTGCAAACTAGGAGCCATAATCGAAACTCCTAACGATATGGACAACCTACAAAAGGGCCTCACTGAGACAGATGCCTGGTGTCAAAGCCATGGCCTCAAGCTCAGTGCTAAAAAGTGCATTGTCATCCCCTTTGGTAAAAACTCTGTATCCATGAACTACAACATAGGCGGTAGTATACTTAACACCGAAAGTGTGATAAGAGACCTTGGGACACAGGTGAACAGTAGTCTCTCCTTTGATAATCACATTGCCACAGTAGTCAGGAAATCATTCTACATGGCACACCTCATCACAAAAGGTTTCTCATCCAGAAAAAAAGAGGTCATTGTTCCCCTTTACTCATCACTCATTAGACCCATTATAGAGTACAACGCCCCTTTTGGTATGTACCTCACAAGACATCTATAACTGGAAAGGCCGCAGAAATATCTCACAAAGCGGATTACTGTCCTCAAACAGTTGCCCTACGCAGACCGTCTCAAAAAACACCAGCTTTACTCCGTCTCATATTGCCTACTCAGAGGTGATCTCTGCCTAACATATAAAGCTATGTCAAACCCAGAGCTGTTGGACATGTTCCACTTAAAGAAATCCCAATCCCTCTGAGCTACACACTCTAGGGACCTAAAAGCTAAGCAGTTCTGTCTATTTCACTTGATTATCATGATATTTAGAAAAATATGAAAATTATTACAGTACATATAAATATTATACAAATAATACTCATAATACGTATGTCTCTCTCACTTACATTGTGTAGTACCAAGTGATTTAGTTTCCTTCAAAATCATTATACTGTTGTTCCTAAACATTTAAAAACACATTTCTTAAAAAAAATAATAAATGTATATTTACATATATAAAATCTTGTTGTAGGTATATTTTTATGTATTAATACATATTTGTAGATGGGAGTTTACCAGGGCTTGTTGTTATGGAATTGCTTATTAATCAATTAAGCTGGTTTTAATTACATTCAGGGGAACCGTATATAAATGATACATTTTTAGTCATGTGTTTATTCTGATGAAGTCCTAAAGGACAAAAGAGCTCAATCTGTTTTTACGTATGCATTATTAAAGAGGTGATGGTCCAGCTCCTGGTTTCATCTTTTGAGTGGAAGTCACTAGCAAATACGAAGAAGCAAGATTTGACACCTACAGCATTAATAGGATATAACTGCAGAAAATGCTAGAAGGAAGAGGCAGGGTTTTATGGCTAGGGATGGGATGGTTATGAACAGAATTTCAGATTGTGACAGTTAGGATAAGTGTTAGGGTTGAAGCTTTAGTGCTTCAGATGGATTTTAGGATTAGGGTTAGAATCAGAATTTTAGGAGTAGAGAAAGACTTTTAGGGTTAGGCTTTAAAACAGTTACTTTCAACAAGCGGGTGTAACTCACTTTTGCATTCTAGGAACTAAGATATGTGAATGAGTTATGCATAAATGTTGTAAGTAACCAATGGTGTGTGTGTGTGTATATATGGGTCTACTTCAAATGATCGAAATTTCAGAACATTGAACCTCTGATCATCAAAGACCAGAGGGCTGAAGTTTTGAAATATCAAACCTACGAAAAAAGAAATCTAAAACACAAAAACTTCTTATTTCATGTTTTTGCAGAGAGGCAAGCCCCCCTACACATCCACACCCCCATATCAACTCTGAGATTGGACTACAGTGAAGAGAACTGTAAAGTTCCTGTTTTGCACTGTAAGGTGAACTCCATTCACAAGGTTCGATATTTCAAAATTTCGATCATCTGCTCTGCACAGATCAGTGATTTCATGTTCTGAAATTTTGATCCTTTGAAGGGGACCCATATAAATGTATGCTAACTCTGTAGACATGGGTTACAGCTGCCCATGAAAATATAACAAAAACTACACATTTTAAATGAAAATAGGTGGGGGGCTTTGCCCCCCACATCTCCCAATGTGGGGGGCTGTGCCCCCCAAACCCCCCTAACTATATATATCAACTCCAGGGTCACACAACATTGGGGAGGGGGGGGATTCCCTGGTTTTTGCCTTGAATACTGGTTGTCGACCAAATGAGCTGTCGATCAAATGAATGTCGATCAAATTGTCTGTCGATCTTATGAAGTAGACCCATATATATATATATATATATATATATATATATATATATATATATATATATATATATATATATATATAGTCCATAAAAAATACTGCAGAGGCAGGCTGTAGATGGCTTCAGAATAAAAAGCGTCTCCAATTCAGTAAAACCAGTACTGTCTTTTAATGCAACACAAGCGCTTTCACTCACAGCTTCTTCACGTGTATATACATAGCATTAATACCACCTTCTTATATACTCAAATAAAAGCACATGACCAATTAATTTAAAGTCATATAGTCACTAAATACATTATAAACACATTATAAAGCACCTTAGAAATTACCATGAACTTAAATTTATGATGCTGCCCTTGTCCAAACATGTGTTGGATAAAGGGTAGCATCATAAATTTAAGTTCATGGTAATTTCTAAGGTGTTTGTAAATGATAGATATAATGACATTAGGGACAGGACGGAAGAGGTGGAGGCTAAATGGATAATTATGCTAAGGGCAAATTATGGTCATGGGCTTAATGATAGTGTGCCAATTAAACCGGCACTGAGGAAGAGAGCACTACGTAGATAGCCCTGATGAAATGTATTTTATGATTTTATTTGAGTGTAATGTTTATATATATATATTTATTCATTTATTTATTCTCTTTTTTTGAGAGCGTATATTGATGGATTTGATGCAATAGTGATATATATATATTTAGATGTATTTTTAAATGTTATTTGTTAATGCCATGTTTTATAATGTGTTTATAATGTATTTAGTGACTATATGACTTTAAATTAATTGGTCATGTGCTTTTATTTGAGTATATAAGAAGGCGGTATTAATGCTATGTATATACACCTGAAGAAGCTGTGAGTGAAAGCGCTTGTGTTGCATTAAAAGACAGTACTGGTTTTACTGAATTGGAGACGCTTTTTATTCTGAAGCCATCTACAGCCTGCTTCTGCAGTATTTTTTATGGACTGTGTTTTCTGCCTTTTTTGTCTGTGGTTTATTGGGCATTTGGTGTTTATTGGGCATTCTCTCTCTCGCTCTCTCTCTCTATATATATATATATATATATATATAAATATATATATATATATATATATATAGAGAGAGAGAGCGGGAGATATAGATATATATGTACATGTGTGAGTGTCTGTGTTTGCTCATAAATCATCTGCCCAGTAGTGGTAGTATAAGAATTATATTACATTTAAGCAGGAAGCAGCATTCAGTGCATGAGGAAAGTGACAACAGAAGATGTATTATGGCATGTCTTTTTGCAGAAAACAAAGAAAGGCAGTGGCACACTGTCCCTTACAGATGCTGTTGACTTGCCCTTACATTAATGCTGTTGTATATGGTACACTGGCCAGATTAAATACCAGATGGTGGTTTTCACATAAGAAGTTTAATGGCAGAGAAGAAACAAGGCATAAAACACACAGCTATTAACAGATCAAGGAAGATCAATCCTGACTAGGTCCACAGAAGAAAACACTGATACAGTGAATAAAGTGTACCATGAACACGGCACACAATGCAGCTTTGGAATCAGTGCCTGGCTAGTCTTTGGTGGGATTTGGCAGCAGCAGCTTCAAACGAGTCACCTGACTGGTACAGAGGGCTAGGCGTGCTGGCCAGATGTTAACATGCTTATTTCTACAAGGTTTGTATTATATCTAATTAAAGTGCTTCAATGAAGGGCTGCAGCAGATGGGAATACTTCAGTCCAGAGCACAAGCTAACTGCTGAGTGCAGGCAGTACTAAAAAATTAACAGTTGCCTGAAGGCTAGGCTGTCATTTGGACATTGCCATAGTTCAGATGGATACACTTACGCTGTATGACCTTTAAAGTGTGGTTTAAGAAATAGCATTACAACCCTTATAAAAATTCATTAAGCACCAATATTTTTTTATTTAATGTGCAGAAACAGTTTCATTGCATAACATCTAATATCCTTTTATGTTAATTTTTATATCTCAAAGGATTCAGTGCACCATAACAAAAGGCATTCATCTTTCAGTTTGTCATGTTAAGACACTAAAATGATAACAGTATTCAGATATGTACCCTCTATTCCACTGTGCTATATACAAGAACAGAAAGAAAGGCCTTACTGATAGTGTACTGATGAAGCCTGTTTACACTTCACTAAGATGCGTGGAAATAAATCATACATAAAGTATGTATGTATAGTAGAATTCAAAAAAGAAAGTCAATAAAATTAATTGCATGCCCAGTGTGGGAACTAACTAGAGTGTGCTTAGATGGAGGTTGTTGTATTTACTACATGTATCCTAGCACAATAAACTTTCTTATGAGGAGTAACCATGCTGAACTTTATAAAAACAACAGCTAATGCAATAAAGAGATGATATACATATATTTTAATAGGCTATGCAAGGATGTTGTTTATCAAACCGAAATGGAGGGTTTAAGACATGACATAACCTGATACATGCATTATTTCACTGAACAAGGAGTTCTTGCCCTTACTTCCGTGGGCAGCTGTAACCCATGTCTACAGATTTAGCATATCCTACTCATATGCTGTAGATGGTCTATATTCAGCAGTTCAAATGTTCTCATCTACCAGTATATAAAACATCAAAATGTAAGAAGAGACTCAGTTTACTTGTAGGTGTCAGAAGTCCACATCAATTACAGTACAGCCATCATAAACTAATGCACAGTAATGACCTTACTATGACAGTAGGGATAGTGAGGCAGGAAATACTGCCCTGTGATAGTGAAACTGGTAAAGGTAACATACTGCCCTGTGTTAGTGAAAATGGTAAAGGTAACACACTGCACTGTGATAGTGAAATTGGTAAAGGTAACATACTGCCATGTGTTAGTGAAACTGGTAAAGGCAACACACTGTTCTGTGTAAATGAAATAACACACTGCCCTGTGTTAGTGAAACATGTAAAGGTAACATACTGCACTGTATTAGTGAAATTGGTAAAGGTAGTACTCTACTCTGTGTTAGTGAAACTGATAAAGGTAACACACTGTTCTGTGTTAGTGAAAATGGTAAAGGTAACACACTGCCCTGTGTTAGTGAAATTGGTAAAGGTAACATATTGCCCTGTATTAGTGAAACTGGTAAAGGTAACATACTGTCATGTGTTAATGAAACTGGTAAAGGTAACACGCTGCCCTTTGTTACTAAAAGTGGTAAAGGTAACACACTGCCCTGTGTTAAGAGAAATCGGTAAAGGTAACAGACTACTCTGTGTTAGTGAAACTGGTAAAGGTAACACACTGCCCTGTGTTAGTGAAACTGATAAAGGTAACATACTGCCCTGTGTTAGTTAAACTGGTAAAGGTAACATACTGCCCTGTGTTAGTGAAACTGGAAAGGTAACACACTCTGCTCTGTGTTAGTGAAACTGGTAAAGGTACACACTGCCCTATGTTAGTGAAATTGGTAAAGGTAACACACTGCCCTGTGTTAGAGAAATCAGTAAAGGTAACAGACTACTCTGCGTTAGTGAAACTAGTAAAGGTAACTCACTGTCCTCTGTTAGTGAAACTGATAAAGATAACATACTGGCCTGTGTTAGTTAAACTGGTAAAGGTAACGTACTGCCCTATGTTAGTAAAACTGGAAAGGTAACACACTCTGCTCTGTGCTAGTGAAACTGGTAAAGGTAACATACTGCCCTATGTTAGTCAAATGGATAAAGGTAACACACTGCTCTGAGTCAATGAAACAACACACTGACCTGTGTTAGTGAAACTGGTAAAGGCACATACTGCCCTGTGTATGTGAAACTGGTAAAGGTAACACACTGCCTTTGTCAGTGAAAGTGGTAAAGGGTAACACACTACTCTGTGTTAGTGAAATAACACACTGCCCTGTGTTAGTGAAACAGGTAAAGGTAACACACTGCCCTGTGTTAGTGAAACAGGTAAAGGTAACCCACTACTCTGTGTTAGTGAAATAAGACACTGCCCTGTGTTAATGAAGCTGGTAAAGGTAACACACTGCCATGTGTTACTGAAACTGGTAAGGGTAACACACTGCCCTGTGATACTGAAACTGGTAAAGGTAACACACTGCCCTGTGTTAGAGAAATCAGTAAAGGTAACAGACTACTCTGTGTTAGTGAAACTGGTAAAGGTAACACACTGTCCTGTGTTAGTGAAACTGATAAAGGTAACATACTGGCCTGTGTTAGTTAAACTGGTAAAGGTAACGTACTGCCCTGTGTTAGTGAAACTGGAAAGGTAACACACTCTGCTCTGTGTTAGTGAAACTGGTAAAGGTAACATACTGACCTGTGTTAGTGAAACTGGCAAGGTAACACACTGCCCTGTGTATGTGAAACTGATAAAGGTAACACACTGCCCTGTGTCAGAGAAAGTGGTAAAGGTAACACACTACGCTGTGTTAGTGAAATAACACACTGCCCTGTGTTAGTGAAACGGGTAAAGGTAACACACTGCCCTGTGTTAGTGAAACAGGTAAAGGTAACCCACTACTCTGAGTTAGTGAAATAAGACACTGCCCTGTGTTAATGAAACTGGTAAAGGTAAACCACTGCCCTGTGTTAGTGAAACTTGTAAAGGTAACACACTGCCCTGTGTTAGGGAAACTGGTAAAGGTAACAAACTGCTCTGTGTTACTGAAAAAACACACTGCCCTGTGTTAGTGAAATGGGTAAAGGTAGCACACTGCCCTCTGTTAGTGAAATAGGTAAAGGTAACACACTGCTCTGTGTTAGTGAAATAACACACTGCCCTGTGTTAGTGAAATGGGTAAAGGTAGCACACTGCCCTCTGTTAGTGAAATAGGTAAAGGTAACACACTGCTCTGTGTTAGTGAAATAACACACTGCCCTGTGTTAGTGAAACAGGTAAAGTTAACACACTGCTCTGTGTTAGTGAACACACTGCCCTGTGTTAGTGAAATAACACACTGCCCTGTGTTAGTGAAATGGATAAAGGTAACACACTGCCCTGTGTTAGTGAAACTGGTAAAGGTAACTCACTGCCCTGTTTTAGTGAAACTGGTAAAGGTAACACACTGCTCTATGTGAAACTGGAAAAGGTAATACACTGCTCTGTGTTAGTGAAATGGGTAAAGTTAACACACTGCCCTGTTAGTGAAACTGGTAAAGGTAACACACTGCCCTGTGTTGGTGAAATGGGTAAAGGTAACACAATGCCCTGTGTTAGAGAAACTGGTAAAGATAACACACTGCACTGTGTCAGTGAAATAACAAACTGCCCTGTGTTAGTGAAATGGGTAAAAGTAACACACTGCCCTGTGTTAGTGAAACTAGTAAAGGTAACACGCTGGCCTGTGTTAGCAAAACTGGTAAAGGTAACACACTGCTCTGTGTTAGTGAAACTGGTAAAAGTAGCACACTGCCCTGTTTTAGTGAAATGGGTGAAGGCAACACACTTCCCTGTGTTAGTGAAACTGGTAAAGGTAACACACTATCCTGTGTTAATGAAACTGGTAAAGGTAACACATTGCCCTGTGTTAGTGAAACTGGTAAAGGTAACACACTGCTCTGTGTTAGTGAAATAACACACTGCCCTGTGTTAGTGAAACCGGCAAAGGTAACACACTGCTCTGTGTTATTTAGTTTATTTATTTATTTTATTTTACATTCGTTGACTGGGATAGTCCGACTGGATGCATGTCCATTTTCAGTGGAGGCCCGGGGAGAAAAGCTCCAAGGGTAAGCAGATACAGCATTACATATTACAAACAGACTATTTATAGAGATTACATAAGTAAGCAAGTTAAACAAGTTCCACAGGTTAGAGTTAATCCTGAGCGCAAGTCAGGATTAAATTAAATTACACAGTAAACTGGTTAACAGATTTTTACACATTCTAGAGAGAGTTAGCCAGGCTTGATACATTGACATAGCCAGTTAAGTGACAAATGTTGTTTGAGTCTAGTTTTAAATTGACCTAAGGTGGAAAGTAAGGTAATATCAGCTGGAAGAGAGTTCTAGGATCTACTTACAGAGTTTGCAAAGAGGAGTCACTGGCTGTGTTATTAATTTTGCTAGTCTGAATTAGTAGTTTGTTAGAGGATCGAAGTGGTCTGGGATTGTTATAGGGGGTGATAATATTTTTAATTGCAGGAGTATTGTCCGGATCATAGAGGATTTTATAGGCTATAATCAGTTGGTTATACTGGATTAGGCTGGGTAGTTCAAACCACCCAAGCTGATTTAGATTGATGCAATGATATGTCCTAAAAGGGAGCCCAGTGGCAAACCTGGCAATGTGGTTCTAGCAAATTGAGAGTTTGTTAAGGTCAGTCTTGTTTAAATTCGAGAGTAGAGGGGATGCATACAGAAGGGTTGAAAGAAGGTGAGAGCGAGCTATGGCAATTTTAGCTGGAGGGGTTAGGAAGGCTTTTATTCTGTACAGTGACCCTAGTTTTTATTGATGCTTTTGATAGTTTGTTTAACATGTAGGTCGAATTTTAGATTATTGTCTATGATGACACCTAATAGTTTTGTAGAGGGGTCAGGGGAGATTATTGTGCCATCATTTGAATTTATGATAAAGGTGAAAGCGGTAGACCTACGTGTTGGTGAAAATAACAGCATTTTAGTTTTTTTGGGAGTTAGGATCAAACGATGTTCAGAAAGTCAGTTTTCTATTGTATTAAAGGTGGTCTGGGTAGCTGACCATAACTCTACTGGAGATGTGGCTGAGCAAATCAGAGTAGAGTCATCAGCATATTGGATACAGCTGACTTTTGGGATGACAGTATAAAGGTCGTTAATGAAGATGGAGAACAGCAAGGGCCCTAGTATAGAGCCTTGTGGTACTCCAAGGGTGTTTGGTAGAAGGTTAGAGAGTTTATTCTGCCAGAGGACAGCCTGCTGTCAACCATTCAGGTAGGATTGAAACCATTGAAGGGCTCTAGCATCTAGACAGAATGTTTGCAGTGTGTGGATTAAAAGTTGGTGATCAACCATATTGAATGCCTTGGAAAGATCCAAGAAGAGGGCTGAGGATATATAATTATTGTTGCGATTATGGTTTATGGTGTTGGTAAAGGCTAGGAAGGCTGAAGTAGTGCTGTGATGAGGACGGAAGCTATGCTGAGTGTCTGCCATAAAATGATTCTGGATTAGGTGGTGCATGTGTTGTCTATGAATACATTTTTCCATAATCTTTGCAAGTGGAGAGAGTATAGCTATTGGCCTATAACTGGAGAATTCAGTAGAGCTGCCTCCTTTGTGAAGTGGGATTACATAGGATATTTTCCAGATGGTGGGAATTTTAGCTTCTACTATGGTTCGATTGATTAGTATTGAGACGGGGTAAGCAATAGCATCAGCTGATTTTTGTAGGTACTCGGCAGGGAGTTGATCAGCAGAAAGTGTAGTGGGTTTTAATTTTTTGATCAAGGAACGGATAAGTGAAGTGGCGACTGGTTGGAAGCAGAATGTGAGTAGGTTTCTAGGGGTGCTACATTCAGGACCAGGGGAGCTAGGAGGTAGTTGGCTAGCTAGTGCTTGAATTATCTCAGTAAAAAGTCGGTTAAAACTGTCAGAAACATCTTCAGGGGTTTTATCAATAGTAGCAGCAGGGATTGGGGTTGAAATTTGTCCAGGATGTAGTAGATTATTTAAACCTGCCCAAAACTTCTGAGGGTTATTTTGATTTACTGTCTGTAAATTACAATAGTATTGTTTTTTGTCTTGTAAAATTGATTTTTTGGTTTCGTTTCTGTATTGCCTGTATTTAATGTGATCTTGAGGGTCTTTAGAAAAATGCCATAAAGCCCATGCTTTGTTTCTAAGGGTAATTTTGAGTTTAGACTCTTTAGAAAGCCATGGCACAGTTTTTGCTTTTGTTCTCTTTGAACGAACAGGTGCATGCAAATCAAGGATCTCAAGGAATTTGTTGTTAAAGTATGCTACTGCTTCCTCTAAGGGGAGGTGTTTTAGAATAGACCAATTACATGAGTTTAGTTCTTGTTGGAATTTGGCAGGGTCAACGTTTTTATTGTTTCTAACCTTTCTGAGTAAGGGTTGTTGGGATTTAATGGTTTTGTGCTTAATTACATATGTGAGAAGGTGATCGCTTAGGCCATTAAGGAGGGTACCAGAGGTGTACAGTTGGGGGTGACTATTTATGAGTACCCAGTCAAGTATACTTTCTTTTTGGTTGGGTTTACCTATCCTGGTAGGGGTGGATATAATTTGTGTAAATGCATGCAGGTTAATATGGGTGGTTGGGGATTCTGAGGAACAGATGCCCCAGTCTATGTTAAAGTCTCCAAGTAGTAGGGTTTTTTGGGGGTAGTGACATGACAGCCAGTGCAGGATATCTTCAAGTGTAGAAATATTGTTACCTGGGGGAATGTACAGAAAGATGATATTAATGCATTTATTTTTATTAAGTTGCAATTTGGTGGCAAGAATCTCTGAGTTATTAATCTGAGGTGGTTGTAGTACATCTATGTTGACATTCAACTCAGATTTCTAAAGTACAGCTACCCCACCCCCTTCCTCGAAGAACGATCCAGCCTGTGTATGTTGTACCCAGGTGGTAACACTTCATTGTCTTTAGTGTTAGGTTTTAACCAGGTTTCAGATAAACAGAGAATCTCAGGGGAGTGGACATCCAGAAGTGCTTGCAATTCATGTACCTTGTTATCAATGCTTCTAATATTGAGATGACAGGCTAGGAGAGAGTTAGTTGGCCTATTAATTGTAGGTTTGTAGCTTAGATTGCAAGTAGAGGGGGTATGTGTATCTGAAGTGGGTGGGCCAGGGTTGGGGTGAATATCACCACCAAGTATTAGGTTGAGTCTATACTTGGTGATGAACTTCAGGAATTTGTTTATTAGTTTGTGGTAGTGTTTGGATCTAGAGCTAATGTGCCTGGGGTTGAGATGTTGATAGACTGAACAAGATGTTGGATAGGATCTGGTACTGCAAGTATGGTTGAAGGTGGAAGGATTTACAGCTGGGGTGATAGTATGGCCTTTCGGGACCTGAAACCCTGTGAGAAACTGGTTTTCATACAAGGTAAGGAGGTATGGTGCGAACAAGAGGGGTAGTAAAGAGGAGTATATCATTACCTGTGATTCAGCTAGTGAGTTAAGGAACTGTTTTACCTGGTGATGCAACACCAGAAGATAGAGTGGTGAGGTAAAGGTACTGGAAGGGGGATCTGAGAATGCCAGATGAAAGCTAATAGGTGTTATTAAAATGTAGGTAGAAGAATGGGGGTGGGAGGAATTATCCCAGATGAAAGCAGATAAAACACACTGCCCTGTGTTAGTGAAACGGATAAAGGTAGCAAACTGCCCTGTGTTAGTGAAACTGGTAAAGGTAACACACTGCCCTGTGTTAATGAAACTGGTAAAGGTAACACACTGCCCTGTGTTAGTGAAACTGGTAAAGGTAACACACTGCCCTGTGTTAATGAAACTGGTAGTTAATGAAACTGGTAAAGGTAACACACTGCCCTGTGTTAGTGAAACTGGTAAAGGTAACACACTGCCCTGTGTTAATGAAACTGGTAAAGGTAACACACTGCCCTGTGTTAATGAAAATGGCAAAGGTAACACACTGCCCTGTATTAGTGAAATAACACACTGCCCTGTGTTAGTGAAACTGGTAAAGGTAACACACTGCCCTGTGTTAGTGAAACTGGCAAAGGTAACACACTGCCCTGTGTTTGTGAAATAACATCCTTTTTAGTGTTAGTGAAATTGGTAAAGGTAACAGACTACTCTGTGTTAGTGAAACTGGTAAAGGTAGCCCACTGCCCTGTGTTAGTGAAACTGGTAAAGGTAGCCCACTGCCCTGTGTTAGTGAAACTGGTAAAGGTAACATACTGCCCTGTGTTAGTGAAACGGATAAAGGTAGCAAACTGGTAAAGGTAACACACTGCCCTGTGTTAATGAAACTGGCAAAGGTAACACACTGCCCTGTTTTAGTGAAACTGGTAAAGGTAACACACTGCCCTGTGTTAGTGAAACTGGTAAAGGTAACACACTGCTCTGTGTTAGTGAAATAACACACTACCCTGTGTTAATGAAACTGGTAAAGGTAACACACTGCCCTGTGTTAGTGAAACTGGCAAAAGCAACACACTGCCCTGTGTTAGTGAAACTGGTAAAGGTAACACACTGCTCTGTGTTAGTGAAACTGGCAAAGGTAACACACTGCTCTGTGTTAGTGAAATAACACCCTTTTTGCTGTTTGTGAAATCGGTAAAGGTAACAGATTTCTCTATGTGAAACTGGTAAAGGTAATACACTGCTCTGTGTTTGTGAAATAAAAATAAAAAATAACATCCTTTTTAGTGTTAGTGAAATCGGTAAAGGTAACAGACTACTCTGTGTTAGTTAAACTGGTAAAGGTAGCCCACTGCTCTGTGTTAGTGAAACTGATAAAGTTTAAAAACCATCACATGGTGCTTGAAAAAAATCACTGCAATAAAAATATCTCTTTTCAAAAAAACCCCATAAAGATGATCGCATATGAGGGTGCAAACGCCGCCCCCATAGATCATCTTTATGAAACTGGTAAAGGTAACACACTGCTCTGTGTTGATGAGCACCGACTCCATTCTGAAAGTTTTGTCACTGTACACACAAATATGGGAAAACTATGAGCTTTGGCATGGGCTACTAAAAGCTATAGACAAGAATCATTAAAAAAAAAAACTTATCCATCACTTCTGACATACAATTTCCCTAAGTATCTGTGTTTGGGGGTGGCCAAGCACTAAAAGACAGAAAGCCTTGAAGGGAATGGTCATGTGTCATTTGTGGAGGGAGGGCATATCCTAAGTGGATGGTGCGGAGCTGACAGTTTACATTTTGATTAATGATGCCAAACACTAGTAAGGAGTTCGTATTGTGATGTCTCCCTGACACTGTTCTAACACCTGCCACCAGTGATAAAGGGAAAAAATATCAGGATTACCTTCAATGTGCTAACTGCTTCTATTTCACTCTTACAAAGTTCTACAGGTGATCTTCTTCGGAGAGGAAACGGCCTGTCTAACATCCAATAAGATCAGAGTGAGAACATGAAGTTAGTTGTCAAAGGGACGCCTCTATTAGGCTAATTGGTTTTGTCAGTAGACCAGAATGTCAAAAATACAGGTAAAAATACAAACATACACACTATAAAAATGTGCATATATATATATATATATATATATATGGTTTACCTTTAAATAGTCGATTGCACTTAGTCGAACGGCCACTTTATCGACGTGTTTTGCGCGAACCAAAACTGCGAAAAATTTTAAATGTCGAAAAACATTTGACATTACTGGCCACGCAACACCTCCACACCTATGCTACCATGGGTCAAAAGGGGCAAGGTTTTGCTGTTCGCATATTCGGAATTGGACGTAGGAGACATTCGCAGTTCGGCATTCGCGCAAGTCGTGTGGCCCATATCAGGATCGGCATTATAAAGGTAAACCTATATATATATATCTATGCAAATGTTACTATCCACGATAATAGTGTACACAACACTAAAACATGCATGTGTGCTTGCATGGGCAGGAAGATATTCATGTTAGTACTGTCTACAGGACTGAGCGTATACGTGCACTCATGTGACCACGTTTCTCTCTGTGTGTTAGTACAGTAAACGACACTAACATATGCAAATATACTTCTACAACCATGTTGCTGTCCACTTTAACACTGTAAACACAGCACCGAAAGGGGCATATTTACATACATAACCATATTACTGTATGACCCAGATCTATGCACAGAAAAAATTTTAAATTCAGTTTTTAATCTGTAACTAAAACTAAGATAACTTTTTAAAGGCAATAAGAGAGCAGTGAACATTGTCTCCAGATTTCCTAGCACAGTATTATATACTGTTTCGAAATGCTGCCCACTTGCCTTGTTAGTTTAAAACATAGACTGCTTTCCTTACTCCACTTAAGCAGGGTTCTTTTTGTTAAGAAATCTGCCATAATTATGAGAAATGCACATAAACAATGTGTCTCATTTATGGAGTTTTCTGCTGAGGGAATTCCATTTTAATGATAAAAAAATGGTGGAATTAATTTTGGAAAACAAAAGGGAAAACAGATGGCAGAATAGCATTTTAAACTGGCAACAAAAAAACTGATAAGTGACTATTTTTCTCTGGTTTGCATTATTTTAAGAAAGGGAGGCAATTTTTGTCTTACAAAGAACAAATACATTTCAGTAAAGAACAACAAATGCCGGATTTGTAAGGAAATATTCTGAACTCTTAAGATTACTTTATACACTACAATTTGTTTGCAGATGTTGCATCCTGGCTTGTTATAATACAAATAAAGTAGCAAGGAGAGCTTCAAACCCCTCAGAGATGGTCAAGGTAATGCACCTGCTACCAGCTTGACAGTGTAATCCTCCGTAAGGGTGATAAGGTATGGCTCCTGGTGTCCTGTTTCAGATTACAACAAAACCTCATCAAGTGCTTAAGGGTAGCTACTGCTCTCTGGTGATGCTTTCTTAGCATTCCACATAATGGTAACTGAAACTTCTACTGTATATCTAGACATTCCATTTAGTAGCTTAAATCAATCTAAGTTTAGCAAGCCTAATTTGTTTTACAGAGTCTGTACATATAGGATTTAGAGATGGTGGCCGATGTGTGGTTATGTGTGGAGATTCAGGTAGGTTGTTACTGTTTAAGGGTTTTGGGTAGGAATTTGTTATTTTGTAATTTTTTGGGATGGGTTAGGAGTAGGTTGGAGCAGGTAGGTGAGTGTGTGTGTCATTGTTGAAAGTAATGATTTTGGTACATGTTTAGTGCATGTGTTACTAGTGCGTGTATAACAGTGTGCAATGGGTGTGTAAGGTGCGAAAAAGTAGGTTTGTTGTTTTTTCGAGTTAGTGCGACCTCATAGTTCATATAAGTAGCGGGGGTGTGGGGGTGAATGTATGGTAGTGTTATTTGTTATGAGTTTCTTAGTAGTTTTTGTTTTTATGTCGGGGGAGGGTTGGATGTTTTTTTCGACATCATGCATATCGACATTGTGAGTTTTTGTGTTTCTGGATGTTTGGTATTCTGGTCTCAAGATACCAGCATTCAAAATTTCAGTATTTTGAGGTTCAGAAGTGGACCCACGTAGATATAATATATATATATATATATATATATATATATATATATATATATATATATATATATATATATATATATAGATGTACCTATTTCTAATAATTACCTTTCTTTTTTCAGTTTTTCAGTTCTGTTCTAAAATCTTCTATACCCACAAGTGTAAGGAGTCAAGTTGCAGCATTTAAAAAATGTTTTTCCTCCAACTTCCAAATTGATAAAAGTTAAGTGTATGTTCGCTAATAGTATTTCATTCGCTTTACAACAGTAGGAATCGTAGACGACCTGTCTGAGCTGCAGTTCTATACTTGGCCCTTTTCCTTCCCTCCAGCACTAAGACAATGTGGAACTAAAGTTAAGCTCATGCCTCGTCTACTATTCTCAACGTCCTAAATAACACAGAGTGTAGAAAGCCCATCTCCAGTATTTCACTTCTATACATAGTGCCATTATACTATATACATTTCTCTGACTTGCCTGACTCAGTTTGGAGCCCTGCTGCATTTACCTTCACTAAACTCGGCCTCAGTTTGTTTTCTCACCCTACCACTAAATCCTATTCACCCCCACTTCACCCACATATATACATCTCCAGCTCCACTTATCCCTCCACAGCCACTAATCTACATTCTCTAAGGTCACTAGAAACCCCACAAATTAAACAAACTCATAACCCAACCAATCCTGCACCCTTCCTATAACTACTTCTTCCAATTTTACTACCATTCTTAATGTACAAACACTTCTTCCACTGTTCACCTCATTTTTCTAGAACAGTTATTGAGAGAATACCTGTGGGTGAGATTATGTTTCAAAACTTGCAGGTAAGATTGTGTTTTTATTTTGTACTTGTCATGTAGAAGCCTTGCAAACTGATTGTGTATTCTTATCTGTTATTTAAACCCTTCAAATCGACCCAGGATAACTGCTTGTTGTAATAAAGCTTGCAGTAAAATATCAATGTTACTTCCTTCACAAATTGTTGTTGTACAAAACAAGCTCCTAGATTTGCATAGCTTGATGTTGAATAAAGTTGTTTAATTTCTGTGTTTGCCTTAGGCAAATAAATTTAAAGATTTTAGTATGTCGAAAAACATCAACTTCTGCTATGTAAATTTCTGTCTGCCTAAAACTGTTTTCCTTTCTTGAGAAAGAAACTGTTTTCTTCTCATTTGCTGCTGAATTGGAAAGTACTGTGTTTAAAACAAACATTTTCTTTTATCTGAGCCAAATAAAAGCTATCTCAGATATAGAGAAAGGCTTACTGTGAGTGGGAAACCATAACATGGCCATTTCAGGGTAAGTCTTTCTGATTCTTAGACCCCTCTACTACTGATGTTTCCTGCAACATGCAAGCTTCTGTATGTTAAAGAGACAGTCCTGGGGAGTAGATAATGCAGTCTGGCAATAGGCTTAGAGCATTAAGGAGCTGGCAATGAACTGTTTCCTGTGATCCAATGGTGCAAGGTTTGATTCCTTCTGCCTCCATTGCTTAACTGTCTGATTCTGAGCAAGTCATTTAACCAAACATCGCTGCCAAGCTGAGTATGAAAAGGGTGAATGAAGATCACTGCTGTATCCTGTAAATGAATACAAATAAATGCTAATGAGCCATGTGCTTCATCCCCAGAAATGCTGACTGTTGCCAATCTACACTGTCAAGCAATTCACACATCTGTTTAAACTTCTACTGTTGGAGGAAAATGTGAATGTCATCAAAAGGTGCCGGTCAGCAAGCGAATGTCATCAAAAAGTGCCAGTCAGCCATTCAGTCATATGGAAGCAGTCTCAATACAGTCAAGATCAATGAATATGCGGGGAATGGTGAATGTGCACATGTCATTAAGGGCATGAATGAAACTGGTGTGTGTGTGTGTACATAAATACGTGAGTGTGTCCATCAGTGTGATTGACTCCAGGGAACTTATTTCATAGGTTCATAGGTTCATACTAGGCTATCTGCCCTAGGGCATTTATAAGCCTAGCCAGAATGTGTTTGGCTTTCACCACCCATTTTAAATTTATTTTGCTATGCCCTTTTTCGAGGTTAGTATACTGTGCCTCTGTCTAACAGTGACACAGAAGTGATACCCAGGGAAAACTTACGATCTCCCATCCACTCATCAAGATTCCTCTTGAAGAGAGTCAATGAGGGACTCTGCCTAACCTGGACTGGGATTTTATTCCTGAGTGAAGGGAGCCTCTGGGTTATGAATCTGTCCCTCCAGCATGTCCTATTTATTTCAGTGCTGAGGTTCAAGTCTCTCGAGTGCATAGCTCGATGGGATTTGGATTTTCTGAGGTGCAGCATGTTCATTAATTCCGGGTTGGACATGGCTTTATACGTCAAGCACAGATCGCCTCTGAACAGGCGGTATGCCACTGAGTAGAGCTGGAGTTTCTTTAACCGGGCAGTATATGGCATCTGTTTGAGCCCTTTGATCCTCTTGGTGAGGTACTTTTGGGGTCTTTCCAGTTGCTGCAGGTGTCTGGTAAGGTACATCCCAAAAGGGGCATTGTACTCAATTATGGGCATGATGTGGGATGAGTAAAGAGGCACGATGACCCCCCCTGATCTAGATGTGAATCCCTTCATGATTAGGTGGGCTATATAAAATGTTTTTCTAACCACTTTGGCCACGTGGTTGTCAAATGAGAGATTGCTATCAACTTGGGTCCCCAGGTCCCTAATTACTTCTTCTGTACTTAATGGATTACCACCTATGTGGTAATTTGTGGGCACTTTGTTTTGCCAAAGGGATGACTATACACTTTTTGGCATTTAGCTTGAGGCCATGGCTCTGGCACCAGTTGTCTGTTTCTATGAGGCCCTTTTGGAGGATGCTTGTGTCAGCTGGAGAGTCGATTATGGTGCCCAGTTTGCAGTCATCTGCGAACTTGGTCAGCCACAGTCCTTCCGTGTTTGCCTGTACCTCCGAGAAATATATACCGAACAAGAGAGGTCCCAGGACTGAGCCTTGTGGGACATCACTTGTAACTGGTTTGGAGTCTGACATGGCTCCAGCAATTCTAACCATGTGGGTTCTGTCCTTGAGCCAGTTTGCAATCCATCTAGTGACATAGGGGTTTATATTTAAGCTGGTGAGCTTATCTATAATGCCCGAGTGGGGTATTGTATCGAAGGCTTTTGCGAGGTGCAGGTAGGCTGTGTGGACCACCTTCCCCTCGTCAGTGGCCTTGGTGACTGTTTCAAAGAAATCAACCAGGTTTAAGAGGCAGGATCTGCCCTTAACAAAGCTGAACTGGGTAGGATCCAGTGTCTGTAGGTCCCCAATATCTTTATTTATGAGGTCCATGATGATCCTTTCCATAGCTTTGCAGACCAAGCTAGTCAGGCTTATGGGGCTATAGTTTCCAGGATCTGTTGAGGCACCACCTTTATGGAGAGGGACCACTGTTACTGTATGCCACTCTTTGGGCACATATCCTGTAGTAAGGCTGAGATTGAACAGTAGTTTTATGTTTGGGTTTAGCTCTTCTTGGAGTTTATGTAGGATGCAGCCCAGGACACCGTCTGGTCCCATTGATGCTGTGTTTTTTGCTTTGGAGAGGGCGGCCCTTACCTGAGCATCTGAGATGTCAGGGGGCAGCACTCTGCTGGGATAGATATTTGCCCTTTTGGTGGGGAGGGTTGTTGAAAGGTGGATGCATTCACATGTTTGCATGTATGTGTCTGTACATGGCTGTATGAATATTTGTGTGTGTGTGTGTGTGTGTGTGTGTGTGTGTGTGTGTGTGTGTGTGTGTGTGTGTGTGTGCGTGTCTGCACATGGGTGTATGAATGTTTGAGTGTGTGTGTGTGTGTGTGTGTGTGTGTGTGTGTGTGTGCGTGTGTGTGTGCGCGTGTGTGTGTGTACAAGGTTGTATGAATGCTTGCGTGTGTGTGTGTGTGTGTGTGCGTGTGTGCACGTGTGCGCGTGTGCGCGCGCGTGTGTGTGTGTATGTGTGTGAATGTGTGTGTGTGTATACATAGATGTATGAATGCTTGCGTGTGAGTGTGTGGGCATGTGCTTGCGCGTGCGTGTGTGTGTGTGTGTGTGTGTGTGTGTGTGTGTGTGTGTGTGTGTGTGTGTGTGTGTGTGTGTGTGTGTGTGTGCGTGTGTGTGCATAAATATGTGAGTGTGTCTATTAATGTGATTGACACCAGGGAATGTATTTGTTGATGGGTGGATACGTTCACATGTTTGTGTGTGTGTGTCTGTACATGGGTGTATGAATGTTTGTGTATGTGTGTGTGTGTGTGTGTACAAGGGTGTATGAATGCTTGTGTGTGTGTGTGTGTGTGTGTGTGTGTGTGTGTGTGTGTGTGTGTGTGTGTGTGTGTGTGTGTGTATGTGTGTGTGTGTGTGTGTGTGTGTGTGTGTCTGTGTGTGTGTGTGCATAAATACGTGAGTGCGTCTATTAATGTGATTGACACCAGGGAACATATTTGTTGATGGGTGTATACGTTCAAATGTCTGTGTGTGTGTGTCTGTACATGGGTGTATGAATGTGTTTGTGTGTGTGTGTGTGTGTGTGTGTGTGTGTGTGTGTGTGTATGTGTGTGTGTGTGTATGAATGTAGAAGAGTATGTCTTTGCCACCATGTTGCATAAGCCGGTTCTATAAGGTAGAATGTACTTCAGAGATACTCTAATGAACTGATAACGAGGTTCTTCTCATTGCAGCCATTGCTGTCCTTGAATCATGTTTTCTTACTGTCACATAAATTGAACTATCTGCAGCAGACAACTGACATGAGCCATCAGAAGTTTCTAAATGCATTGATACATCTGGTTGTAACTACAATCCATTGTCAAAATGGTGTTGAAATGAGCATAACTTTGTTACAACTGTAAATGAAAGAACTAGCTATACAAAAAATACTACAGGTAAACTGAAATTAAAACTATTCAAAACAGAATTCAACATTTGGTTCGGTGAATTTAGGACACACATATTTTAAGGAGATCTGTGGTGCATGCAGAACTATCTGACAGCTCTTCTAGTAATAATCAGCTGTTAACAGGGCATGCACACCTTTAAAACATCCAAACAAACCAAATATTTGTCCACTGTAGTTTAAACCACACATTTTATTAGTTAATTTATTTATTTTTTGTTCAGAGAGACAAATTAATCTGAAATTATTCATTTTTGTTTGTATTTATTTATATTTGTTCATTTTTTATTTAATCTTATTTGTTCCTATTTGTTCATTTGTATTTATTTATATTTGTTCATATTTATTTATTTGTATTTATTTATATTTGTTTGTGAGGTGCAGGAATATTAATTTTTATTTGTTTGTGTTTATTTATATTTGTTCATTTTTTATTTATTTGCATTTATTTATATCTGTTCATTTTTATTTATATTTATTTATATTTGTTGGCGGGGTAGAGGAGTATTAATTTTTATTTGTTTGTATTTATTTGTATTTATTGGTGGGGTAGAGGAGTATTCATTTTTATTTGTTTGTATTTATTTATTTTTTTCATTTTTAGTTATTTGTATTTATTTATATTTGTTGGCTGGGATAGAGGAGTATTCATTTTTATTTGTATTTATTTATATTTGTTGGTGGGTTAGAAGAGTATTAATTTTTATTTGTTTGTATTTATTTATATTGTTTTCATTTTTAGTTATTTGCATTTATTTATATTTGTTGACTGGGATAGAGGAATATTCATTTTTATTTGTATTTATTTATATTTGTTGGCGTGGTAGAGGAGTATTCATTTTTATTTGTATTTATTTATATTTGTTGGTGTGGTAGAGGAGTATTCATTTTTATTTGTATTTATTTATATTTGTTGGCTGGGATAGAGGAGTATTCATTTTATTTGTATTTATTTATATTTGTTGTTAGGGATAGAGGAATATTCATTTTTATTTGTATTTATTTATATTTGTTGGCGTGGTAGAGGAGTATTCATTTTTATTTTTTATTTATTTATATTTGTTGGCATGGGAGAGGAGTATTCATTTGTATTTGTATTTATTTATATTTGTTGGCTGGGATAGAGGAGTATTCACTTTTATTTGTATTTATTTATATTTGCTGGCTGAGATAGAGGAGTTTTTATTTTTATTTGTATTTATTTATATTTGTTGGTGGGGTAGAGGAGTATTCATTTTTTATTTATTTGTATTTATTTATATTTGTTGGCGGATTATTAATTTTTATTTGTTTGTATTTATTTATATTTTTTCATTTTTAGTTATTTGTATTTATTTATATTTGTTGGTGGAGTAGAGGAGTATTCATTTTTATTTGTATTTATTTATATTTCTTGGCGTGGTATAGCACTGATCCCATTAGATCATTTTTCAGATTCAGAGACTAAAAGATATACAGAGGAGAAGACATTTTACTGTGTGCACATTATTCATGGATCACAAATGCACGATATGTCCTACTAGTCCGAAATGTAATACCTATATCTGCCTTATTCTTTCACCCCTGTGAAGTGCAACCCAGCACCTAATATGCAGTTACCCTTCTTCTGTGTTACGGAAAATGTTAAACCATTGTGTTATCTAATCTGAGTTCTATATTCACCTCCTAAATTCCTATCTAAATCTCTTTTAGAATCTCATATTTTAGGTAAAGGGGTACCAAATTATGCAAAGGCTACATACAAGGGTTTAGCAGCTTCCCAAACTTTGTAATGTAAGTGGGGATCCAGGATGAACACCAATAGCATAGTACCCCACATTGACAAATGAACAATGTACTAAAAACATTGAAATCCATAAAAAATTGAAGGTGTGCTTTCACATGGGAGCAAGACCCCTTACCCCACATTTTACTTTTCTAAATAAGAAACAAGTAATCTCCGTGGAACCCTGAAGTCTCAAACAACCCACTAAAGTGTAATTGGTCCAAAAACAAAACAGTGTAAGAAACTTCTCTGTGCGGAAGATGTTCATTCCTTATATTTCTAGTTAATCACTGTATATTAATCAGATCAAACAATAGTAGTAGAAGTAGCCAACTTAAACTCATCTTAAGTCAAAACAAAACAAAACTAAATAAAAAAATAATAATAGAAAATATGTAATTGTGCAGCATTACTAAATATTCAAAAGTAATCCAAGCAAGGCAGGCAGTCTGTCGTGTGGTTTGACTTAAGAGGAGTTTAATTTTGCTACTTCTACTACTATTGTCTGATCTGATTAATATACAGTGATTAACTAGAAATATATGGACTGAAAATCTTCCACACAGAGAAGTTTCTTACACTGTTTTACTTTTCTAAATATGCCAACTTAGAGAAAGGGGGGAACTTCACAGGAATGGAAAACTTTTCCCTTTTTCAACATGCAAAAAAATAAAAATTGAAATATTAAACTCCACCTTCAGTTCATAAAGGGAAAAAAATCCAGTGCACCCTACCTCTTTAGCAGTCATTCTCTCCAAATCATAGAAAAAATGTCAGTCACTGCTCAAATAATTACACTAAAAATGATGATAGTCACATGATGTTTCTAAGCTGACATTATGGATTCAGTGTAAATGTAACTAAACCTTAGTTTTCTCTTAAACTGCACCTTCACACAATGTGGGTTTAATTAAAGGAAATATTTTGGGGAGGGGGCAGTTTTATCATAACTAGATGCACTGCTCACAGACTGTTGAAGGGCCTCTTCTGTTTCCAAGTTGAACTCCTGTAATGTCTTTCTGAATTCAGAATATGAATTGTTCTATAAACCAGAAAATATTCCTTAGTGAGCCTTTACACCTTGGCAAAATTTCAGCTTTTCCTGTATACTTTAAATGAACAGCATTATGTCTTGGTGCAAAATCTAAGTAATGTATTTCAAACATGTTTACAAATGTTGACACTAATTTGGGTGCTTTATCTCTGACTACTTGCTTTCAGTCCATTTCTGTTGAGTTCTTTATACCCATTAGTAGCTATGTATCATCACAAAGCATTCAGAGGGATCCACAGGTTTTCTACTGGATGGATTCACAATTCCAGATTTTCAAAATATGTTCCTCCCTAGGTTTGGGAAATGCCTTCCTTACTGCATTCACTCTGCCCAAGCTTACATTATTTTTAAGTCCTCACTATGGCTGTTCTTAAATACTTCTATGGAATGCTGGTGGTCTACCGTTTACCCCTTCAGACCAGTCTCCTCTCCCTTCACCTTAGCAGCCTGGTGTGGTCATTTACAGTACAATAATTTTCTCATTTCATGTCTTGTGTCAAAGTACTGACACTCAAAGAAAGATATGCACAGATTATTACAGTGTTGCATGTACAGTTCATTATATATATTATTATAGACCATGTAGTTCCATCTATTATAGATTCAAAATAAAACAATGAGTAAAAAGGTCACACAGACAAACCAATCAGTAAAAATAAAAATAAAAATCTAGTCATGCTAGAGTTTCCACTGTGTGATTCCTTATACTGCTTGTATTAGAGGCACATGGGATATATGCAAATGACCCTTTAAGGGAATCAGGTGTTTTAGCTATATGCCAGTTCTGAATGCCCATGACAGTCCACTTATACGGTGCTGATGAAGCCATAAGAAGGCTGAAACATGCATGTTCACAGCTAGTGGGATTTGACTTTATTGACCTGAATTTATCCATAAGAGACCTAAAAAGAAAAATGTCATGGGCATTCCAAAGTGTCATATAGCTGAAACACATGATGCCCTTAAAGGGTCATTAGCATATATCCCATGTGCCTCTAATACAAGAGGTTTAAGGAATCACACAGTGGAAACTATCTCTTTTAATATGTTACATATTCCTCATATCTATCACTTTATGCTCTCTTCTACTGAATATTCCTTATAGATCACCTTTCAACCTATTTCTATGACTTCTGTATCTGCAAAATTATAATGCTACAGGTTTGCTATATAAGCATGAATGTTTAGTTTTTAATACTTTGTTGTCGTATTTCACATGTATTTGTTTGTTTACCAGTTACCGGGGACAGTGAATGCATACACAGTCAGCTCAGGAATAAATATTAGTGATTCTCATCAATAAACCTCCCAGATTACCCTCAGCACTGCAGTAACTATTCAATTGTTTCCCCAGTTATACAAACATGGACAAAAATACATTGCATGCTGATAATCTGTGAGTCATCTTCTAGAACAATATTTAGTACAGAAATCATGACCTTTAAACCTACAACTAAATCTTAAAATCTAGTTGTACCACATCCAAGAAGCACTTCAAATTAGCTATTAATAGCAAATGTTCCAGAAGCTTCTCTTTGGACAACAGATGAGTAATGTTTCTAGGGTGGTGCCAGACAACTCCAGAGCTAGGGACCAACTTTGTAGAAAAGTGACTCAGTGCTCACCATGGAGGAGCCCACATAAACAAGCCACAGCAGACTGCAAGCAAGTAGTGGACACTTTCCTCCTAGGACAAGGTTATGAATCAGGACCAGTAACTTCAGATGAGCTCTCAGAATAAATGGGAGCCAATGTAGGTAGCATGCAATGTCTAGATACTTTGTCATCCATTTCAATTGCATTATTTATTTATTTAATATTTGTTAACCAGGAAAGTCCGACTAGGACAGAGCCCATTTTCAGCAGACGCTCAGGAAGAAATGCTGCAGACGCATGTCTTTGGAATGTGGGAGAAAACTGGAACACCCAGAAGAAACCCACACAAAGACAGGGAGGACATGCAGACTCTGCACAGATGTTACCCCATCCCAAAATTGAACTGCAGAACATCTTGCTGTGAGGTGACACTGTTAACCACTGCACTGCTACTGGTTAGATTGATACAAAAATCAAAGTGTGGGGTTCCACCAGATCCCAAAATATTAATGCTTTATGTGAGGTTCCACCAGATCCCGAAATATTAATGCTTTATCTTGGAATTTTAGACTTTGTTTGGATCACTGGTATTAAGTTCTGGTTAGATAAGCAGTGGGTGGTACATGAAAAGTCCAGGATGGGGTTTAGCGGACTTGGTAAGGATTCACTGCTTATTGTGTCATTCTAAGGTTTCCAGAAGGATATTTTACACAGGAGTTTAAATAGTGAAGAACATAATGTTTCCCAGAAGGACAACCAAGTCATCCATATACAAGGTTAACTTCTCGTATTAATATTCAATGCAAGGTCATTCAGAAATTCTGAAAAGTTAAAAGCTCCACCATTAAGCCTTGTGGGACTCCTGTATAAGACCTACAAGTAAAGGGAAAGCAGCTGTTTACCGCGATATTTACAACGTGGTTATTGTAATAATTATGAAATGAGGATAATGAGCATCGAGATAAACTATCCTTTAAGAGACAGTTGATGAAAAAAGCACAGCTGATAGAGACAAAGGTATTATTTAGGTCAATAAACTGGACCTTTCTAAGAGGACTTTTGTCAGCACTGGTAAAGGTAGTGCTTATCACAAACAATTTTGCATTCACTTCCAACTCATCTCCATCCTACTCAACTTGGGTAAAATTCCTAAAAAAATCATATGTAACCAACTTACCACTTACCTGCAAAAATACCTCCTGCTGTCCAGCAAACAGCATGGATTGTGGGATGGTAGGAGCGCAATGACTGCTCTATGGACCCTGAGTGATGACATCTTAACTCATGTGGATAAAGGAAATCTTACTGGAGCTCTGTTGTTTGACTTAACCTGTGCCTTTGACATGGCCAACCATCTGATCCTACTACTGCATCTACAAGACATTGGAATTACCCTGATTACTCTAAAAGAAGGTAAAGATGGGAACTCTTTCCCTCATTCACTCTGGGGTCCTACGGAGCTCCATTCTCAAATGTATTGTGTTTTTAGTCTTCATCAACAAACTCCCACTTGACCTGACCTACTTACCACTACTGCTGTATGTAGATGATAGGGTCATCAACAAGTATGATCCCTCATACTATATAACTGAAACTCAACAACAAAAGGGCCTTCTTCAGCTAGAGCAGTGGCTAAACTCCAAGACACTACTTCTCAATGCCAAAAAAAAAACCAAAGTCCATGTTGTTTTGTGCCCATAAAAGAGTATCCAAATCCCTGCAGTCCTTTAAATCCTTGACTGAGATAACAATCCCACTTTTATAATCTGGCTAGATCATTCATTAAGCTTCCATAACCACTCAGCAAAGCTGAGAGCAAAGATAATTTCCTTTAGATCAATAAAATATCTCAGTTCCACTCATATCCAGCAAGGGCTGCTATAGGGAAAGGCATTCTCCTGCCCAACCTGAATATGATCTCCCCTTGTTTGCATCAGCCTCTGTCAAAAACACCATCACACATTCAGACCCTCTCCAGTAGGATATGTCAATTCATAGCTAACTCACCACAGAATGAATACCACTGTGCCTTTCTCTTTCAAAGGCTAAGTGGCTTTCAATAATACAGGACAGATCAATTCTTCTTGGCTCTTTAGTCTTAAAAATACACAAACTTAAACACATACACCCCTTTCCTCCAAACATTTTAACTGCTGCTGAAACCTGTACCATAGGAAGCCAAGCCAGACACGGTCTTTCCCTAAACAAAACTTCTCTCAGTCTACACTGTACTAGCCATTGCTTCTCTGTACCGGCTCAATACAACAGCAGTCACTTCCTCCTGATTTAACTAATTAATAAAATTACTCTGTTCAGGTTGTAGTTCAAACAATACTTACTAAAGCAGTTTGAAAGTAACTGTCCATCTAAAGGACATGTCACATAAAGGGGTATCTCCAAATGCAGAGTACCTCTACCTGCCATATTCCTGCTCCACCTGATTAACTCACTCATCCTAAACTGTAATTCAGCTTATCACACCATTACTGCCCTAAACCCACTATGTGTAATCTAGCCCCCTCTGATCTCTATTAACTTCCCTAACCTAGCTACGACTGCTACCCATATCTTCATCTCAACTCCTCCTCCTCTAAAGCTCTTATTGCTGTTCTTTTCTAGTTATTTAACTGTACATATGTGTGGTTTGTTAGATCTTTTATGTATATATCATTTGTCAAATTGTGTATGCTTACTTAGAAATATAAACTACTGTTATTTGTATACTGTACATTGACTTGTTACATTAGGCTGCATCCCAGGCTGAGCCTGGAATTGGCCATTGATTATTGTTCTACCCTGATAGACACATTTAAATAAAATAAATAAACACATAACTGCATAAATAAATAAATAAATATGTAAGCAAAACAAAATAGCCTCTCCTAAAATTATGCTGACTAGCAGACTTAATACCATCCTGCCAATCCGTTCTAGAAGTTGGTAATGATATCTTAGATAGAGGTTAAATCAGAGATAAGCTTGTCAATTTCTGTAGAGAGGTCCAGTTTCTTGTTTTAGGTAAAGGAAGTACAATGGAGCATTTCCAGTCATCTAAAATAATATAAAAATTAATTGAAAAATAGTGTAAGGCTGTGTCTTGGAAACTGAAATACAGAAATTTACCCCATTACCCCAGAAGCAGAGTGAAGATCTTTATAACCCTAAGACATTGTCAGGACACAGAAGCTTTCTCTCAAAACCTGATGAGACTTCCCTGAATGAAACACAGTGACTGCGCCAGAGTCATTGTCATGAGCTTAAGAATTACTTTCAGTGTAAGATCAAAGTTACCACAAGTTACTCCGTAACCATCTCCATCTTCAGAAACTACTCCAAGGCAAATCTACTCCAAATCATGACCTGACGAAATTCAAACACCATCTCACCCTGATGATACCACAGCACGTGTGACCATATTCATGGGTAAGTTCTATGCCCACATCCAGGCTTGCTTTGAGGCACTGGTCCTCATAAGGCATGTTTACAGTGATAACTTCAAGAACAAACACATTTGGTAGAACCCCAGAATTAACAAACTATACAAAAACAAGAAAGATCTTATAGCCTGTAAAAGCAAAAGTAATACCCCATCAGTTAGAGAAGAAATCAAAAACATTAACAAAACACTAGAAACAAAATCAGATCCTGAAAAATAAATATGCACTGAAAATTGCCACACATGCTAAGAATAACCACAAAATCTTTTTTGGCTATGTTAGAAGCCTCAGAAGTAATACCAAACAGTGCCCTGAATTAATGTAGAATAACACCACACACTCAGTCCCCGAGCACACTGCCAACATATTGTGAACAAACTCAGCTCAAACTTGATTTCCCTTCCCTCACCTTATTATCCACAGTACATTACTATGCCAGCCCCATGTCCTCTGATCAAGTCATGAGTGCTCTGTCCAGGGCTAAAAGTACTGGCATATGGGTCTGGATAATGTATCAGTGCGTCTTCTGATCAGCATTAAACACTGCCTGGCTGATTCTTACTAAATCTCTTCTACCTCAGCCTTTCCACTAGATTTCTACTACAGGTATAGTGAACTGCTAATCCCACTCCCCACAAAAACAAATGCACTACTGATCCAGGTAACTAAAGACCCACAAGCCTCTTCAGCCTTGTTTGTAAGGGAATGGAACGCATCATTATGGATCTCATTAACAAAGACATAAGCAGTCTTCAAACCCTGTTATTAAATACAGATCCTGCCTCCTAAACCTGGTGGAATTTTTTGAACAAGTCACTGAGGCATGACCTGGTCAAAGTCTGTGATAACATTCTGCATTTTGGCACCAATGATAACTTAATCCAACTAAATGTAATTTAATTTCACACTGGATATGAAACTGGCTGACTGACAGAGCTCACTCTGTTAGAGCTGCAGGCACACTCTGAGTAAAAGTCACCAATGGTAACCCCCAGCGATCCATACAAAGACCGCTCCTCTGTGGTATCAACATTTCTGATGTCAAGGCCAACACTAAGGGCCTCATCTGACAAAGTTTGCTGATGATTGCAAACTGGAATCTTCTATAAACACCTGCACTGACCACAGGATTCTCTAGGAGAGCTTAATGCAGAGTAATAAGTGGTATTTAGACCATAGCCTCAAACTAAATGCCAAGAAGTACAGCATTGTGTCCCTTGGGAACCCAGAGAACCCATGCTCCTATCACAAAGGTTGACAATCCCCTAAATGCACTTGCATTGCCAAAGAACTATCCTTTGACCACCATGTCATCACTGTTATGAGAAAGTCCTTTTATGTAGCCTGACTGACTAGCAGATCATCTAGATCCATGGAAATCATACCTCCCTGTGCTCCTGCCTTACCAGGGCAGTTATAGATTATAACACCCACTTTGGTATGTACTTATCGAAGCACATGACCCAACTAGAGAGACCACAGAGCTTCCTTACTAAGACAATGATGGACACCCACCATCTTCAGCTGCCTGACCACCTTAAAGTGCTCTTACTCTTCTTTGAGTCCTTTTGACTTTTGACAGGGAAAATGAGCATGGCCTCCTTTATATCTTCAAAAGTAATAATATCCCAGTCACCCACTCGAAAGATCTGAACAACTTCCACTGCAATATAAATAGAACCTGCTGTCATGACAAATCTATTGCAGAGAATACCTGTTTTGTGGGCTATACCTCCATTGGATGCAATGCATGTTAGTTCTTTGACACATTTAAAATAGAACCTGGATGACTAGACAGATAACTGTAAGTACATCCCTGGTCTATTTCATCCTGTTAGGAGTCTGGTCTGGCCCCAAAAGTCCTTATGGAAAGGGGGAGGGGTGTAACGAGGCCCAGAGTAATTGATTCTGTAGAGGCTATGAAATTTATTTCAAGTCTTGATAAATTCACAGCAGGATCATGTGACTACATATGGTCTAGTGGATTCACAACCTAGTATGAACCTACAGCGCTATGGGAGGTATCAGGCATGACAAAATAAGTGAGAAGTGTAAGAAGAATAAACAGACGGCATCAAAATAATCCATGCAAGAGCCTGAGTAAGAATAATAAACAGACGGCATCAAAATAATCCATGCAAGAGCCTGAGTAAGAATAATAAACAGACGGCATCAAAATAATCCATGTAAGAGCCTGAGTAAGAATAATAAACAGACAGCATCAAAATAATCCATGCAAGAGCCTGAGTAAGAATATTAAACAGACGGCATCAAAATAATCCATGCAAGAGCCTGAGTAAGAATAATAAACAGATGGCATCAAAATAATCCATGCAAGAGCCTGAGTAAGAATAATAAACAGATGGCATCAAAATAATCCATGCAAGAGCCTGAGTAAGAATAATAAACAGATGGCATCAAAATAATCCATGCAAGAGCCTGAGTAAGAATAATAAACAGACAACATCAAAATAATCCATGCAAGAGCCTGAGTAAGAATAATAAACAGACGGCATCAAAATAATGCGTGTAAGAGCCTGAGTAAGAATAATAAACAGATGGCATCAAAATAATCCGTGCAAGAGCCTGAGTAAGAATAATAAACAGATGGCATCAAAATAATCCATGCAAGAGCCTGAGTAAGAATAATAAACAGACGGCATCAAAATAATCCATGCAAGAGCCTGAGTAAGAATAATAAACAGACGGCATCAAAATAATCCATGCAAGAGCCTGAGTAAGAATAATAAACAGACGGCATCAAAATAATCCATGCAAGAGCCTGAGTAAGAATAATAAATAGACAGCATCAAAATAATCCATGCAAGAGCCTGAGTAAGAATAATAAACAGATGGCATCAAAATAATCCATGCAAGAGCCTGAGTAAGAATAATAAACAGACAACATCAAAATAATCCATGCAAGAGCCTGAGTAAGAATAATAAACAGACGGCATCAAAATAATCCATGCAATTGCCTGAGTAAGAATAATAAACAGACGGCATCAAAATAATCCATGCAAGAGCTTGAGTAAGAATAATAAACAGACGGCATCAAAATAATCCATGCAAGAGCCTGAGTAAGAATAATAAACAGACGGCATTAAATAATCCATGCAAGAGCCTGAGTAAAAATAATAAACAGACGGCATCAAAATAATCCATGCAAGAGCCTGAGTAAGAATAATAAACAGAAGGCATCAAAATAATCCATGCAAGAGCCTGAGTAAGAATAATAAACAGACGGCATCAAAATAATCCATGCAAGAGCCTGAGTAAGAATAATAAACAAACAGACGGCATCAAAATAATCCATGCAAAAGCCTGAGTAAGAATAATAAACAGACGGCATCAAAATAATCCATGCAAGAGCCTGAGTAAGAATAATAAACAGACGGCATCAAAATAATCCATGCAAGAGCCTGAGTAAGAATAATAAACAGACGGCATCAAAATAATCCATGCAAGAGCCTGAGTAAGAATAATAAACAGACGGCATCAAAATAATCCATGCAAGAGCCTGAGTAAGAATAATAAATAGACGGCATCAAAATAATCGATGCAAGAGCCTGAGTAAGAATAATAAACAGACGGCATCAAAATAATCCATGCAAGAGCCTGAGTAAGAATAATAAACAGACGGCATCAAAATAATCCATGCAAGAGCCTGAGTAAGAATAATAAACAGACGGCATCAAAATAATCCATGCAAGAGCCTGAGTAAGAATAATAAACAGACGGCATCAAACTAATCCATGCAATAGCCTGAGTAAGAATAATAAACAGACGGCATCAAAATAATCCATGCAAGAGCTTGAGTAAGAATAATAAACAGACGGCATCAAAATAATCCATGCAAAAGCCTGAGTAAGAATAATAAACAGACGGCATCAAAATAATCCATGCAAGAGCCTGAGTAAGAATAATAAACAGACAGCATCAAAATAATCCATGCAAGAGCCTGAGTAAGAATAATAAACAGGCGGCATCAAAATAATCCATGCAAGAGCCTGAGTAAGAATAATAAACAGACGGCATCAAAATAATCCATGCAAGAGCCTGAGTAAGAATAATAAACAGACGGCATCAAAATAATCCATGCAAGAGCCTGAGTAAGAATAATAAACAGACGGCATCAAAATAATCCATGCAAGAGCCTGAGTAAGAATAATAAACAGACGGCATCAAAATAATCCATGCAAGAGCCTGAGCAAGAATAATAAACAAACAGAAGGCATCAAAATAATCCATGCAAAAGCCTGAGTAAGAATAATAAACAGACGGCATCAAAATAATCCATGCAAGAGCCTGAGTAAGAATAATAAACAGACGGCATCAAAATAATCCATGCAAGAGCCTGAGTAAGAATAATAAACAGACATCATCAAAATAATCCATGCAAGAGCCTGAGTAAGAATAATAAACAGACGGCATCAAAATAATCCATGCAAGAGCCTGAGTAAGAATAATAAACAGACGGCATCAAAATAATCCATGCAAGAGCCTGAGTAAGAATAATAAACAGGCGGCATCAAAATAATCCATGCAAGAGCCTGAGTAAGAATAATAAACAGACGGCATCAAAATAATCCATGCAAGAGCCTGAGTAAGAATAATAAACAGACGGCATCAAAATAATCCATGCAAGAGCCTGAGCAAGAATAATAAACAAACAGAAGGCATCAAAATAATCCATGCAAAAGCCTGAGTAAGAATAATAAACAGACGGTATCAAAATAATCCATGCAAGAGCCTGAGTAAGAATAATAAACAGACGGCATCAAAATAATCCATGCAAGAGCCTGAGTAAGAATAATAAACAGACAGCATCAAAATAATCCATGCAAGAGCCTGAGTAAGAATAATAAACAGACGGCATCAAAATAATCCATGCAAGAGCCTGAGCAAGAATAATAAACAAACAGAAGGCATCAAAATAATCCATGCAAGAGCCTGAGTAAGAATAATAAACAGACAGCATCAAAATAATCCATGCAAGAGCCTGAGTAAGAATAATAAACAGACGGCATCAAAATAATCCATGCAAGAGCCTGAGTAAGAATAATAAACAGATGGCATCAAAATAATCCATGCAAGAGCCTGAGTAAGAATAATAAACAGACGGCATCAAAATAATCCATGCAAGAGCCTGAGTAAGAATAATAAACAGACGGCATCAAAATAATGCGTGTAAGAGCCTGAGTAAGAATAATAAACAGATGGCATCAAAATAGTACATGCAAGAGCCTGAGTAAGAATAATAAACAGACAACATCAAAATAATCCATGCAAGAGCCTGAGTAAGAATAATAAACAGACAACATCAAAATAATCCATGCAAGAGCCTGAGTAAGAATAATAAACAGATGGCATCAAAATAATCCCTGCAAGAGCCTGAGTAAGAATAATAAACAGACGGCATCAAAATAATCCATGCAAGAGCCTGAGTAAGAATAATAAACAGACGGCATCAAAATAATCCATGCAAGAGCCTGACTATGAATAATAAATAGACAGCATCAAAATAATCCATGCAAGAGCCTGAGTAAGAATAATAAACAGACGGCATCAGAATAATCCATGCAAGAGCCTGTGTAAGAATAATAAATAGACGGCATCAAAATAATCCATGCAAGAGCCTGAGTAAGAATAATAAACAGACGGCATCAAAATAATCCATGCAAGAGCCTGAGTAAGAATAATAAACAGACGGCATCAGAATAATCCATGCAAGAGCCTGAGTAAGAATAATAAACAGACGGCATCAAAATAATCCATGCAAGAGCCTGAGTAAGAATAATAAACAGACGACATCAAAATAATCCATGCAAGAGCCTGAGTAAGAATAATAAACAGACGGCATCAAAATAATCCATGCAAGAGCCTGAGTAAGAATAATAAATAGACGGCATCAAAATAATCGATGCAAGAGCCTGAGTAAGAATAATAAACAGACGGCATCAAAATAATCCATGCAAGAGCCTGAGTAAGAATAATAAACAGACGGCATCAAAATAATCCATGCAAGAGCCTGAGTAAGAATAATAAACAGACGGCATCAAAATAATCCATGCAAGAGCCTGAGTAAGAATAATAAACAGACGGCATCGAAATAATCCATGCAAGAGCCTGAGTAAGAATAATAAACAGACGGCATCAAAATAATCCATGCAAGAGCCTGAGTAAGAATAATAAACAGACAACATCAAAATAATCCATGTAAGAGCCTGAGGAAATGCCATTGTAATAAATGGTTGAGGAATGCATAAGGTCTCCCCTGCCTGTTTAGAAAACACATTGCCTTAGTCAGCTTTAACTCTGTTCAACATATTCTGCATTTGGCTAGATAGGAGACATGCAGAGTCTTAATTCCCACGCGTTTCCACTACATCCAGGTACTGACATCAAGAACAAAGTTTGACTTTAAGTTCTTTTGTCAGTCAAAGGCATTCATACTCTCTCGCTTTTTCTTTAGTGTACATTTGTGTAACTGAACCGTTAATTTATTCTGTCTCCTTAGGTTTTCTCTCCTGTTGTCCACTAATAAAAGTCTGAGACCAGTGGAGTATGCCTTGTCATTAAATGCAAACATATACATAAATGATTCAGGTGCTGTTTGCTGCTTCTGGTTCAGCTTTCATGAGCCCACTGTTTACCATATCCTTCATCACCTCTGTGTACATCCTTGTTTTATAACCAATGACCTTCATCATTATTTTAATAATTAAACATGTGTGTCTCTGTCTCATGAAGGCACAATATCTGATACCACATTTCTCATTTCTACTACCTTTGCCTGGGAGTCCATTTTCTTACCAGCATAAGGGTCTCCCCAGCACCTGTAAACAATAAACAGTACAGACATTTCACCAATTCATTGTAAATATCACCTCACTTTATCAAGGAAAGGGCCTTGACTACATTAAATGATGTATATGTTTACTAAAGATTAAATAAACAAAAATAAGGCAATAAATCTTACTTCTTAATTCTTGTTAGCAACTCTGATACATATTGATAGACGGCCTGTATCGTTAGGTATGCACTGGCATTCATATAGGAAATTGAAGGGTATAAACACATGGTATAAGAACACTAAAAAGACACTTTTAAATGAGCTCTCTTGTTCATTTACACAGTGAGCAAACAAACGTTAACTGTACCACCATAACCATTGTGTTGTACGGTGTCATTTCTTTAGGCCATGTAGTACAAAGACTCACTGAAGAAGGAAAAACAGTTCTAAATCAAAACCTAAGAAATGATATGCAAGTCTTTTTTGGATATTAATTAAACATTTTTATTCATTATTGCTATAGTTTCAGTGCAATGCTACAACTGGAGAGTATTTTTTTAATATCACTTCCTTTCATTTGTGTTTAGAAGAAATTTCATTTTTTTTCAAGACTAAGTTTCTTCCCCTTTCTGACTTTTATGTTCCTATACCTGTGATGCGCAGAAAGGGAAATGCCTGGGCAGACGAGTGCATACTGGGCATTTGCCATCAGGCCACTACGGGAAATACTGACAGCTGTCAGCACTATTCAAAACGCAGTTCTGTGCACGCTTCATTTCTCATCCTATTCCGCCAACATGATTCCATCCTGGATTGCTGCCAGGAGGAATCTGAGCAGACAGAATAAGCTAAGAAACAAAAACTAAACATCCCAGGCTTTTGCTTTTTAATCTCTTGATAAAAATACTGCATACAGTATAACAGCACTAGTAACTTTTAGGCTCAAAACACGTAGCTAAACATGAAACAAACTTCTGTATGATTGCTGTGTAAGTTATAAAGTAACTACATGCATGATGCAGCCAACATGTGCACAGACAAAAAGGACTTCTTTTTGTACATTTTGGCATTTCTGCCTGGAAATGCAACTTGCCTAAAATCAGTATTTAAAAACAAACACACACACACACACACACACACACACACACACACACACACACACACACACACACACACACACACACACACACACACACACACACACACACACACACACACACACACACACACAAAAGCAGTAAGAAACCCCAGCAAAGCTGTGCACGTCTTTAATGACTTTAGAGAGAGAAAACAGAATTATGTAGGTTACCCAGCTTAAAACGAATCAGTAGTCTGGAGTCTCGAACTACACACATATTAAACCAGTCTGCTGCTCTGTGGGGGTACCTCTCCATATTACTATTAACTGTGAGTTCACCAAATCTCAGATTACTTTATAGTCCAGACTGAGAGAATCGATGCTGATGAATCAGTCAAAGAAATGGGCACATAGGGATAATCTTACAGCTATTAAATATGATAGGGTTAAGCTTTATATACCATTGCATAATCCGTATCATGTCATGTTTAACTTGCTTATAGTATGACTTTTTAAAATGGCATTTTACTGTGGGGTTCAGTGGAAGCATAACAACTTAAGGAGAGGAGGAGCTGACATTTCTTTTTAATGGGCAGCGACCACCAACCCCCCCCCCCAACAGAATCTCATCATTTGTAGATGCGTTTTACAGTAATAATGTCCTTCAATCCTGGCAAGAGGTTATTTTGTAAATCTATTATACCCCAAAATGATGAGATAGTATTGTTTATACTGAGGCGACTTCATTCTACACACATTGGTTTTGTCTCCATGATGTAATGTCCAAACTGACATACTCCCCACATAACCTCTAGAAATTTCCTTACTAACAAACCCCCTCCTATTAATGGCCAATGATACCCAGGGGCACAACTGGGTTGGATTGTACGCCCAGGCTTATAAAGGCCCTGTTGATTTCTAGCCTAGTATATACCTATAAACAGATGACCATATGATGTATATTTATTTATTTATTGACATGTGATAAATAAATACTGTGGCAGGGCTAGCCACCCTGCAGTATAAAAGTTGACGCTAGATGATTGTCTCTGTTGAAGTGGCATGCCAAAACTATGTGCAAAATGGGAAAAAAGGGGTTACGGATGGATGGATGGATTTGATAAATAAATAAATAAATAACATTTTCTGGGTACACAGAGCCCACTGTTATGTTGCAGTGACTAGGCTCCTATCACGCCTCTGACTCATGGTGACTCTGTTGTGGTTGCTTACTTTTGACTGTCTCTATGACAACTCTGTTTGTCTTTTTCACTGACATATTTTTTTTATTTTTGTCAGTAGTCATCTCTTACACTTCCTTTTGAGGAACATTTTAACAATAGTTTATCAATAAAAACACATTCTAACGTGATGCTGGTCATACATGAATTATAACACATATGAAAGGATTAACTGTAATTACAAGCCTGGTTAGAACTTTTATTGACCCTGCAGCTGGAGGGTACCAGAGGCTGCCTAATTATTATATTCTCTTAAGACTGAAAAAAGCCTCACATTAGCCACCTGTCGCTTATTCACATTATCAACATAATGGCACAGATGACATGATAAACAGCAGAAGAAAATAATACAACATTTCCCAAAAAAGCCAAACTGGAATGCAGAGAAATTGTAGAAACAGCTTTAGGCAAAAAAAAAAAAAATAGAATAATACGTAAAACATTCTAGCAGGCTCTGAGGCACGGAGAGAATAGGCTGTAATTAGTACCCAGGCGAGCTCTGCTTGGCTGGTATCTCAGGAACTGAACAAGCCAGCAGAGCAGGGAAAGCTGTAATAAAAAAGAAATGTGATCAACTCTCCCATGGGGAATAAAGGTGTTTGTCCTATGAAGTATGCTCCTAGAAAGGCCCACTCCCTTCTTTCCTAGTCCTATGAAGTCTGCTCCTAGAAAGGCCCACTCCCTTCTTTCCTATAGCCATTTTTGCTAAAGTTTTTCTTCCTCTGTGCAGAAGGTGACAACTGCTATAAGGCAGGCAGATATACAGCATTTTGGTGTTTTTATTTTTAATTTAATGTTGAACTCAACAAAAACTGACTGAGGAGGAAGGCAATTTCAGACACCTTCCATATCTTTATTCCTGAACCCCTCTGTCCCCCCTTCACCAACGTAAACGATACCAGCAAAGGGATCAGAAATAGAACTACTTGCCCTATGTTATGCTAAGGAATTGCATTACCAATGATGTAGGTTTCATTCCCACAGCCAGCTCATGAATAATGATCAGGTTTGAGCTAGTTTATTAAATATCTATGCTTACTGCAGCCAACAATTACAGAAAAAAAATATTTACAATAACCGTAAGACTGACATCTATTGGTGACTGAGTTGATTTCCCCCTTTGAATCTGTAATGAACATTTTGCAATATATACAAATGACACAAAAGCATTAGCTGCAATGAGTTAAGAATTAGCAATACACAGTGTTACATAAAAAGGCAAGCAAAGTCAGTGGTGGGTACCTGTTGCCAGATGTGATTGGTGTAACGGCAGCTGGAGATACAATAGTTTACATGTGACTAAAAGTGTCAGTATAAAATGAGAAGAAAAGCTCTGATAGTATCTGGGGTCTGCAATAAATAAGGTGCATGTCCACAAAATGACACCATGCACATAGCAGTAATCACTGCACACGCACAATAATGAGGTCACATGGATACCAGAGACAATGGGAAGATGCTGAAATTATGATTTTTTTATGCACATAACATTTTCTGGATCAGTACAGACACTGAGCATTGACACATGTAGTATATAAGACAATCAGATGGTTAAACTATGCTTTAACATGGTCTAGATTACTACAGATCCTGAACACTGATCCATACTCTGTCTAAGGCAATGCAAAGCTGATGGTTACTAGTCACCCCCTATGCTTTGAGAGGGTCTAATTTTCGGTAGGTACTCTTATCACAGCCTTTTACGGGACTACAACACAACTGTAAATTAATAGCAAAACATCTTCTATAGTGGGATTCTTGTTTGCCATCTTTTGTGATGGTACCAATGCACATCAGTCTTAGTTGACATGTCTGCTCAGTAATTAATAGGATGAACAGTGTACCTTAAATAACAGGAATGTAGTTATCATGAAAAGATTCGTTACAGATCCTGAAAATGGCTACAGTAATAAGATTACACTGCATATTTATGCCAAAGTCACAGTGGAAACTGCTCAGGCCAGTTACAGAATGCAGAATATCCATCATGCATCACTGTAACAAGCAATGGACTCTGATGCACAAGTGTTTGGTGGGCGTAACCTTCAGTAATTCTTTGCATAAAGATTAAATTGGGATGAACACATCTGACGCTAAGGGCTCAAAGTGTCTCATTAAACAGACAGCTACAGGCTTTGAAGTAACTAGGAAATAATACTAGATAATTGGTGGAAAATTACTACAATTAAGAGTAATCATTTGCAAAGGGAATCACTCTCATGCTCTCAAACGTAATGAGAGTGGGGGGCCATATCAAAGTCAGGGAACAAAATGATAACTTGTACTTTGGATCTGTCAAAGTCAGTGGTAATGCTGACCTGAGCTTCTAGTTAAGCCCCAGGGAAAGGGCATAACTGTGGCTAATAACATTTCAAGCTGGCAGCCAGCCATCTTCCACCTGGCTGCAAGCAGGCAGGGAGGCTGAGTCACAGTCAATCTGTTCAGTGAATTAAAAACAGAACATTTGTCTTCAGTTACTATGGGAGGAAATGTTACAATCACCCTAATTTGATGGCCATCAGGCTTTTTTATAAGCTGACTGCTTTAAGACAATGGCCGAACTATCTGCTAATGGTGCATTTATTTATTTATTTAACATTTGTTTACCAGGAAAGTTCTACTGGGTCAGGAACCCATTTTCAGCAGAGGCCCAGGGAGAAAAGCTCTAAATGGTACATGAAAGTTAAGGCAATTTACAAGAACAAGATAAAAAACAAGTATGAAAGCCCGCATTAATAATAACTGAATACTAAATAAGTACAGAGAGATATATGCAATAATAAATACTAAATAAGTACAGAGAGATAGATGCAATAATAAATACTAAATAAGTACAGAGAGGTAGATGCAATGACCCCATAAAAGGGATAAACATGTCATGTTTGTAACTAGTGGGGTTTGGCTTTACTGCTCTCAAAACATCAAAAAGGCTTAAAAGGTAAAATGTCAGTGAGCATTCAGTGGACATCCAGAAGCCATGGAGCTGAAACACGTACCTGCTCTTCTGAAATCATTTATTAATATCATATGGGTCTCCATTAAGGGAGGTTTAAACTATTACACAGTGGAGACTCTGCTTTGCCTTTGTCTTTCTGTTGTTTTTACCAAAGTGGCTTTTCTCTGTGACCAAAGATTTTGTTAGTTGGCAGAATTAATCTGTTGGTTTTATACTCTCTGTTTCAAAACCAGATAGTCAGGAACTTTGCAGACAGATGAACAGACAGACATATGCATGTGTGCACAGACATGCACAAATACATAGACATGATCATACATGCATATGTGCACATGTGCATAATCACACGCACACACACACACACACACACACACACACACACACACGCACAGAATCACACACGTACACAGATCCCACATACACATACACACACATACATGTGTGTGAATGCACACACCGCGCGTGCACACAAACGCGCACACACACACACACACACACACACACACACACACACACACACACACACACACACACACACACACACACACACACACGCACACACAGTCACAATGTATACTGATGGTTTACCTGCACTCACAGAACCCATGACCACTAAGTAAGATGACAGCAGGAGATCTCAGGGAGGTCACAGATGTCCAGTATACAGCCTACACTGGTCTACCAGTGCACCATCTCCACACAAGGTGCTGAAACTCTGATAAAAAAAAGGTTTCCAGGTACACAATGCTTCTCTGTGAGTCATTCATACTGAGGCGAGATTGTGTGCAGAACAAACACAAGCCACTACCCTTCTGCCATGTCAAGCCGCCATTAACCACTCAACTACATAATAAGTTACTGCTGGGATACAAAGGCAAAAAACGTAAGCATTCCATGATTTACACATCTTGCCTTTTCAATCTCTATTCTTGTGAAAGGGAACTAGAAGCCTGCCTATGATTCAAGTCTGACATAATGCCACATTACAGTATAATAAATTAATTAACACAAAAAAGCAGCTCCAAAGATATTCCAAGAGAAATATAAGCAATGGCATCCAGATATTGAAAAATTTTACAATGCAAAAATAAGATCACAAAGTGGGAATATAGAACAGAAGATTAATAAAGTAGAAGTTTAAAAACATAGAAGCTACAGTTATGAAATAAAAACATAGAAGCTACAGTTATGAAATAAAAACATAGAAACTGCAGTTATGAAATAAAAACATAGAAACGGCAGTTATGGAATAAAAACATAGAAACTGCAGTTATGAAATAAAAACATAGAAACTACAGTTATGGAATAAAAACATAAAAGCTACAGTTATGGAATAAAAACATAGAAACTACAGTTATGGAATAAAAACATAGAAGCTACAGTTATGGAATAAAAACATAGAAACGGCAGTTATGGAATAAAAACATAGAAACTGCAGTTATGAAATAAAAACATAGAAACTACAGTTATGGAATAAAAACATAGAAACTGCAGTTATGAAATAAAAACATAGAAACTACAGTTATGGAATAAAAACATAGAAGCTACAGTTATGAAATAAAAACATAGAAACTGCAGTTATGAAATAAAAACATAGAAACGGCAGTTATGGAATAAAAACATAGAAACTGCAGTTATGAAATAAAAACATAGAAGCTACAGTTATGAAATAAAAACATAGAAGCTATAGTTATGGAATAAAAACATAGAAACTACAGTTATGGAATAAAAACATAGAAACTGCAGTTATGGAATAAAAACATAGAAACTGCAGTTATGAAATAAAAACATAGAAGCTACAGTTATGGAATAAAAACATAGAAGCTACAGTTATGGAATAAAAACATAGAAACTACAGTTATGAAATAAAAACATAGAAACTACAGTTATGGAATAAAAACATAGAAGCTACAGTTATGGAATAAAAACATAGAAACTGCAGTTATGAAATAAAAACATAGAAGCTACAGTTATGGAATAAAAACATAGAAACTACAGTTATGGAATAAAAACATAGAAGCTACAGTTATGGAATAAAAACATAGAAACTGCAGTTATGAAATAAAAACATAGAAGCTACAGTTATGGAATACCTGTAAAGTGAAGGATTTAGTGTAGAAAATCTAACTCAGATAACTTCACAGCAGGGTAGAGCAATGGATCCCCAAATTAAAGAGAAATCAGTGGAGCAGGAAACATCTGATCAGTTGCCATATGAAGATACTTTGGAGTCTTCCACAAGAAACTGGTATAAAAGTTCAGTTGGAGTTGCACAGCAAGGGAAGGAACAGGAAACTATGGCAGCTGTGATGCAGTTAATACTGTGGAGTGATAGGCCAGTGAGTTCCCATATGAAAGAGCAACGGATGACACAGCATGAAAGTGAAGAGAAGGTGCCACAGGAAGATGTTCTGGAACTTTCTGTAGAATACCTACAGGAAACAGAGACTAAAGAATGTGCCCTCAGGTTAGAAGAGAGTAATCTAAGGGAAAAGTTGCTTGATTTAATAGAGATGGATGGACATGTTAAGATCAATGACAGAAATAGAATGCAGAAAGTCAATTAAGACCCAAAATGTTAGAAGTCTAATAAAATAAATGAACACAGTAATCAGGACGTTCATAAAAATTCATGTGATACAACAGCAATACATAGGATATACTATGCAGCTAAATTAATAACAGATAAAGTCTTACCACAAAAAAACATAAGGCAGTAAGAGAAAGGAAGGGGAGAAATCAAATGCCATCATGGAAGTATCAAATTGAGAAAGCTATAAAGCAATTAAGACAAGAAGTGTTAGTGTTAGAAGAGCACAAAAGAGGGACCAGACCAACAAAAATACTCAGATGTATCATACACTATTGCAAAAAATAGATTAAATATATCAGCACAAGTAGAAAAGCTTAGAAGATATGCAAATAAATATAAAGGAAAAGTACAAAATTAACAATTTATTGATGACCCAAAAAAGTTTTATAGACAATTGGAAGACAAGACAAAAGGAATAGAAACACCTCCAAAAAAGAAGAAATCGACACATTTTGGGGAAATATCACCTCCAAAAAAAGAAGAAATCGACACATTTTGGAGAAATATCTAAGAAGATCCTGTGGAACATAAACATGCTAAATGGATAGATGAAGTAAAAGAAACAATAAGAAGTTCAAATGTAAAGGATGGGAAATGGGATGAGGTAACGGCCAGAGGGATTGAAACAAAGTTAAGAACCCCCCAGACCCAGATGCTGTAGCTAACTTCTGGCTAAAAGTATTAACATCTTTGTACGAAGATTTAGCCATGAGTAAGAACTATTTATATGCACACCCTGAACAGACACCATCCTGGCTAACAACAGGAAAAACAATGCTCCTACTTAAGAGCGAACCTGCAAGCTAAAGTAAAAAACTATAGACCAATCACTTGCCCTCAATCTATGTATAAACTATACACTGGAGTTGATGCAGACAGAGTTTGTAGTCATTTAGAAGAAAACTCAATCAGGTACATATAACTTCATCGAAGTGACTAATTGTCAAATACCTATTAGTCGAATTTAATCCATCAAAAGCTAAATCCATTGAACGTTCATTTATGCAATTTTTTTTCCCAGGGAAAAAAACTCTTGCCCACTGTAGTGTGATCTTGGAGTTGATATATTTAGTTCAGGAGGTGTGGGGAGGGTGCAGCCCCCCACATGGGTGGGTTTTAAATAATGTCTTTTGTGATGGTCTTTAGGTTGGCCCATTAGCTTTCTCCCTGGAAAAAACAATCGTTTTAATGAACATTCAATGGATTTAGCTTTCGATGGATTAAATTCAATGAATAGGTATTCAATGGTTAGTCACTTCAATGAAATGAAATAGACTCACTCAATCATGGCAACAGATCAAAAGGGTAACAAAGGAAAGTCAATTATGGAACAAAGTATCATTTGTTGTTAAATAAAGTCATAATGGAGAACTGTAAAAAAAGGAAGAATCTAAGTATGGCATGGATAGACTACAAAAAAGAATTTGACATCATCCCACATTCATGGATAAATGAGTGCTTACAAATGAATATGATACACCCTACACAAATCGATCATATTACAGTGACCATGAAACAGTGGCAAACCACTTTGCAGTTAAGCCATGATAAAGGACAAATTATTACTTCAGGGATAAAAATCCAGAGGGGGATATTCCAGGATGGCTCTCTGTCACTGCTGCTCTTTTATCTTGCCTTTAACCGATTAAGGTGTCTTAACAAATTATGTCATGGCTACAATTTGGCTCTCAAAAAAACAATAAAGTGCAAAGACTTCTTATCTTATTTTTGTAGATGATTTAAAACTATATAGTTCGTTAGACGAAGAACTGAAAGCACAACTACAAGTGATGAGCTTTTTCAGATGATATAAGAATGTCATTTGGTCTTGATAAATCTGCAAAAGCAACCTTTAAAGCAGGGAAGCTACAGCACCAGGAAAATATCAGTTCCGGATATAGCAATGTGATATAAAAGAACTCAAACAAGAGGGAGTCTATAAATATTTGGGAACTGATGAAGGATCAACAATACAACAATACAACATGAACAAATGGGAATAAAACTTAGGAATATTGTAGAAGACTAAAATTAATACTAGAAACACCTCTGACATCTAGGAACAAAGTCCAAGCTATAAACCAATTTGCTCTTCCTGTTGTAAATTGCAGTTTTGGAGAGATTGACTGTCCCCAGAAGGTATTGGACCAGTTGGACAGGAAAACAAGTAGAATGCTTCATGCTTATCAAATGATTTATAAAAATCATTGTATACCAAGGCGATGTATTCCCCATTCTGAAGGAAGTACAGGCCTTCTTGAAATTGATTACATGTATAGATCTGCAGTTGTAGGACTGCATACATATCTGTTGACTTCTCAAGACCCAAACATAGTGAAAGTTTTAAAACATGAGGAGAATAATTCTAAGATTACTTCCCTGCTTAGTATACCAGAAGCATATTGGCATCAAGTGGGAACAGAAATCAAACCAGAAGTAGAAAAAAAATAAGAATCAGACAGCAACTGAATGTACCAAAAACAAAAGAAAGAATATAGGGTGAAGGATCAGATGAGAAGGCAAGAAATGTGGAAAATGCATAAATATAGTTGCAAGTATAGGAAACTCTTGAAACAACCTCATGTTGATCAGGACCAAATGCAGGAATTATTAAGAACAAGTGAATTTAAACAAAAAGACAAAAGGTTAATATTGGCAGCCCCGGATAGTAGACTATGTACACACTGGTTTAGAAAAGTCCATTTAATATGTGGAAGAAATGCATGTTTTATTAAACAGAACTGGAACAGTTGCACACCTTGCTCCTGGGTGTGATACACTAATGGCAGAAGGACTGTACACTGAAAGGCATAACAATGTGGCAAGACTATTGCACTGGGGATTGTGCAAACATGATACTGAAGTAGCAGAGAAGCATTGAAAATATGAGCCACAAAGCATTATAGAAAATTATGAAATCTACATCACATGGGATCAAAAATTCAAAAATAGATGCAAGAAAACCAGATATAGAAGTCTATGAAAATATGACAAAATTAGCATTGGTCATTGAAACTGTTACACCCAGTGACTACTGTGTCTTACGTACAGAGAAACATAAAATCGCAGGATTTATAGGCAGAACTGAGGACAATGTAGAAGAAGGATGCCCAGACAGTTTCAATAGTAGTAAAAGCAATGGGCCTCATAAAAATGTATTTAAAATCGTACTTAGATTTGTTACAGATACATGCAACTCCACATGAACTGCAGAAAGAGTCACTACTGGCCACATTATGGGTGCTGCAAAGTGCACTTCTGGCTAACATCAAAGATTAAAATAATACTAATTTAATGAACTTTAAACATACTTTGACTTAGGAATGGGGTCCATTCCCTTTCTGGTATTAGAAGCCTAAAAGACTTGGAGAAATTAAACTGAAAGCAGAGTTTCACACAACTACATTTGCTGGTATTGCCCACTGACTCACTCCTGTCATTCAAGAGTATTCACAATTATCTTCAGTATTTACTGACTGTTTATCTAGTCAAGGCATTTGACACCATCCGCATGCTAGCATAATTCAAAAACGAATGCATTAGAAATAGAGCCCTATGTAGTAAGATAGCAAAAAGGCTAAACGACTCATCCTACTTGCTGCTGAAGGTAGAGGCACAAAGCTGAGCAGTGATAACCCACAGGACTCAGTACTGAAACCACATTTGTTCAATATTTACTTCTCTAACCTAAAGAGTAAAAAAACCAAGACATATGGCTATTGAATTTTGCAAACATTTCAGAAACCGGGAGTCATTGTCAAATCTTCTGAGACAGAAGCCCTCCAACAGGAGCTTGCACTTATAAATGCCTGTTATATTGAAAATGGGCTGAAATTAAATGATAAAACATTGTCACATTTGGTGGACAAATCATCCCCCAGCATTTAGTACTGACTATACCCCACTTCAAAATTAAAATATAGTTAGAGACCTTGAAACGTGGGTTGATAATTCTCTGTCTTTGAGCATCATGTTACATTTGTCAAAATCTTTCTACTTGGTACAGCGGATTGTTAAGTGAATATCATCAAAATCAAAATAGCTTGTTGTCCCCTAGTAGCCAGTTTAGAGCCACTATATTGCCTGTTTTTTTATTATTGTTAAACTGCTGAAGTTTGTCCTGGAGCTTTTCTCCCCGGGCCTCCGCTGAAAATGGACCCATCACAGTTATATCTCAGTATTGCTCTAGCTATGCACACTATGTCCTGGCCAGTCCCAAAAGAACTGCTGATAACTTACTAACCTCTGCAGGACATGAGTCCTGCCTACTTTAAAGCACTTTTAGAACATGTATGTATGAATGTAACTGCTGTACCTATGGTATTAATGTATACCTTTGGTGGAATGTAAATGGTGTACCCAAATATTTATTTATAAGTTGGGTGGAATCTAAATGCTGTACCCATGGTACTAATGTATACATTGGGTGGAATGTAAAAGGTGTACCCATGGTATTAATGTATACATTGGGCAGAATGTAAATGCTGTACCCATGGTATTAACGTGTAAGATGAGTGGAATGTAAAAGCTGTACCCATGGTATTAATGTACAAGTTGGGCAGAATGTAAATGCTGTACCCATGGTATTAATGTATAAGTTGGGTGGAATGTAAATGCTATACCCATGGTATTAATGTATACTTTGGGTGGAATGTAAATTGTGTACCCATAGTATTAATGTATACATTGAGCAGAATGTAAATGCTGTACCCCTGGTATTAGTGTATAAGTTGGGTGGATTGTAAATGCTCTACCCATGGTATTAATTTATACGTTGGACAGAATGTAAATGCAGTACCCATGTTATTAATGTATACATTGCTCGGAATGTAAATGCTGTACCCATCGTATTAATGCATACCTTGGGTGGAATGCAAATGCTTTACCCATGGAATTAATGTATAACTTGGGTGGATTGTAAATACTATACCCATGGTATTAATGTATATACGTTGGGGGAAATGTAAATGCTGAACCCATAGTATTAAGGTATACGTTGGGTGGAATGTAAAAGCTGTACCCATTGTACTAATGTGTAAGTTGGGTGGAATGTAAATGCTGTACCCATGGTATTAGTGTATACACTGGGCTGAATGTAAATGCTATACCCATAGTATTACTGTATACTTTGGGTGGAATGTAAATGCTGTGTAAAGGCTGTACCCATGGTATTAATGTATACGTTGGGTGGAATGTAAAAGCTATACCCATGTATACATTGGGCAGAATGTAAATGCTGTACCCATTGTATTAAAGTGTAAGTTGTGTGGAATGTAAATGCTGTACCCATGGTATTATTGCATACATTGGGTGGAATGTAAATGCCGTACCCATGGTATTATTGTATATGTTGGGCGGAATGTAAATGCTGTATCCATGGTATTAATGTATACCAACTCTTGTGCTCAACGTTTTTGTGGAATTCATAAATTCCAGTGCATTGGATCAACTTATCCACACCCCCACCAGGGGCAGAAATATCCTAGACCTGGTCATTACCAACATGGACAACCGGTGTTCCACACCAGATGTCAATTACTTGTTGCTCAGATCCGACCACAAGCTAATCACCCTAGACATCCACATCCCACCCCCATTATGGAAACCACCATAAAAAATGTCTCCAAAGCCAACTTCACGCTTCTTAAGACAGAAGTGGCAAACTTCACAATACCCATGCTGATGGACAATAGAGGTATGAACGCTGAATCCTATACAAATGCACTTTATAAGCACTTACATGAGTGCATGGATCATGCAATCCCTAACAGAACCAAGATGCTATCCTCCAAAAAAAGGAAGCCAATCTGGTGGTCCCCTGCCATAAACAAACTCTACAACATTACAAAAAAACTGTTGCAAATCCCATGATTGGAGGAACTCCCTGGTCAGCCTCAGTAAGAAGCTGAGATCTCTCATAAAATGCTCCAAAGCTAGTTACAAAAACAAAATCGCCACTGATTCTAAAGAAAACCACAAAGCATTCTATAGCTATGTCAAGAATCTCAATGACAACACTCAGAACTGCTCAGAGTTACAGCACAATGGCATTAAATATACAAAACCAACTGATATTGCCAACATCCTGGCAGATAGGTTCAGTGCTAACTTTACCCCCTCTTATCCCCTAAAGGGCCCATATCTATACTGGAAGAATGCAAAGTTCCTGTCATCATGGCTGCACAGGTAAAAAACACACTCTCCAAAGCCAAGAACACAGCATCCATGGGACCTTGACAACATCCCAGGCTGCGTTCTACATGGACTACAGAACAAACTGGCACCCCACCTAAATACCATGTTCAATCATAGCCTCATCTCAGGCTTTGTGCCCACTGAATGGTGCACAGCCTATCTAGATCTCCCCAAGGCTTTCGACACCATCCCCTACTCTGGAATTATAGATAAACTCATTAAACTAGGTATAAATCCCTATGGCACAAGATAGGTTGCCAACTGGCTCACTGACAGAACCCACACTGTGAAAGTAGCAGACTCCAAATCCAACTTCAGACCATTGACAAGTGGAGTACCACAGGGTTCAGTCCTGGGTCCTCTCCTGTTTGGTATCTACTTCTCTGAAGTACAGGCTAACACAGAAGGTCTTTGGCCAATGAAGTTCACAGATGACTGCAAACTAGGAGCCAAAATCAAAACTCCTAGCGTGGACATCCTATAAAAGGGCCTCACTGAGACAGATGCCTGGTGTCAAAGCCATGGCCTCAAGCTCAATGCCAAAAAGTGCATGTCATCCATTTTGGTAAAAACTCTGTGCCCATGAACTACCACATAGGTGGTAGTCTACTTAACACCAAAAGTGTGATAAGAGACCTTGGGACACAGGTGGACAGTAGTCTATCCTTTGATAATCACATTGACACAGTAGTCAGGAAATCCTCATTGCAAAAGGTTTCTCATCACTCATTAGACCCATTATAGAGTACAACGCCCCTTTTGGTATGTACCTCACAAGACATCTACAACAACTGGAAAGGCTGCAGAAATATCTCACAAAGAGGATTATCAGCCTCAAGCAGATGCCCTATGCAGACCATCTCAAAAAACTCCAGCTTTACTCTGTCACATATCACCTATTCAGAGGTGATCTCTGCCAAACATACAAAACTATGTCAAAACCAGAGCTGTTGGACATGATCCACTTAAAGAAATCCAAATCCCTCCCAGCAACATGCTCTAGGGACCTAAATCATGTCACCACAATAAACAGAACATGCTGGAGGGATAGATTTCTGTCCCAGGGACTTCCAGTAGTCTGGAATAAACTACCTATCATACAAAGCTCCTCATTAGCACTCTTCAAGAAAAATCTTGATGATTGGATGGGAGATAGGAAATTCACCCTGGGGATCACTTCTGTGGCTCTGCTCGACAGGAGCACAGGAAAATAATATTCTTAGGTGGCAAAAGCCAGGGTACCATTTGGCTAGGCTTATATAGGCCATTGGGCCAATAGCCTAGTACCTACCTGTGAACCTATGAACCTATACATTGGGCTGAATGTAAATGCCATACCCATGATATTAATGTATACGTTGGGCGGAATGTACCCATGGTATTAATATATAAGTTGGGCAGAATGTAAATGCTGTACCCATGGTATTACTGCATAAATTGGGTGGAATGTAAATGCTGTACCCATGGTATTAATGTATAAATTGGGTGTAATGTAAATGCTCTACCCATGGCATTAATGTATACTTTGGGTGGAATGTAAAAGCTGTACCCATGGTTTTAATGTATACGTTGGGTGGAATGTAAATACTGTACCCATGGTATTAATATATAAGTTGGGCGGAGTGTAAATGCTGTACCCATGGTATTAATGTATATATTGGTCAGAATGTAAATGCTGTACCCATGGTATTAATGTATATATTGGGTGGTATGTAAATGCTGTACCCATGATATTAATGTATATGTTGGGTGGAATGTAAATGCTGTACCCATGGTATTAATGTATAAGTTGGGTGGAATGTAAATACTGTACCCATGGTATTAATGTATATGTTGGGCTGAATGTAAATGCTGTACCCATGGTATTAATGTATAAATTGGGTGGAATGTAAATGCTGTACCCATGGTATTAATGTATAAGTTCAGCAGAACATAAATACTGTACCCATGATATTAATGTATGCGTTGGGCTTAATGTAAATGCTGTACCCTTGATATTAATGTATACGTTGGCCGGAATGTAAATGCTGTACCCATGATATATGGGTTTGGCAGAATGTAAATGCTGTACCCTTGATATTAATGTATACATTGGCCGGAATGTAAATGCTGTAACCATAAAATTAATGTATGTGTCGGCCAGAATGTAAATGCTGTACCCATGGTATTAATATATACGTTGGGCAGAATGTAAATGCTGTACCCATGGTATTAATGTATACATTGGTCAGAATGTAAATGCTGTACCCATGGTATTAATGTATATATTGGGTGGTATGTAAATGCTGTACCCATGGTATTAATGTATATGCTGGGCGGAATGTAAATGCTGTACCCATGATATTAATGTATGCGTTGGGCGGAATGTAAATGCTCTACCCATGGTATTAATGTATAAGTTCGGCAGAACATAAATACTGTACCCATGGTATTAATGTATAAGTTGGGTGGTATGTAAATGCTGTACCCATGATATTAATGTATTCATTGTCTGGAATGTAAATGCTGTACCCATGATATTAATGTATTCGTTGTCCGGAATGTAAATGCTGTACCCTTTATATTAATGTATATGTTGGCCAGAATGTAAATGCTGTACTCATGATATTTTTTATTTATTTTACATTTGTTGACCGGGCTAGTCTAGCTGGATACATGTCCATTTTCAGTAGAGGCCCGGGGAGATAAGCTCCAACAGTCATTACAAGTTTAAATAGAGAAAAGGTAATACAAAATTAAAATTTTTAAACAGAGCTAGTTAAGACACAAATACACAAATATGATAGGAGCAAAAATGAAAAGTATAATCATACAATGTTTTAAAATAAAAATAAAAATACAAAAAAAAGGTTTTTTTTTTGGATTACAAATGTCATTCAGTGTATATATGATAGCATATATCTGCATAGATGTTATGTAGAGGGAGAGCTATCAGGATATAAGTAGAAGAGAAAGAACGAATCATGTAAGAAGAAAGGAGAGAGAGGAAGAAGGAAAGTTAATCTGGGTTGGTGCAGGAACAAAGCCAGTGTTCATTGAGATACATTTTCAGTTGCTTTTTAAAAAGTGGTAGAAAGGATAAAGATGAGATATCAGAGGGGAGTTTGTTCCACATTTTTCCAACAGTGTTGGAAAAGAGGGAGTCACCTGCAAAGTTTTTGGGTTTGGGAATATTAATCAGTAGTTTGTTTGATGAACGTAGATGTTTCAGGTTATTGTATGGTGAAACGAGGTTAGAGAGTATTGGTATTTTAGTAGGTTGGTATAGGATCTTGTGAGCTATTAAGAGCTGTTGAAGTACAAGCTGGTTAGGAAGTTCAAGCCAACCTAGTTGTCTTAGATTCAGGCAGTGATGAGTTCTAAATGGGGATCCTGCAGCAAATCAAGCAATATTATAGTAAGATGTAGCTAGTTTCTTAAGGTTGTGTTTGGAGAGATTAGTATAAATGGGGGAAGCATATAGAAGAGTAGAGATTAGGTGAGATCTAGCTAATGTGGTCCTTGCTATAGGTGTAAGGAAGGGTTTGATTCTGTAAAGGGATCCTATTTTTTTATTAACTAATTTTAATGTATTGTTGATATGAGCATCAAAGCTGAGATTATTGTCAATAGTTATCCCTAATAATTTTGTAGTTGAATCTGGAAAAATAGCAGTACTATCAATGGAAGTGAGAGTGAGGTTTAGTGGGGTAGATTTACGGGTAGGTGAGAACAATAACAGTTTGGTTTTCTTAGGGTTGAGGAGTAGACAACGGTCTAAGAACCACTGTTCAACAGAGGTAAAAGTTTTTTGGGTAAGAGACTGGAGTTCAATTTGAGAGGTAGCAGTACAGATTATAGTTGAATCATCTGCATATTGTATGCAGGTAGTGTATGCATTGGGCGGAATGTAAATGCTGTACCCTTGATTATAATGTATTCGTTGTCCGGAATGTAAATGCTGTACTCATAGTATTAATGTATGCGTTGGGCAGAATGTAAATGCTCTACCCATGGTATTAATGTATAAGTTCGGCAGAACATAAATACTGTACCCATAATATTAATGTATGCATTGGGCGGAATGTAAATGCTGTACCCCTGATTATAATGTATTCGTTGTCCGGAATGTAAATGCTGTACTCATAGTATTAATGTATGCATCGGGCAGAATGTAAATGCTCTACCCATGGTATTAATGTATAAGTTCGGCAGAACATAAATACTGTACCCATACTATTAATGTATGCATTGGGCGGAATGTAAATGCTGTACCCTTGATTATAATGTATTCGTTGACCAGAATGTAAATGCTGTACCCATAGTATTAATGTATGCGTCGGGCAGAATGTAAATGCTCTACCCATGGTATTAATGTATAAGTTCGGCAGAACATAAATACTGTACCCATACTATTAATGTATGCGTTGGGCGGAATGTAAATACTGTACCCATGATATTAATGTATACATTGACTGGTATGTAAATGCTGTACCTATGGTATTAATGTATTCATTGTCTGGAATGTAAATGCTATACCCTTGATATTAATGTATACGTTGGCTGGAATGTAAATGCTGTACCCATGATATTAATGTATGCGTCGGGCAGAATGTAAATGCTATACTCATGGTATTAATGTATAAGTTGGGTGGAATGTAAATGCTGTACCCTTGATATTAATGTATACATTGGCCGGAATGTAAATGCTGTACCCATGGTAATAATGTATTCATTGTCAGGAATGTAAATGCTCTACCCTTGATATTAATGTATACACTGGCCGGAATGTAAATGCTGTACCCATGATATTAATGTATGTGTTGGGCGGAATGTAAATGCTATACTCATGGTATTAATGTATAAGTTCGGCAGAACGTAAATACTGTACCCATGGTATTAATGTATAATTTGGGTGGTATGTAAATGCTGTACCCAGGATATTAATGTATTCATTGTCCGGAATGTAAATGCTGTACCCATGATATTAATGTATTCATTGTCCGGAATGTAAATGCTGTACCCATGATATTAATGTATACATTGGCCAGAATGTAAATGCTGTACCCATGATATTAATGTATGCATTGGGAAGAATGTAAATGCTGTACCCTTGATATTAATGTATTCATTGTCCGGAATGTAAATGCTGTACCCATGATATTAATGTATTCATTGTCTGGAATGTAAATGCTGTACCCATGATATTAATGTATTCATTGTCTGGAATGTAAATGCTGTACCCATGATATTAATGTATTCATTGTCTGGAATGTAAATGCTGTACCCATGATATTAATGTATTCATTGTCCGGAATGTAAATGCTGTACCCATGATATTAATGTATTCATTGTCCGGAATGTAAATGCTGTACCCATGGTATTAATGTATTCATTGTCTGGAATGTAAATGCTGTACCCATGATATTAATGTATTCATTGTCCGGAATGTAAATGCTGTACCCATGATATTAATGTATTCATTGTCTGGAATGTAAATGCTGTACCCATGATATTAATGTATTCATTGTCTGGAATGTAAATGCTGTATCCATGATATTAATGTATGCATTGTCTGGAATGTAAATGCTGTACCCATGATATTAATGTATTCATTGTCCGGAATGTAAGTGCTGTACCCATGATATTAATGTATGCATTGGCAAGAATGTAAATGCTGTACCCATGATATTAATGTATACATTGACTGGTATGTAAATGCTGTACCCATGATATTAATGTATACATTGGCCAGAATGTAAATGCTGTACCCATGATATTAATGTATACATTGACTGGTATGTAAATGCTGTACCCATGATATTAATGTATACATTGGCCAGAATGTAAATGCTGTACCCATGATATTAATGTATTCATTGTCTGGAATGTAAATGCTGTACCCATGGTATTAATGTATTCATTGTCTGGAATGTAAATGCTGTACCCATGATATTAATGTATTCATTGTCTGGAATGTAAATGCTGTACCCATGATATTAATGTATTCATTGTCTGGAATGTAAATGCTGTACCCATGATATTAATGTATTCATTGTCTGGAATGTAAATGCTGTACCCATGATATTAATGTATTAATTGTCCGGAATGTAAATGCTGTACCCATGATATTAATGTATTCATTGTCTGGAATGTAAATGCTGTACCCATGATATTAATGTATTCATTGTCTGGAATGTAAATGCTGTACCCATGATATTAATGTATGCATTGTCTGGAATGTAAATGCTGTACCCATGATATTAATGTATACATTGACTGGTATGTAAATGCTGTACCCATGATATTAATGTATACATTGGCCAGAATGTAAATGCTGTACCCATGATATTAATGTATACATTGACTGGTATGTAAATGCTGTACCCATGATATTAATGTATACATTGGCCAGAATGTAAATGCTGTACCCATGATATTAATGTATTCATTGTCTGGAATGTAAATGCTGTACCCATGGTATTAATGTATTCATTGTCTGGAATGTAAATGCTGTACCCATGATATTAATGTATTCATTGTCTGGAATGTAAATGCTGTACCCATGATATTAATGTATGCATTGTCTGGAATGTAAATGCTGTACCCATGGTATTAATGTATTCATTGTCTGGAATGTAAATGCTGTACCCATGGTATTAATGTATTCATTGTCTGGAATGTAAATGCTCTACCCTTGATATTAATGTATTCATTGTCCGGAATGTAAATGCTGTACCCATGATATTAATGTATTCATTGTCTGGAATGTAAATGCTGTACCCATGATATTAATGTATTCATTGTCTGGAATGTAAATGCTGTACCCATGATATTAATGTATTCATTGTCCGGAATGTAAATGCTGTACCCATGATATTAATGTATGCATTGTCTGGAATGTAAATGCTGTACCCATGATATTAATGTATGCATTGTCTGGAATGTAAATGCTGTACCCATGATATTAATGTATACATTGACTGGTATGTAAATGCTGTACCCATGATATTAATGTATACATTGGCCAGAATGTAAATGCTGTACCCATGATATTAATGTATACATTGGCCAGAATGTAAATGCTGTACCCATGATATTAATGTATTCATTGTCTGGAATGTAAATGCTGTACCCATGATATTAATGTATACATTGACTGGTATGTAAATGCTGTACCCATGATATTAATGTATTCATTGTCTGGAATGTAAATGCTGTACCCATGATATTAATGTATTCATTGTCTGGAATGTAAATGCTGTACCCATGATATTAATGTATACATTGACTGGTATGTAAATGCTGTACCCATTATATTAATGTATACATTGGCCAGAATGTAAATGCTGTACCCATGATATTAATGTATTCATTGTCTGGAATGTAAATGCTGTACCCATGGTATTAATGTATTCATTGTCTGGAATGTAAATGCTGTACCCATGATATTAATGTATACATTGTCTGGAATGCAAATGCTGTACCCATGATATTAATGTATTCATTGTCTGGAATGTAAATGCTGTACCCATGATATTAATGTATTCATTGTCTGGAATGTAAATGCTGTACCCATGATATTAATGTATGCGTCGGGCGGATTGTAAATGCTATACTCATGGTATTAATGTATAAGTTCGGCAGAACGTAAATACTGTATCCATGGTATTAATGTATAATTTGGGTGGTATGTAAATGCTGTACCCATGATATTAATGTATTCATTGTCCGGAATGTAAATGCTGTACCCATGATATTAATGTATACATTGACTGGTATGTAAATGCTGTACCCATGATATTAATGTATGCATTGGGAAGAATGTAAATGCTATACTCATGGTATTAATGCATAAGTTGAGTCTTGGAACATGTTCACAGTTTCAGTGCAGCTTATTAAGCCGCCATGAAAGACAAAGAAAACAAAATGTTCAGCATATTGTTTCTTTGAATACTTAGTGAGTACAAGTTAAAAAGAATAAAGCAGAAAAAAGAAAACCAACAATAAGAAAAGTAAGTGCAATAGCAGTTACATGAAACCGCTGCTTTACTTTCCTCTTTCTATCCATGGCACTTATAAATGCTGCACGGTCTGTTATTTCTCCAGTGACATCCGCCTTGTTGGACATTATTGGTTACTTAATACTGTATTACCTAGCTCATTCACATTACTTGGAAAACCCAAGAGAGTTGTAATATGTATCTCTTTTACATATGATGGTCCTTGTTGTTTGGAACTTTATGTCATCAGCTTTAGGGGTTCCTGAAAACATACTCGTTTCACAACACCTGTTTTTCTGTGGTTTAATCCTATGTAACCATCTCCTTCTTTCAGGAATTTTATTATATTCTTTAGAATTGTATATTATCTCTCTCTGCTTCTGGTTTTAATTCATTTTCTATCATACCTCTCAACCTCTTAGAGTAAGAAATCTGCACAAAGCCATGAAAAAGTGGTACCAATAGGGACAATTTTTAAATATTGCTCTTACAAACTTAGAAAGTTGATAGAATAAAAGGGTTTGCATTAGCATGAATTTTCTGAAGGGTATAAAGTCTAAAACTCAAATGTCTGTCATTATTTTCTAACTTCAGTCTTTAATGATTTGTCACTAATTTGCCAGCAAGCCACAATTTTATGAAAAACGGACCAAAAATATAAGGCAAAAATCTGGACATTCTGTGAAAATCTGTACAGTTGAGAGATATGTTTTCTATATGTGTTTGCAGTGTTTGGGCTTTGTTTGATTGCATGGGATGCAGTTACTGCTATAAGATTAATTACTGTCAACCAAATTATTTTATATCTGATTCTAACCCCCCCCCCCCAACCATTATATCACAATTCATACCTTTAAAAAAGTTAAAAGCTTACTCACTTAACAGTATGGTATAATTAACTGAGGTCACTAGAAGGGAAAAAATATATATATTTTTGCCTCAATATAAAAGAACAAATGTTTGACCATGATTCAAAGACATCAGCACAGCAGGATGGTTTTCTATCAAAATGTGGATTGGCACTTTCCTGAAAATGGAATGGATGAATGCATCTTTTCCAGTTTCCATAATGTCGTTCTGAAACTGTTCGAATGCAATTTAGCAAATTGTAGTGTACATTCTCTAATGTGCATTTGATGTTCTGATAACAAATCGCACTACAGCAGGGATCGGGAAATTTACCCTTTTTCTCACGTAGTGAGATTTTGGAGTTGGAATATATAATTTGCAGGGGGTGTGGGGGTGTGAAAGGTGCAGGAGGGCTTTCCCTCCTGCTAAACTGTAAACACTTGTGCTCTACACATACAAATCATACAACAGCTTCCCGCAATTGCCTGAGGGTCTGATTTCATCTTCTCTCATTCCAAATTTAGTCAAATGCGGACATTGTGGTGATGATTTTTGACATTCCTTTAAGGCGACGTTGCCAAATTCAGAATGTCAGTGAGATGAAGTAAGCAGATTTTTTTTTGATTTACAACTTTTTAATAGTGAACGCAGCAGGACAACTTGCTGTCCACCAAGCATATCAAGTTCTTCTATTCCATCATTTTGTGATTGAGACGTATAGACCTTCTCAGTCGAGAAGCATCTCATTAAGCAGAAACGGGCATGAGTCACTAAACTGAAGCAGTTCTGCATTGCTCCTCTGAGAACCATACCAAACTGTGCTACAAAGTAGTGCCAATCCTGGCAGGCAAAACATAGGCTCACACCGTACCTCTCAACCTCTTAGAGCATGAAATCTGGACAAAGCCATGAATAAAAGTGGGACAAAGGCCCAAAAATAGGGACAATGTTTAAATATTGCTCTTACAAACTTAGAAAGTTGATAGAGTAACAGGTTTTGCATTAGCCTGAGTTTTCTGAAGAGTAAGAAGTCTAAAACTCAATTGTCTGTCATTATTTTCTAAATTCACTCTTTAATGATTTGCCACTAATTTGCCAGAAAACCACAATTTTATGAAAAATGGACCAAAAATATGAGGCATAAATCTAGACATTCTGTGAACATCTGTACAGTTAAGAGGTATGGCACAGATTTCCTCACAACCACACACACACACACACACACACATACACACACACACACACACACACACACACACACACACACACACACACACACCTGGGGGAAGGCTGGCACAGGTTTACTAGCTATGCCCCCTTCTTCCCAGACTATAAGGTAGTTATCACTGCCACCAGAACCCCTACTTATCCACTACTAAAGGCCTTTACAAAGGGTGTCCAATCCTATTGTATAATGTAGCTATTAATGCAAATGGCTGTCTGACCAAGCAAGGCTATTGGAATGGCCTATACAGTGTCACCAAATGGATATGCAAGTATTCTAAGAGCTTAAATATGTCTCAAATATCAGCCACAAAGATAGGTTTAAATATATTTAATAATAAATAATAAAAGAACAAGACAATACTCAGTACACAAACACAGTTACTTCACAGTTCAAAATCACAGTAAATACTTATTTTATCTATTTATTTATTTATTTATTTTACATTTGTTGACCAGGCTAGTCTAACTGGATACATGTCCTTTTTCAGTAGAGGCCTGGGGAGAAAAGCTCCAAACAGTTAAAAGAAGATATATATATATATATATATATATATATATATATATATATATATATATATATATATAATGTACAACAACATACATGTAATATTGAACAGAGGATTTCAGATAATATTGGTTACTTCACTGTTAGCACATTCTTTCAGTTCATTTCTATTTACAGAGCAAGTCAAAAGTGCGTTTAAGATAGTATCTGGTTAAAACTCTTCAAAAAATAATCATTATATCCTGCTTACTTAGCTTACCTTCTAACTTCTTCAGAAGTAAGTAACAAGGAGTGAGAGGTAGAATGGAAGAAGAAGAAAAGGGAGAAACCATAGCAACTGCAGTAAATGTTAGTCAGGGTTACAACAACGACAAGGCCACTGTGTTCTAAGAAAGCATAGCAACTGCAGTAAAGGTTAGTCAGGGTTACAACAACGACAAGGCCAGTGTGTTCTAAGAAAGTGTAGCAACTGCAGTAAAGGTTAGTCAGGGTTACAACAACGACAAGGCCACTGTGTTCTAAGAAAGCATAGCAACTGCAGTAAAGGTTAGTCAGGGTTACAACAAGGACAAGGCCAGTGTGTTCTAAGAAAGCATAGCAACTGCAGTAAAGGTTAGTCAGGGTTACAAGAAGGACAAGGCCAGTGTGTTCTAAGAAAGCATAGCAACTGCAGTAAAGGTTAGTCAGGGTTACAACAACGACAAGCAAAGTGTGTTCAAAGAAAGCATAGCAACTGCAGTAAAGGTCAGTCAGGGTTACAACAAGGACAAGGCCAGTGTCTTCTAAGAAAGCATAGCAACTGCAGCAAAGGTTAGTCAGGGTTACAACAAGGACAAGGCCAGTGTGTTGTAAGAAAACATAGCAACTGCAGTAAAGGTTAGTCAGGGTTACAACAACGACAAGCCCAGTGTGTTTTAAGAAAGCATAGCAACTGCAGTAAAGGTTAGTCAGGGTTACAACGACAAGGCCAGTGTGTTCTAAGAAAGTGTAGCAACTGCAGTAAAGGTTAGTCAGGGTTACAACAAGGACAAGGCCAGTGTGTTCTAAGAAAGCATAGCAACTGCAGTAAAGGTTAGTCAGGGGTACAACGACAAGGCCAGTGTGTTCTAAGAAAGTGTAGCAACTGCAGTAAAGGTTAGTAAGGGTTACAACAAGGACAAGGCCAGTGTGTTCTAAGAAAGCATAGCAACTGCAGTAAAGGTTAGTCAGGGGTACAACAACGACAAGGCCAGTGTGTTCTAAGAAAGCATAGCAACTGCAGTAAAGGTTAGTCAGGGTTACAACAAGGACTAGGCCACTGTGTTCTAAGAAAGCATAGCAACTGCAGTAAAGGTTAGTCAGGGTTACAACAATGACAAGGCCAGTGTGTTCTAAGAAAGCATAACAACTGCATATAAGGTTAGTGAGGGTTACAACAACGACAAGGCCAGTGTGTTCTAAGAAAGCATAGCAGCTGCAGTAAAGGTTAGTCAGGGTTACAACAAGGACAAGGCCAGTGTGTTCTAAGAAAGCATAGCAACTGCAGTAAAGGTCAGTCAGGGTTACAACAAGGACAAGGCCAGTGTGTTCTAAGAAAGCATAGCAACTGCAGTAAAGTTTAGTCAGGGTTACAACAAGGACAAGGCCACTGTGTTCTAAGAAAGCATGGCAACTGCAGGAAAGGTTAGTCAGGGTTACAACAAGGGCAAGGCCAGTGTGTTCTAAGATAGCATAGCAACTGCAGTAAAGGTTAGTCAGGGTTACAAGGACAAGGCCAGTGTGTTCTAAGAAAGCATAGCAACTGCAGTAAAGGTTAGTCAGGGTTACAACAAGGACAAGGCCAGTGTGTTCTAAGAAAGAATAGCAACTGCAGTAAAGGTCAGTCAGGGTTACAACAAGGACAAGGCCAGTGTGTTCTAAGAAAGCATAGCAACTGCAGTAAAGTTTAGTCAGGGTTACAACAAGGACAAGGCCACTGTGTTCTAAGAAAGCATGGCAACTGCAGTAAAGGTTAGTCAGGGTTACAACAAGGACAAGGCCACTGTGTTCTAAGAAACCATAGCAGTTACAGTAAAGGTTAGTCAGGGTTACAACAAGGACAAGGCCAGTGTGTTCTAAGAAAGCATAGCAACTGCAGTAAAGGTTAGTCAGGGTTACAACAACGACAAGGCCACTGTGTTCTAAGAAAGCATGGCAACTGCAGTAAAGGTTAGTCAGGGTTACAACAAGGACAAGGCCACTGTGTTCTAAGAAAGCATAGCAACTGCAGTAAAGGTCAGTCAGGGATACAACAAGGACAAGGTCAGTGTGTTCTAAGAAAGCATAGCAACTGCAGTAAATGTTAGTCAGGGTTACAACAAGGACAAGGCCAGTGTGTTCTAAGAAAGCATAGCAACTGCAGTAAAGGTTAGTCAGGGTTACAACAAGGACAAGGCCACTGTGTTCTAAGAAACCATAGCAGCTGCAGTAAAGGTTAGTCAGGGTTACAACAAGGACAATGCCAGTGTGTTCTAGGAAAGCATAGCAACTGCAGTAAAGGTTAGTCAGGGTTACAACAACGACAAGGCCAGTGTGTTCTAAGAAAGCATAGCAACTGCAGTAAAGGTTAGTCAGGGTTACAACAACGACAAGGCCAGTGTGTTCTAAGAAAGCATAGCAACTGCAGTAAAGGTTAGTCAGGGTTACAACAACGACAAGGCCACTGTGTTCTAAGAAAGCATGGCAACTACAGTAAAGGTTAGTCAGGGTTACAACAAGGACAAGGCCACTGTGTTCTAAGAAAGCATAGCAACTGCAGTAAAGGTCAGTCAGGGATACAACGAGGACAAGGTCAGTGTGTTCTAAGATAGCATAGCAACTGCAGTAAAGGTTAGTCAGGGTTACAACAAGGACAAGGCCAGTGTGTTCTAAGAAAGCATAGCAACTGCAGTAAAGGTTAGTCAGGGTTACAACAAGGACAAGGCCAGTGTGTTCTAAGAAAGAATAGCAACTGCAGTAAAGGTCAGTCAGGGTTACAACAAGGACAAGGCCAGTGTGTTCTAAGAAAGCATAGCAACTGCAGTAAAGTTTAGTCAGGGTTACAACAAGGACAAGGCCACTGTGTTCTAAGAAAGCATGGCAACTGCAGTAAAGGTTAGTCAGGGTTACAACACGGACAAGGCCACTGTGTTCTAAGAAGCCATAGCAGTTACAGTAAAGGTTAGTCAGGGTTACAACAAGGACAAGGCCAGTGTGTTCTAAGAAAGCATAGCAACTGCAGTAAAGGTTAGTCAGGGTTACAACAACGACAAGGCCACTGTGTTCTAAGAAAGCATGGCAACTGCAGTAAAGGTTAGTCAGGGTTACAACAAGGACAAGGACACTGTGTTCTAAGAAAGCATAGCAACTGCAGTAAAGGTCAGTCAGGGATACAACAAGGACAAGGTCAGTGTGTTCTAAGAAAGCATAGCAACTGCAGTAAATGTTAGTCAGGGTTACAACAATGACAAGGCCACTGTGTTCTAAGAAAGCATGGCAACTGCAGTAAAGGTTAGTCAGGGTTACAACAAGGACAAGGCCACTGTGTTCTAAGAAAGCATAGGAACTGCAGTAAAGGTCAGTCAGGGATACAACAAGGACAAGGTCAGTGTGTTCTAAGAAAGCATAGCAACTGCAGTAAATGTTAGTCAGGGTTACAACAAGGACAAGGCCAGTGTGTTCTAAGAAAGCATAGCAACTGCAGTAAAGGTTAGTCAGGGTTACAACAAGGACAAGGCCACTGTGTTCTAAGAAACCATAGCAGTTACAGTAAAGGTTAGTCAGGGTTACAACAAGGACAAGGCCAGTGTGTTCTAAGAAAGCATAGCAACTGCAGTAAAGGTTAGTCAGGGTTACAACACCGAGAAGGTCACTGTGTTCTAAGAAAGCATAGCAACTGCAGTAAAGGTTAGTCAGGGTTACAACAAGGACAAGGCCACTGTGTTCTAAGAAAGCATAGCAACTGCAGTAAAGGTCAGTCAGGGATACAACAAGGACAAGGTCAGTGTGTTCTAAGAAAGCATAGCAACTGCAGTAAATGTTAGTCAGGGTTACAACAAGGACAAGGCCAGTGTGTTCTAAGAAAGCATAGCAACTGCAGTAAAGGTTAGTCAGGGTTACAACAAGGACAAGGCCACTGTGTTCTAAGAAACCATAGCAGCTGCAGTAAAGGTTAGTCAGGGTTACAACAAGGACAATGCCAGTGTGTTCTAGGAAAGCATAGCAACTGCAGTAAAGGTTAGTCAGGGTTACAACAACGACAAGGCCAGTGTGTTCTAAGAAAGCATAGCAACTGCAGTAAAGGTTAGTCAGGGTTACAACAACGACAAGGCCAGTGTGTTCTAAGAAAGCATAGCAACTGCAGTAAAGGTTAGTCAGGGTTACAACACCGAGAAGGTCACTGTGTTCTAAGAAAGCATAGCAACTACAGTAAAGGTTAGTCAGGGTTACAACAAGGACAAGGCCACTGTGTTCTAAGAAAGCATAGCAACTGCAGTAAAGGTCAGTCAGGGATACAACGAGGACAAGGTCAGTGTGTTCTAAGATAGCATAGCAACTGCAGTAAAGGTTAGTCAGGGTTACAACAAGGACAAGGCCAGTGTGTTCTAAGAAAGCATAGCAACTGCAGTAAAGGTTAGTCAGGGTTACAACAAGGACAAGGCCAGTGTGTTCTAAGAAAGAATAGCAACTGCAGTAAAGGTCAGTCAGGGTTACAACAAGGACAAGGCCAGTGTGTTCTAAGAAAGCATAGCAACTGCAGTAAAGTTTAGTCAGGGTTACAACAAGGACAAGGCCACTGTGTTCTAAGAAAGCATGGCAACTGCAGTAAAGGTTAGTCAGGGTTACAACACGGACAAGGCCACTGTGTTCTAAGAAAGCATAGCAGTTACAGTAAAGGTTAGTCAGGGTTACAACAAGGACAAGGCCAGTGTGTTCTAAGAAAGCATAGCAACTGCAGTAAAGGTTAGTCAGGGTTACAACAACGACAAGGCCACTGTGTTCTAAGAAAGCATGGCAACTGCAGTAAAGGTTAGTCAGGGTTACAACAAGGACAAGGACACTGTGTTCTAAGAAAGCATAGCAACTGCAGTAAAGGTCAGTCAGGGATACAACAAGGACAAGGTCAGTGTGTTCTAAGAAAGCATAGCAACTGCAGTAAATGTTAGTCAGGGTTACAACAATGACAAGGCCACTGTGTTCTAAGAAAGCATGGCAACTGCAGTAAAGGTTAGTCAGGGTTACAACAAGGACAAGGCCACTGTGTTCTAAGAAAGCATAGGAACTGCAGTAAAGGTCAGTCAGGGATACAACAAGGACAAGGTCAGTGTGTTCTAAGAAAGCATAGCAACTGCAGTAAATGTTAGTCAGGGTTACAACAAGGACAAGGCCAGTGTGTTCTAAGAAAGCATAGCAACTGCAGTAAAGGTTAGTCAGGGTTACAACAAGGACAAGGCCACTGTGTTCTAAGAAACCATAGCAGCTGCAGTAAAGGTTAGTCAGGGTTACAACAAGGACAATGCCAGTGTGTTCTAAGAAAGCATAGCAACTGCAGTAAAGGTTAGTCAGGGTTACAACAACGACAAGGCCAGTGTGTTCTAAGAAAGCATAGCAACTGCAGTAAAGGTTAGTCAGGGTTACAACAAGGACAAGGCCAGTGTGTTCTAAGAAAGCATAGCAACTGCAGTAAAGGTTAGTCAGGGTTACAACAAGGACAAGGCCAGTGTGTTCTAAGAAAGCATAGCAACTGCAGTAAAGGTTAGTCAGGGTTACAACAACGACAAGGCCAGTGTGTTCTAAGAAAGCATAGCAACTGCAGTAAAGTTTAGTCAGGGTTACAACAAGGACAAGGCCACTGTGTTCTAAGAAAGCATAGCAACTGCAGTAAAGGTTAGTCAGGGTTACAACAAGGACAAGGCCACTGTGTTCTAAGAAACCATAGCAGTTACAGTAAAGGTTAGTCAGGGTTACAACAAGGACAAGGCCAGTGTGTTCTAAGAAAGCATAGCAACTGCAGTAAAGGTTAGTCAGGGTTACAACAACGACAAGGCCACTGTGTTCTAAGAAAGCATGGCAACTGCAGTAAAGGTTAGTCAGGGTTACAACAAGGACAAGGCCACTGTGTTCTAAGAAAGCATAGCAACTGCAGTAAAGGTCAGTCAGGGTTACAACAAGGACAAGGTCAGTGTGTTCTAAGAAAGCATAGCAACTGCAGTAAATGTTAGTCAGGGTTACAACAAGGACAAGGCCAGTGTGTTCTAAGAAAGCATAGCAACTGCAGTAAAGGTTAGTCAGGGTTACAACAAGGACAAGGCCAGTGTGTTCTAAGAAACCATAGCAGCTGCAGTAAAGGTTAGTCAGGGTTACAACAAGGACAATGCCAGTGTGTTCTAAGAAAGCATAGCAACTGCAGTAAAGGTTAGTCAGGGTTACAACAACGACAAGGCCAGTGTGTTCTAAGAAAGCATAGCAACTGCAGTAAAGGTTAGTCAGGGTTACAACAACGACAAGGCCAGTGTGTTCTAAGAAAGCATAGCAACTGCAGTAAAGGTTAGTCAGGGTTACAACAACGACAAGGCCACTGTGTTCTAAGAAAGCATGGCAACTACAGTAAAGGTTAGTCAGGGTTACAACAAGGACAAGGCCACTGTGTTCTAAGAAAGCATAGCAACTGCAGTAAAGGTCAGTCAGGGATACAACAAGGACAAGTTCAGTGTGTTCTAAGATAGCATAGCAACTGCAGTAAAGGTTAGTCAGGGTTACAACAAGGACAAGGCCAGTGTGTTCTAAGAAAGCATAGCAACTGCAGTAAAGGTTAGTCAGGGTTACAACAAGGACAAGGCCAGTGTGTTCTAAGAAAGCATAGCAACTGCAGTAAAGGTCAGTCAGGGTTACAACAAGGACAAGGCCAGTGTGTTCTAAGATAGCATAGCAACTTCAGTAATGGGTTGTCAGGGTTACAAAAAGGACAAGGCCAGTGTGTTCTAAGAAAGCATAGCAACTGCAGTAAAGGTTAGTCAGGGTTACAACAAGGACAAGGCCAGTGTGTTCTAAGAAAGCATAGCAACTGCAGTAAAGGTTAGTCAGGGTTACAACAAGGACAAGGCCAGTGTGTTCTAAGAAAGCATAGCAACTGCAGTAAAGGTTAGTCAGGGTTACAACAAGGACAAGGCCACTGTGTTCTAAGAAAGCATAGCAACTGCAGTAAAGGTTAGTCAGGGTTACAACAAGGACAAGGCCAGTGTGTTCTAAGAAAGCATAGCAACTGCAGTAAAGGTTAGTCAGGGTTACAACAAGGACAAGGCCAGTGTGTTCTAAGAAAGCATAGCAACTGCAGTAAAGGTTAGTCAGGGTTACAACAAGGACAAGGCCACTGTGTTCTAAGAAAGCATAGCAACTGCAGTAACGACAAGGCCACTGTGTTCTAAGAAAGCATGGCAACTGCAGTAAAGGTTAGTCAGGGTTACAACAAGGACAAGGCCACTGTGTTCTAAGAAAGCATAGCAACTGCAGTAAAGGTCAGTCAGGGATACAACAAGGACAAGGTCAGTGTGTTCTAAGAAAGCATAGCAACTGCAGTAAATGTTAGTCAGGGTTACAACAATGACAAGGCCACTGTGTTCTAAGAAAGCATGGCAACTGCAGTAAAGGTTAGTCAGGGTTACAACAAGGACAAGGCCACTGTGTTCTAAGAAAGCATAGCAACTGCAGTAAAGGTCAGTCAGGGATACAACAAGGACAAGGTCAGTGTGTTCTAAGAAAGCATAGCAACTGCAGTAAATGTTAGTCAGGGTTACAACAAGGACAAGGCCAGTGTGTTCTAAGAAAGCATAGCAACTGCAGTAAAGGTTAGTCAGGGTTACAACAAGGACAAGGCCACTGTGTTCTAAGAAACCATAGCAGCTGCAGTAAAGGTTAGTCAGGGTTACAACAAGGACAATGCCAGTGTGTTCTAGGAAAGCATAGCAACTGCAGTAAAGGTTAGTCAGGGTTACAACAACGACAAGGCCAGTGTGTTCTAAGAAAGCATAGCAACTGCAGTAAAGGTTAGTCAGGGTTACAACAACGACAAGGCCAGTGTGTTCTAAGAAAGCATAGCAACTGCAGTAAAGGTTAGTCAGGGTTACAACAAGGACAAGGCCAGTGTGTTCTAAGAAAGCATAGCAACTGCAGTAAAGGTTAGTCAGGGTTACAACAACGACAAGGCCAGTGTGTTCTAAGAAAGCATAGCAGCTGCAGTAAAGGTTAGTCAGGGTTACAACAAGGACAATGCCAGTGTGTTCTAGGAAAGCATAGCAACTGCAGTAAAGGTTAGTCAGGGTTACAACAACGACAAGGCCAGTGTGTTCTAAGAAAGCATAGCAACTGCAGTAAAGGTTAGTCAGGGTTACAACAACGACAAGGCCAGTGTGTTCTAAGAAAGTGTAGCAACTGCAGTAAAGGTTAGTCAGGGTTACAACAACGACAAGGCCACTGTGTTCTAAGAAAGCATGGCAACTACAGTAAAGGTTAGTCAGGGTTACAACAAGGACAAGGCCACTGTGTTCTAAGAAAGCATAGCAACTGCAGTAAAGGTCAGTCAGGGATACAACAAGGACAAGGTCAGTGTGTTCTAAGATAGCATAGCAACTGCAGTAAAGGTTAGTCAGGGTTACAACAAGGACAAGGCCAGTGTGTTCTAAGAAAGCATAGCAACTGCAGTAAAGGTTAGTCAGGGTTACAACAAGGACAAGGCCAGTGTGTTCTAAGAAAGAATAGCAACTGCAGTAAAGGTCAGTCAGGGTTACAACAAGGACAAGGCCAGTGTGTTCTAAGAAAGCATAGCAACTGCAGTAAAGTTTAGTCAGGGTTACAACAAGGACAAGGCCACTGTGTTCTAAGAAAGCATGGCAACTGCAGTAAAGGTTAGTCAGGGTTACAACAAGGACAAGGCCACTGTGTTCTAAGAAACCATAGCAGTTACAGTAAAGGTTAGTCAGGGTTACAACAAGGACAAGGCCAGTGTGTTCTAAGAAAGCATAGCAACTGCAGTAAAGGTTAGTCAGGGTTACAACAACGACAAGGCCACTGTGTTCTAAGAAAGCATGGCAACTGCAGTAAAGGTTAGTCAGGGTTACAACAAGGACAAGGCCACTGTGTTCTAAGAAAGCATAGCAACTGCAGTAAAGGTCAGTCAGGGATACAACAAGGACAAGGTCAGTGTGTTCTAAGAAAGCATAGCAACTGCAGTAAATGTTAGTCAGGGTTACAACAAGGACAAGGCCAGTGTGTTCTAAGAAAGCATAGCAACTGCAGTAAAGGTTAGTCAGGGTTACAACAAGGACAAGGCCACTGTGTTCTAAGAAACCATAGCAGCTGCAGTAAAGGTTAGGCAGGGTTACAACAAGGACAATGCCAGTGTGTTCTAGGAAAGCATAGCAACTGCAGTAAAGGTTAGTCAGGGTTACAACAACGACAAGGCCAGTGTGTTCTAAGAAAGCATAGCAACTGCAGTTAAGGTTAGTCAGGGTTACAACAACGACAAGGCCAGTGTGTTCTAAGAAAGCATAGCAACTGCAGTAAAGGTTAGTCACGGTTACAACAATGACAAGGCCACTGTGTTCTAAGAAAGCATGGCAACTGCAGTAAAGGTTAGTCAGGGTTACAACAAGGACAAGGCCACTGTGTTCTAAGAAAGCATAGCAACTGCAGTAAAGGTCAGTCAGGGATACAACAAGGACAAGGTCAGTGTGTTCTAAGAAAGCATAGCAACTGCAGTAAATGTTAGTCAGGGTTACAACAAGGACAAGGCCAGTGTGTTCTAAGAAAGCATAGCAACTGCAGTAAAGGTTAGTCAGGGTTACAACAAGGACAAGGCCACTGTGTTCTAAGAAACCATAGCAGCTGCAGTAAAGGTTAGTCAGGGTTACAACAAGGACAATGCCAGTGTGTTCTAGGAAAGCATAGCAACTGCAGTAAAGGTTAGTCAGGGTTACAACAACGACAAGGCCAGTGTGTTCTAAGAAAGCATAGCAACTGCAGTAAAGGTTAGTCAGGGTTACAACAATGACAAGGCCAGTGTGTTCTAAGAAAGCATAGCAACTGCAGTAAAGGTTAGTCAGGGTTACAACAAGGACAAGGCCAGTGTGTTCTAAGAAAGCATAGCAACTGCAGTAAAGGTTAGTCAGGGTTACAACAACGACAAGGCCAGTGTGTTCTAAGAAAGCATAGCAGCTGCAGTAAAGGTTAGTCAGGGTTACAACAAGGACAATGCCAGTGTGTTCTAGGAAAGCATAGCAACTGCAGTAAAGGTTAGTCAGGGTTACAACAAGGACAAGGCCAGTGTGTTCTAAGAAAGCATAGCAACTGCAGTAAAGGTTAGTCAGGGTTACAACAACGACAAGGCCAGTGTGTTCTAAGAAAGCATAGCAACTGCAGTAAAGGTTAGTCAGGGTTACAACAAGGACAAGGCCAGTGTGTTCTAAGAAAGCATAGCAACTGCAGTAAAGGTTAGTCAGGGTTACAACAAGGACAAGGCCAGTGTGTTCTAAGAAAGCATAGCAACTGCAGTAAAGGTTAGTCAGGGTTACAACAAGGACAAGGCCAGTGTGTTCTAAGAAAGCATAGCAACTGCAGTAAAGGTTAGTCAGGGTTACAACAAGGACAAGGCCAGTGTGTTCTAAGAAAGCATAGCAACTGCAGTAAAGGTTAGTCAGGGTTACAACAAGGACAAGGCCAGTGTGTTCTAAGAAAGCATAGCAACTGCAGTAAAGGTTAGTCAGGGTTACAACAAGGACAAGGCCAGTGTGTTCTAAGAAAGCATAGCAACTGCAGTAAAGGTTAGTCAGGGTTACAACAAGGACAAGGCCAGTGTGTTCTAAGAAAGCATAGCAACTGCAGTAAAGGTTAGTCAGGGTTACAACAAGGACAAGGCCAGTGTGTTCTAAGAAAGCATAGCAACTGCAGTAAAGGTTAGTCAGGGTTACAACAAGGACAAGGCCACTGTGTTCTAAGAAAGCATAGCAACTGCAGTAAAGGTCAGTCAGGGTTACAACAAGGACAAGGCCAGTGTGTTCTAAGAAAGCATAGCAACTGCAGTAAAGGTTAGTCAGGGTTACAACAAGGACAAGGCCAGTGTGTTCTAAGAAAGCATAGCAACTGCAGTAAAGGTTAGTCAGGGTTACAACAATGACAAGGCCAGTGTGTTCTAAGAAAGCATAGCAGTTACAGTAAAGGTTAGTCAGGGTTACAACAAGGACAAGGCCAGTGTGTTCTAAGAAACCATAACAACTGCAGTAAAGGTTGGTCAGGGTTACAACAAGGACAAGGCCAGTGTGTTCTAAGAAAGCATAGCAACTGCAGTAAAGGTTAGTCAGGGTTACAACAATGACAAGGCCAGTGTGTTCTAAGAAAGCATAGCAGTTACAGTAAAGGTTAGTCAGGGTTACAACGAGGACAAGGCCAGTGTGTTCTAAGAAAGCATAGCAACTGCAGTAAAGGTTAGTCAGGGGTACAACAAGGACAAGGCCAGTGTGTTCTAAGATAGATTTTGAGCTTTTGTTTGAAGACAGTAAGGGAGGAAAGTGATGTTACATCACTTGGAAGAAGGTTCCAGTGTCTCCTGGCTGTATTTGAAAAGAGAGAGTCACCAGCCAGGTTTTTGGATTTGCTTCTACTAACTAGTAGTTTATTAGAGGAGTATAAGGCATTCAGTTTTTTGTAGGGAGTGACAAGGGAAGATAGTGTTGGAGTATTATGAGGCTGGTAAAGGGTCTTATGGATAATTGTAAGTTGGTTAAACATAGAGTTCCAGCCAACCTAGTTGTTGTAGATGTTGGCAGTGATGGGCTCGGAAGGGTTTTCCAGTGCCAAATCTGGCAATGTTGTTGTAGGATTTAGCCAGTTTTAGAAGATTATTCTTTGACAGGTTAGTATAGATAGGAGAAACATAGAGAAGTGTAGATATAAGGTGGGAGTGGGCAATAGTGGATCTGGCAGGTGAAGTAAAGAAAGGTCTGATCCTGTAGAGGGAACACATTTTTTGTTGTCTGTTTTTACTGTGTTGTTTATTTGTGTATCAAAGGTGAGGTGGTTGTCAATAGTAACACCTAAGAGTTTGGTGGTTAAGTCAGGTGTTATGAGTGTGCCATTGTTAGATGTAAGTGTGAAATCTATTTGTGTGGACTTGTGGGTATGTTAGATGTAACTGTGAAATCTATTTGTGTGGACTTTTGGGTAGCAGTGAAAAGTAGGAGCTTTGTTTGTTTTTTGGGGTTCAAGAGGAGGCATCGTTGCAGAAACCGTGTTTCTACTTTGCTAAATAATGTTTGTGTTTTTAATTGTAGTTCAGATGAGGAATTGTCTGAGCATATTATTGTCAAGTTGTCTGTATATTGTATACAAGTAGCCTGTGGGATTGCTAATTGTAAATCATTGATGAAAACTGAGGAAAGGAGAGGGCCTAAAATAAAGCCTTGAGGTACACCTAGTGTGACAGGCAGATGAGAAGATAGGTGATTCTCCCAGAGCACTGCTTGCTGCCTATTGCTGAGTTAGGAACTGAGCCATTTTATAGCCTGAGTGTCAAGAGAAAGAGATTTGAGACTATTTAAGAGCAACTGGTGATTAACCATATCAAAAGCTTTTGAAAGATGGGAATTTCTGGTTGAAGGCTTATAGTGCATGCATATCTGAACTGCTTCTTACTGAAGTTGGTGCGCCTTGTTTGCTGTGGCATAGACTGGATTCGGGCCTGCTGGATCTAGCTTTGTTTGTGTAACTTGAGCATTAATCCAGGCATTCTCTAAAGTATTCAGTTGTATTTATTACTGCTTGGTAGTAACTTGATTAAAGTGTAGCTATCATTCTAAGTCTTTTGGATTAAGCACTTGGACTTCAGACCAGTTGTTTTACATTAGGAAGGTTTGTGGCATGCAATGTGGTGGCAGGACAGGTAGCTTTCATCCTTCTAAGTTGGGAACTGCTGATTGAGAGTCCAGTGTCTGTTATTCTTAAAGTGTATTAGTTCTGGTTTAAGCACTTGGGCTTCAGGCCAGTTATTTTACATTAAGAAGGTTTGTGGTCTGCACTCTTGTGGGAGAAGAGGCTGGACTCTGCCCTTCTGAGCTGGGAATTTCTGGTTAAAGGTTTATAGTGCCTGAATATTTGAACTGTATCTTATTGAAATTGGTACACCTTGTTTGCTGTAGCATAGACTAGATCCAGGCCTGCTGAATCTAGCTTTGTTTATATGCTTGTTGTTTGTTTGCTTGTTATTTCACTGGAACGCTAATTCCACCTAATACGCGGCTTCTCAGCGCTTCTGTGGATCACTAGTGATATCTGCATTGCTTACTGTACTTAATTCCTTGTTTCACTTGAAAGAAAGTTACTGTTTGTCGTTTTTGCATTTAAGTTACCTGTAACACATTGCACTTAAGTTACCTGGCACTTGCTCACTAAAACAATTATATAAGTCAGCACTAAAAATTAAAAGCACTACACCCTCACTCCCCATTGGCCCTGGTTTTCAATTATTAAGGAATTCCCAATATTATTCTAGCATGTCCAAACGTCTGTTGTCAATCTCCTCTCCGGTCCAGCTGGTGAATCTGGGAATCTTGAGGCAATGTTACAACTGCCTCATGTACAAAGACAACCCTCTCCTCCTCCCAACAAATTCCAACACATGTGAGAGATGCAACCATATAGCCAAACTGGAGGCTAAGCTCTCTCAACTCAGTACTGGCATAACCAGTCAGGAGGAGAAGGAAACCACACTCACTACAATTCCAGTCTCACATAGACCTACCACGACAGCAAACCAAACACATAATCACAAAAAACATACTCGGAGGCTCTAAATAAAGATCTGCAGAAGCAGCAGAGACCTCCAAAGCAGACACCCAAGCAGCCGCTACCCCAAAACAAAACACGTGCAACACATATCTCACAAAGCCAGTGTGCCAAACAGTCACAGCCCTTAAGACTAAACAACACACCTGATACACTTGTAATAGGTGACTCTATCATCAGGCACACTGATGTCCCGCTCACCAGGCTGAACAAGGAGAGGGTCACGGTGAGCAGCCTGTCGGGCGCTAGGATCCACCACATAACACAAGCACTCAGGTCACTCCAAGGCAAGTACAAATATGACTCAGTCATTGTCCATGCTGGTGTGAATGACCTGAGACATACCTCCCTGGATTACATGAAAAGAGACATAAAGGAGCTCACTGAGCATGTAGCCCAGGCCGGTATGACCCTGACCTTGAGTAGCATCTTACCCTCACCAAGAATGATGCCACAATATGAAGATAGGATGATCAATTTCAACAACTGGCTTAAGTACTGGTGTCATTCAAAGGGGATCCAATGCCTGTCAGCTTGGGATGATATGCTCGACAAGCCACGATGCTTCGCTAGGGACGGCTTGCACCTGTCACCCCTGGGCTTTCAGATATTGGCAAAGGCTCTTGCTACCCCCATAGTGCCTTTTTTAGGCAAGGCTCAAAAGACAAACCCACCTCCATAGGTATCACAAGGGATAAGAAACTAAGAGTAATGCTACTCAACGCCAGAAGTCTAAACCTCAAGATGCACGGACTCAAAACTCTCCTTAGCATGGAGAACATCGATATCTGTGCAGTAACAGAAACCTGGTTCAGGGCTCCCGAGAGCACCCCAGCACTACCAGGTTATACCTCATACCATGCTTTTCGCCCCAAAACTTGGACCGAACCACAAAAGGAGGGGAGTATCAATATTCATCAAAGATACCCACACCTCCAGGTTGGTGGCAAAGCACGAAGCATCAGAGACTATCCATGTGCAACTAACAGTGGGTAAAACTGCCTTCCAGTTTATAGCCTGCTACAGACCACCCTCCCAAACCCAGGAACCCCACTCGGCCTTCCTGAGAACACTGGAAAATATGAAGGTCTCTCCAAACACCATTATATTGGGCGACTTCAACTACCCAAACATAGACTGGGAGCATTACTCTAGCTCCAACACCCTAGCCCAAAGGTTCCTAGAATTTATAAACTCAAATGCTATGGAACAACTTGTTACCACTCCCACAAGAGGGGAAAACATACTGGACCTGATCATCACCAACATGGGGACTCTATGCTCCAGACCAGAAGTGTATCCCTCACTGGTAAGATCAGACCATAAACTAATCTCACTGGATATTCACATCCCGACCCCACCCCCTGCCCAGAAAACCACAGTGAAAAACTTCTCTAAAGCAAATTTCACACTCCTCAAAACTGAGGTGGAATCCTTCAAAGCCCCGGGCCTGTGGAAAATACGGCCCAGACCGCAGAATCCTTTATAAACGCATTCTATGAACACTTTCAGGAATGCATGGATCATGCGATCCCAAATAAAACCAAGACCCAATCCTCCAAAGGCAGACGTCCTGTCTGGTGGACCCCAGCCATAAACAAACTATACAATAGAAGGAGGAAGCTACTAAATGATAGAGCAAAATCCCAAAAGGGAAGGCATCACTGATCAGTATTAGAAAAAAACTACGGGCACACATAAAATTGTCTAAGGCCAGCTTCGAGAGAAAATTGCACAGGACACTAAGGATAATCACAAGGCTTTCTTTAGTTATGTTAGGAACCTGGGTGGTAATTCCCAGATATGCTCAGAATTAGTCCAAAATGACAAAAAATACACCGAACCCACAGACATTGCCAACATCCTAGCTGACAGGTTCAGCGCAAACTCCCCCCCCCACCAAAAGGGCAAATATCTATCCAAGCAGAGTGCTGCCCCCCTGACATCTCAGATGCTCAGGTAAGAGCCGCCCTCTCCAAGGCAAAAAACACAGCATCAATGGGACCAGATGGTGTCCCGGGCTGCGTCCTACATGAACTCCAAGAAGAGCTAAACCCAAACATAAAACTACTGTTCAATCTCAGCCTTACTACAGGATATGTACCCAAAGAGTGGCATACAGCAACAGTGGTCCCTCTCCATAAAGGTGGTGCCTCAATGGATCCTGGAAACTATCGCCCCATAAGCCTGACTAGCTTGGTCTGCAAAGCTATGGAAAGGATCATCATGGACCTCATAAATAAAGATATTGGGGACCTACAAACAGTGGATCCTACCCAGTTCGGCTTTGTTAAGGGCAGATCCTGCCTCTTAAACCTGGTTGATTTCTTTGAAACAGTCACCAAGGCCATTGATGAGGGGAAGGTGGTCCACACAGCCTACCTGGACCTCGCAAAAGCCTTCGATACAATACCCCACTCGGGCATTATAGATAAGCTCACCAGCTTAAATATAAACCCCTATGTCACTAGATGGGTTGAAAACTGGCTCAAGGACAGAACCCACATGGTTAGAATTGCTGGAGCCATGTCAGACTCCAAACCAGTTACAAGTGGTGTCCCACAAGGCTCATTCCTGCGGCCTCTCTTGTTCGGTATATATTTCTCGGAGGTACAGGCCAACACGGAAGGACTGTGGCTGACCAAGTTCGCAGATGACTGCAAACTGGGCACCATAATCGACTCTCCAGCTGACACAAGCATCCTCCAAAAGGGCCTCATAGAAACAGACAACTGGTGCCAGAGCCATGGCCTCAAGCTAAATGCCAAAAAGTGTATAGTCATCCCCTATGGCAAAAACAAAGTACCCACAAATTACCACATAGGTGGTAATCCATTAAGTACAGAAGAAGTAATTAGGGACTTGGGGACTTAAGTTGATAGCAATCTCTCATTTGACAACCACGTGGCCAAAGTGGTTAGAAAAACATTTTATATAGCCCACCTAATCATGAAGGGATTCACATCTAGGTCAGGGGAGGTCATTGTACCTCTTTACTCATCCCTCATCAGGCCCATGATTGAGTACAATGCCCCTTTTGGGATGTACCTTACCAGACCACCTGCAGCAACTGGAAAGACCCCAAAAGTACCTCACCAAGAGGATCAAAGGGCTCAAACAGATGCCATATGCTGCCCGGTTAAAGAAACTCCAGCTCTACTCAGTGGCATACCGCCTGTTCAGAGGCGATCTGTGCTTGACGTATAAAGCCATGTCCAACCCGGAATTAATGGACATGCTGCACCTCAGATAATCCAAATCCCATCGCGCTCGAGAGACTTGAACCTCAGCACTGAAATAAATAGGACATGCTGGAGGGACAGATTCATAACCCAGAGGCTCCCTTCACTCTGGAATAAAATCCCAGTCCAGGTTAGGCAGAGTCTCTCATTGACTCTCTTCAAGAGGAATCTTGATGAGTGAATGGGAGATCGTAGGTTTACCCCGGGTATCACTTCTGTGTCACTGTTAGACAGAGGCACAGTATACTAACCTCGAAAAAGGGCATAGCAAAATAAATTTAAAATGGGTGGCGAAAGCCAAACACATTCTGGCTAGGCTTATAAATGCCCTAGGGCAGATAGCCTAGTATGAACCTATGAAACTATGAACCTAAGATCAATAAAGAGAGCAGAGGTACGAATATTGATATTTTAATTTTTGTTGATGGTGTTAGAGAAGGATAGGAGGGCGGTTGCAGTACTATGGAATGGCCTAAAGCCATGTTGGCACTCAGCAAGCAGGTTATTTTGAGTTAGATGGTTGAGAAGTTGATTATGCATACATTTTTCCATTATTTTTGCTGGGGAAAATAGGGCTATAGGTCAATAATTAGAGTGTTCGTTAGAGCTCCCACCTTTGTGTAGGGGGATAATGTGTGAGATTTTCTAGGTTACTGGAATTGTTCCCTGACTAATGGTTCTGTTGATAAGGATGGCTATAGGATAGGCTATTGCTTTAGCTGCTTTCTGTAGGTATTCTGCAGGTAGTTGGTCAGTTGATGGAGTGCAAGGTTTTAGTTTATGTATGAGTTTGCAAATATAGTGTATTGGGATGGGTTGCATTTGAAATGTAGGGAGAGAGCTAGAATAGGAGGTAGGAAGGGTAGAGCTAACAGGAGATAGTTGGCTTGCTAGAGATTGAATGGCTTCTATAAAGTAGGTGTTAAAGGCATTTGCATCTTGCTTGGGGTTTTCCTGTGTACCACCTAGTGGGGTTGGTGTTGTAGTTTGAACTGGGTGAAGCAATCTATTGATGCTTGCCCAGAACTTTTGTGGATTATTCTGGTGTTTTTGTTGCATTTCATTATACAAATGTTTTTTTATCAGAGATTAAAGCTTTTTTGTGACATTTCTCAGCTCTTTAAATGTCAGATGATCTAAGTCATTTTTTGGTGGTTCTCCATGTGTTCCAGGCTTTGTTTCTGAGTAACAATGAATAACATTAACAGTAAATATTTAAAACAACACTGCAGGACAGTCTCAAATAAATAAAGAAAACATCTAAACTAAACTTTACTATATTTCTATCTGAGTCTAAAAGAGTTACTGTGTCCTAAGAACTTACTTACAGCAAGGCACGTGCAGATGGTGATGATGAGTGGATATTCTTGCTACGTTCAAGACAAATTACAAAATGTCTAGTCGCTCTCTGAGAGAGTTCTTAAATTAATATCAAATATTACTGCTGGGTTACCATGGATGACATCACTTTTTGTCACCTGATTTCAGTTTCGAAGCTAAACCTCTTTTGTCAGAAACTAATTTAACACCTCTGTGTGAAAAAATACATATCTCTCAGACGTTTGCTCAGATCTGTGTAGCTGCAAGGAAGTCATGAAGCAATAAACACTTCAGCATCTCAAAACTAGTAATTACTTATTTTCCAAGACAGTACAAAAAACGTCTACCTCTAAACATTTTGTCTGGTACACTGAAACTGAGAGATAAAATGTATAGCAAAATTGTAAAGTTATTTAATTTCAACTTATTTTCTTGAAGTGTTGCAAGTTAAACTTTTATGTCCCAGTAGGGTACACTATGAATATATTTTAGAAGCTCAGAACAGTACAAACCCTGTTCTACACATATGTTTGTATCAGCAGTTTAATATACACATAACATACAGTTCTGTATAAATCATTTCAATATTCATAAATGACATAGAATTATTTACAAAATTAAAAAGAGCTGGGCTGGCAGTGTGACAGGATCTAGTATGTAAAGGCCTGCTATTTAAAAAATAAAGAAAATGCTCCCATCTCTCCTCCTGTGCTATGATTTTTAAAGGTCAGTGCTAGGAAATGTAATGCTTGGAGGCTGAGAGGTATGGATGTCACTCACACTCATGCACACACGTGCACACAAACATAGACTGTAACCTGCTATGCCATTAAAATACATGTCTTATATACCTACTGACCAGAAGTATTACAGGCCATTACCTCCATTTGAATCCCATTCACATCTTACAAATATTCATCAGTCCGAATGTATAGCATTACTTTCCTAATCTCAACATCCACAGAACAGAACAGTGGTTATACAAAGCCACCTCCTCTGAACATCTCTCTGACATACCCAACATCCCAGTCATGGGGAATATAATCTACTGATATTCATAGGGAATATACCAAGCACTACCATAGTACACAGCAGGATGGCAAATGCCTCTAAGACTTCTCGAGTTTATTAACATTCAACCTAATAATCACCTGACCATGTCATATGCACCCCAAAATCCCTGCTCATTCACCTCTCTGCGACTGAAAAAAGCAGAAGAGTAACTTAGAGCACCCCCCATGTGTTAGCCATGTCCCTTCATTAGAACACTTCCCTTATACTGTGTGTTATCCATGTCCCTTCATTAGAACACTTCCCTTATACAGTGTGATAGCCATGTCCCTTCATTAGAACATGTCCCTTATACAGTGTGATAGCCATGTCCCTTCATTAGAACATGTCCCTTATACAGTGTGATAGCCATGTCCCTTCATTAGAACATGTCCCTTATACTGTGCATTAGCATGTCCCTACATTAGAACATGTCCCTTATACTGTGCATTAGCCATGTCCCTTCATTAGAACATGTCCCTTATACTGTGCATTAACCATGTCCCTTCATTAGAACATGTCCCTTATACTGTGCATTAACCATGTCCCTTCATTAGAACATGTCCCTTATACTGTGCATTAACCATGTCCCTACATTAGAACATGTCCCTTATACAGTGTGATAGCCATGTCCCTTCATTAGAACATGTCCCTTATACTGTGCATTAACCATGTCCCTTCATTAGAACATGTCCCTTATACTGTGCATTAGCCATGTCCCTTCATTAGAACATGTCCCTTATACTGTGCATTAGCCATGTCCCTTCATTAGAACATGTCCCTTATACTGAGCATTAGCATGTCCCTTCATTAGAACATGTCCCTTATACTGTGCATTAGCCACGTCCCTTCATGTGAACATGTCCCTTATACTGTGCATTAACCATATCCCTTCATTAGAACATGTCCCTTATACTGTGCATTAGCATGTCCCTTCATTAGAACATGTCCCTTATACTGTGCATTAGCCACGTCCCTTCATGTGAACATGTCCCTTATACTGAGCATTAGCCATGTCCCTTCATTAGAACATGTCCCCTATACTGTGCTTTAGCCATGTCCTGTCATTAGAACATGTCCCTTATACTGTGCATTAGCCTTGTCCCTTCATTAGAACATGTCCCTTATACTGTGCATTAGCATGTCCCTTCATTAGAACACTTCCCTTATACTGTGCATTAGCCATGTCCCTTCATTAGAACATGTCCCTTATACTGTGCATTAGCATGTCCCTTCATTAGAACATGTCCCTTATACTATGCGTTAGTCATGTTCCTTCATTAGAAAGTACAGTTTTGTACCTACCATAAATGTAGATGTTCGAGTGCTAATACAGCTGCAGTCATAACAGATGGGTTCTCCTGCCATCAGGCGGGTCCTCGGTCAGCCGAATTCCAAAGTCTAGGTCTGGCATCGGTTGTCGTCGCTTCTTCCCTGACGTCAGTGTGACAGGGGTATAAAAGAACCAGCCGACGCCATTTTCTTCAGTTTTTCTTGCCCCAGATGTCAGGTGCCCCCAAAAGGAAGGCAATAATAATCAATTTGTGTGATAATGCTGTGCTATATAATCAAAATACAATAGTTGCAAGCAAATACATCATAAATGAAAACCCCAATCAGGTTGTATGAGGATGTGTTAGCCTATAGGCCTGTCCCAAGAGTGGAAAGAGGGAGGGAAACCTGGACTGCAGCTGTATTAGCACTCGAACATCTACATTTATGGTAGGTACAAAACTGTACTATGTTCATCGTGCATACAGCTGCAGTCATAACAGATGGGTAGAATCCCAAAGCTAAGAAAGGGGTGGTAGGCACTAGTTGGAACTAGGAGGAGCCAAAATGCCCTGCAAGACTGCAGTGGCAAAGCCTGCTCTAGATTTGGAGTATAATGGTAGGTTGTGGTGCTTGGAAAAGGTATGCACAGAACTCCAAGTGGCTGCTTCCAAAATATCCTTGGTAGGAACTCCTCTGAGGAAGGCTGCAGAGGTGGCTGTGGCCCTGGTGGAATGAGTTCTAATGCCTGTAGGAACAGTTTTGCCATGAAAGGAATAGCAAAAGCGTATGTAGTGGGCTATCCATTTTGAGATTGTCTGTTTGGAAATTAGCTTCCCTTGAGCTCCTACCGCATAGGCCACAAAGGGCTGTTCTGATTTTCTGAAAGGCTTTGTTCTGTCTAAATAATAATGCAGCTGTCTGTGGATGTCCAAAGAATGTAGTAATCTCTCCCCTTTGTTTTGAGCAAAGTGACATGGCCAGTCTGCATAGGGGGTAAGAATGTGTTCCTCCCTGCTTGTTTATGTACCACATAACTGTGGTGTTGTCCGTTCTTATCAATAATTGACCTGGTTGTAGAAGGTCCTTGAAAGCTATAATAGCATTTATTACTGCTAGCATTTCTTTTTGTTTGATGTGAAGGTGCTTTTCTTTTTGGGACCATTTGTCCTGAATGCACCAGTCTGTCATGTGCGCCCCCCCAGGCATAGTCCGAGGTGTCTGTTGTGATGACTTAATTTGCTTGAGACTTGCTGAATGGAAGACCTGTGTTTGTTTGACATGCTTGAGCCCACCACAGAAATTCCTTTTGCAGACATGGAATTAGTGGTATTATTGTTTCCAAACTGTGGCTGTGTTGAGACCATATGTTTTTCAGGTACCATTGTAGTTTCCTCATATGCAGCTTTGCACATGGGATTAGTAAGATGCAAAATGCCATGAATCCCAGAGCCTGCAGGATTTTCCTCGCAGTCAGCCTGGTGCAATTTGCTAGTGTTCTGAAGTATTGTATTAGTTGCCCCTGCTTCTCTGGTGTGAGGCAGGCCATCTGGGTGTTTGTGTCCAAATTGGCACCCAGGAAAATTATCTTCCGAGAGGGTATTAGCTTTGATTTCTTTTTGTTGACTGTGTATCCCAGAGATTTCAATAGCATTATTACATAAGCCAGAAGTTTCAGAAGAATGTGCTTGCTGTCTGCTCGGATCAGGCAGTTGTCCAAATAGGGGTATATTTGTATCCCTTGAAGTCTGCAGTAGGCAATTACTGATGCCAGGCATTTCGTGAATACTCGGGGCACAGTAGATAAGCCAAAGGGCAATGCAGAGAATTGATAACGGGTTGAACCTGCAAGAAATCTGAGGTACCTTCTGCAATTTTGTCTGATTGGGACATGCAGGTATGCCTCCTTGAGGTCCAATGTTACCAGCCAAGACTCCTTGCCCAGCATGGGAAGAAGTTGCTGTAGAGTGAGCATCTTGAATTTTGGTACGAGTAGAAATGTGTTTAGGATGGATAGATCCAAAATAGGTCTCCAATCTTTTCTCTTCCTTGGCACCAGAAATAGCCTGGAATAAAAACCTTGACCTTGTTCGTGCGTAGGTACCTCTTGAATAGCTTTCATGTTTATGAGATCTGTAATTTGCTTCTGTGCCTCTGCCCTTTGATTGTGTTGCAGGTTTGGCATGCCTCTCATTTTTGGAAGGATGTGAAAACGGAATTTGTAGCCTCTCTTTATAATGTCCAGGATCCATTTGTCCTTTGTGACAACATGCCAATTTTTTGAAAATAATGCCAGCTTTCCTCCTAAGGGGGCTGCCATTTGAAACCTGGTTGGCATGCAAAGGGGAAAGTCATTGGGTTTGCTTTCTGAAAGATTGCGAGTTGTCCTGACCACCTCTTGGTGTAGGAGCTTGCCATTGTCTGCCTATATACGATCCTTGGGATTGTCCTCTGCCCCTCGGGCACCTGTATCTGCCTCTTTGGGGTCTGTCTGTGGCAGGAAAGGACCAGTTTTTGAAAGGCCAATTTCTACTAAAATGTGGGGGTTGTACCTGTAGAAATTCTTTCACAGTTTGCATTGATTTAGCCTTTTCCTCCATTTTCCTTAATACCTCCTCAGCATTCGGACCAAATAGAACATCCTTTTGAAGAGGGGCATCTAGTAATTTAGCTTTGACATGATCAGGCAAGGCTTGTTCCTTGAGCCAGGCATGCCTACGTATGACTGATCCTGTAACAGCAGCTCTACATGAGGCCTCTAGCGCATCAAAACCACATTGTAAGGTATGCTTACCCACTTGTTCTGCACTATGCATCAAATCCTGCAACTCCTTCATGTCTGGTTGTTCAGGTTGTGACAGTTTACTCTTCAATTGTGATAACAAAAACTGTTGGTATTTTAGCATATGAAACTGACAGTTTAAGGCCCACATAGATAAGGTAGCCGAGGTATATACCTTTTTTCCCCACCTTTCTAAGGATCTGGAATCTCTCTCGGAAGGCAATAGATTTTTGGCAATGGAGGCCTTAACTCCCTTGAGGCCCTGTGAAATGGTTTCTGGATCAGCAGCATGGCTTTTGTAAAGAAATTAGTGTGAGTCAGGAACCCTGTAGTACCTGTCAGGCTTAACTGGAGCTGGAGGTAGAGAGTCCGGGTTAAGGCAGGCCTCTGAGTAAACATCATCTAGGATGTCCAAGACAGGAGGTATAGCCAGAGGTCTATGCTGAGGTAACAAAAGAAATTCCTTGAGCCTTTTCTTGGAATCTGAATAATCCTGGCCATCCCAGTGGAAGTGTTCCCTTAAGTTATGCAAAGTTTCCCCAAATGAGTAATCCTCAGGGGGGGATACAGAAGGGATGGACTCCTTCGCATCAGAGTCTTCAAAAGGGGAGTAAGAATGTTCCTCATCCTCAGAGTGCTCTGAAATAATGGAGCCCTGATCAGAGGAGGGGGAATCTTCCTCCACTCTGGGCCTTTTGTCTGGTGGGGGCTGAGAACCTCTGCGTAGAGTAATTAAATCCTCAGCCATTTTAAGCATCTGTTTCTTAGGCATGGGGCCTGCAGATGGGCCCTGTGTAGCTGGTCTCTTAGGGTGCATGGTTGCTTTAGACTTTGTGAAAGCCTTGATGGAGAAAGAAGAGGAAGGTCTGAAGACACCTTGAGTGGAGGTGGACATGTCCACATTCTGAGTTTCAACGCCAAGGGTGGCTTCGGTATCTGAAGTCAGGGTGTGAGCCGACGAGCCTGTGACCTCGGGCACAGGAGACACCGTCAAAGAAGTGTCGTCGGTAATCAGGGGCTGCGTAGGCGCCTCACTGAGAACTGGACCATGTGTAGTCGGCTTTGGCGTGGTGTCGGTAGAGGCCGCGGACTTTGTGTGTCGGTCCTTGTCTTTGCGTTTTTTAGACAAAACCTGAGTCGGAGTATCCGACGACATGGTATAGTTAAATGCTTTCCCAAAATAATGCTGGGCGAACTCCGCCCGACGCTTAATAGTGCGTTTGTTAAATGTAGCACAAAAGCGACAGACCGAGACGTCGTGGTCTGGGCCTAAACAAGGTATACAGAGGGAATGGAAATCCTTATGCGGTATTTGCTTCCCACAAGAAATACAATTATTAACTTTGTCTGACATCGGTCTGAGGCAAGAAAAGTTTCCCCAGTGGGGTACTTAGCTTTTAAGAATACTTCGGTTTCCAAATTTCGTAATTTCAGGAGCTGGCCGACCGGCACTTGCGAACTGCTTCTGCTTCGGGCACCGCGCGGCAAGAAAGACTGAAGAAAATGGCATCGGCTGGTTCCTTTATACCCCTGTCGCACTGACGTCAGGGAAGAAGCGACGACAACCGACGCTGGACCTAGACTTTGGAATTCGGCCGACCGAGGACCCGCCTGATGGCAGGAGAACCCATCTGTTATGACTGCAGCTGTATGCACGATGAACATCATGTCCCTTATACAGTGTGATAGCCATGTCCCTTCATTAAAATATGTCCCTTATACTGAGGGTTAGCCATGTCCCTTCATTAGAACAAGTCCCTTATACTGTGCGTTAGTCATCTCCCTTAATTAGAATATGTCCGTTATACTTTGTGTTAGTCATGTCTCTTCATATGAACACTTCCCTTATACTGTGCGTTAGGCATGTCCCTTCATTAGAACATGTCCCTTATACTGTGCATTAGCCATGTCCCTTCATTAGAACATGTCCCTTATACTGTGCATTAGCCATGTCCCTTCATGTGAACATGTCCCTTATACTGTGCATTAGCCATGTCCCTTCATTAGAACATGTCCCTTATACTGTGCATTAGCATGTCCCTTCATTAGAACATGTCCCTTATACTGTGCATTAGCCTTGTCCCTACATTAGAACATGTCCCTTATACTGTGTGTTAGCCTTGTCCCTACATTACAACATGTCCCTTATACTGTGCATTAGCCATGTCCCTTCATTAGAACATGTCCCTTATACTGTGCATTAACCATGTCCCTTCATTAGAACATGTCCCTTATACTGTGCATTAGCCATGTCCCTTCATGTGAACATGTCCCTTATACTGTGCATTAACCATGACCCTTCATTAGAACATGTCCCTTATACTGTGCATTAGCCATGTCCCTTCATTAGAACATGTCCCTTATACTGTGCATTAACCATGTCCCTTCATTAGAACATGTCCCTTATACTGTGCATTAGCCATGTCCCTTCATTAGAACATGTCCCTTATACTGTGCATTAACCATGTCCCTTCATTAGAACATGTCCCTTATACTGTGCATTAGCCTTGTCCCTACATTAGAACATGTCCCTTATACTGTGCATTAGCCATGTCCCTTCATTAGAACACTTCCCTTATACTGTGTAGTAGCCATGTCCCTTCATTAGAACATGTCCCTTATACAGTGCATTAACCATGTCCCTTCATTAGAACACTTCCCTTATACTGTGCATTAGCCATGTCCCTACATTAGAACATGTCCCTTATACTGTGCATTAACCATGTCCCTTCATTAGAACATGTCCCTTATACTGTGCGTTAGGCATGTCCCTACATTAGAACATGTCCCTTATACTGTGCGTTAGCCATGTCCCTTCATTTGAACATGTCCCTTATACTGTGCATTAGCTATGTCCCTTCATTAGAACATGTCCCTTATACAGTGTGATAGCCATGTCCCTTCATTAGAACATGTCCCTTATACTGTGCGTTAGCCATGTCCCTACATTAGAACATATCCCTTATACTGTGCATTAGCCATGTCCCTTCATTAGAACATGTCCCTTATACAGTGCATTAGCCATGTCCCTACATTAGAACATGTCCCTTATACTGTGCATTAGCCATGTCCCTTCATTAGAACATGTCCCTTATACAGTGCATTAGCCATGTCCCTACATTAGAACATGTCCCCTATACTGTGCTTTAGCCATGTCCTGTCATTAGAACATGTCCCTTATACTGTGCGTTAGCCATGTCCCTTTATTAGAACATGTCCCTTATACTGTGCGTAGGCCATGTCCCTTCATTAGAACATGTCCCTTATACAGTGTGATAGCCATGTCCCTTCATTAGAACATGTCCCTTATACTGTGCATTAGCATGTCCCTTCATTAGAACACTTCCCTTATACTGTGCATTAGATATGTCCCTTCATTAGAACATGTCCCTTATTCAGTGCCTTAGCCATGTCCCTTTATTAGAACATGTCCCTTATACTGTGCATTAACCATGTCCCTTCATTAGAACATGTCCCTTATACTGTGCGTTAGCCTTGTCCCTACATTAGAACATGTCCCTTATACAGTGTGATAGCCATGTCCCTTCATTAGAACATGTCCCTTATACTGTGCGTTAGATATGTCCCTTCATTAGAACACTTCCCTTATACTGTGCATTAGCCACGTCCCTTCATTAGAACATGTCCCTTATACTGAGCATTAACCATGTCCCTTCATTAGAACATGTCCCTTATACTGTGCATTAGCCTTGTCCCTACATTAGAACATGTCCCTTATAATGTGCATTAGGCATGTCCCTTCATTAGAACATGTCCCTTATACTGAGCATTAACCATGTCCCTTCATTAGAACATGTCCCTTATACTGTGCATTAGCCTTGTCCCTACATTAGAACATGTCCCTTATAATGTGCATTAGGCATGTCCCTTCATTAGAACATGTCCCTTATACTGAGCATTAACCATGTCCCTTCATTAGAACATGTCCCTTATACTGTGCATTAGCCATGTCCCTTCATGTGAACATGTCCCTTATACTGTGCATTAGCCATGTCCCTTCATTAGAACATGTCCCTTATACTGTGCATTAGCCTTGTCCCTACATTAGAACATGTCCCTTATACTGTGCGTTTGCCATGTCCCTTCATTAGAACATGTCCCTTATACTGTGCATTAGCCATGTCCCTTCATGTGAACATGTCCCTTATACTGTGCATTAACCATGTCCCTTCATTAGAACATGTCCCTTATACTGTGCATTAGCCATGTCCCTTCATTAGAACATGTCCCTTATACTGTGCATTAGCCATGTCCCTTCATTAGAACATGTCCCTTATACTGTGCGTTAGCCTTGTCCCTTCATTAGAACATGCCCCTTATACTGTGCGTTAGATATGTCCCTTCATTAGAACATGTCCCTTATACTACGTGGTAGCCATGTCTCTTCATTAGAACATGTCCCTTATACTGTGCGTTAGCCTTGTCCCTACATTAGAACATGTCCCTTATACTGTGCGTTAGCCTTGTCCCTACATTAGAACATATCCCTTATACTGTGCGTTAGCCTTGTCCCTTCATTAGAACATGTCCCTTATACTGTGCATTAGCCATGTCCCTACATTAGAACATGTCCCTTATACTGTGCATTAGCCATGTCCCTTCATTAGAACACTTCCCTTATACTGTGCATTAGCCATGTCCCTTCATTAGAACATGTCCCTTATACTGTGCGTTAGATATGTCCCTTCATTAGAACATGTCCCTTATACTGTGCGTTAGATATGTCCCTTCATTAGAACATGTCCCTTATACTGTGCGTTAGATATGTCCCTTCATTAGAACATGTCACTTATTAGAATATGTCCTTTATATTGTGCATTAGACATGTCATTTCATTAGAACATGTCACTTATAATGTGCAGTAGCCATGCTCCTTCATTTGAACACTTTCCTTATACTGTGCCTTACAGATGTCCCTTCATTAGAACATGTCTCTTATACTATGCGTTATCCATGTCTCTTTATTATAACATGTCCCTTATACTATGCGTTAGACATGTCCCCTCTTTAGAACACTTCTCCTATACTGTGCGTTAGACATGCCCCTTCTTTAGAATATGTCACTTATTTTGTGCCTAGCCATGTCCCTACATTAGAACATGTCCCTTATACTGAGCATTAGCATGTCGCTTCATTAGAACATATCACTTATACTGTGCGTTAGCCTTGTCCCTACATTAGAACATGTCCCTTATACTGTGCATTAGCCACGTCCCTTCATGTGAACATGTCCCTTATACTGTGCGTTAGCCTTGTCCCTTCATTAGAACATGTCCCTTATACTGTGCGTTAGCCATGTCCCTTCATTAGAACATGTCCCTTATACTGTGCATTAGCCATGTCCATTCATTAGAACATGTCCCTTATACTGTGCATTAGCCATGTCCCTTCATTAGAACATGTCCCTTCATTAGAACATGTCCCTTATACTGTGCATTAGCCATGTCCATTCATTAGAACATGTCCCTTATACTGTGCATTAGCCATGTCCCTTCATTAGAACATGTCCCTTATACAGTGTGATAGCCATGTCCCTTCATTAGAACATGTCCCTTATACTGTGCATTAGCATGTCCCTTCATTAGAACATGTCCCTTATACTGTGCTTAAGCCATGTCCCTTCATTAGAACATGTCCCTTATACTGTGCGTTAGCCATGTCCCTTCATTAGAACATGTCCCTTATACTGAGCATTAGCCATGTCCCTTCATTAGAACATGTCCCTTATACAGTGTGATAGCCATGTCCCTTCATTAGAACACTTCCCTTATACTGTGCATTAACCATGTCCCTTCATTAGAACATGTCCCTTATACTGTGCATTAGCCATGTCCCATCATTAGAACATGTCCCTTATACTATGCTTTAGCCATGTCCCTTCATTAGAACATGTCCCTTATACTGTGCATTAGCATGTCCCTTCATTAGAACATGTCCCTTATACTGTGCATTAGCCATGTCCCTTCATTAGAACATGTCCCTTATACTGTGCATTAGCATGTCCCTTCATTAGAACATGTCCCTTATACTGTGTAGTAGCCATGTCCCTTCATTAGAACACTTCCCTTATACTGTGCATTAACCATGTCCCTTCATTAGAACATGTCCCTTATACTGTGCATTAGCCATGTCCCTTCATTAGAACATGTCCCTTATACTGTGCATTAGCATGTCCCTTCATTAGAACACTTCCCTTATACTGTGCATTAACCATGTCCCTTCATTAGAACATGTCCCTTATACTGTGCATTAGCATGTCCCTTCATTAGAACATGTCCCTTATACTGTGCGTTAGCCTTGTCCCTTCATTAGAACATGTCCCTTATACTGAGCATTAGCCATGTCCCTTCATGTGAACATGTCCCTTATACTGTGCATTAACCATGTCCCTTCATTAGAACATGTCCCTTATACTGTGCATTAGCCATGTCCCTTCATTAGAACATGTCCCTTATACTGTGCATTAACCATGTCCCTTCATTAGAACATGTCCCTTATACTGTGCATTAGCATGTCCCTACATTAGAACATGTCCCTTATACTGTGCGTTAGCTATGTCCCTACATTAGAACATGTCCCTTATACTGTGCATTAGCCATGTCCCTTCATTAGAACATGTCCCTTATACTGTGCATTAGCATGTCCCTACATTAGAACATGTCCCTTATACTGTGCGTTAGCTATGTCCCTACATTAGAACATGTCCCTTATACTGTGCATTAGCCATGTCCCTTCATTAGAACATGTCCCTTACACTGTGCATTAGCATGTCCCTACATTAGAACATGTCCCTTATACTGTGCATTAGCCTTGTCCCTACATTAGAACATGTCCCTTATACTGTGCATTAGCCATGTCCCTTCATTAGAACATGTCCCTTATACTGAGCATTAGCCATGTCCCTTCATGTGAACATGTCCCTTATACTGTGCATTAGCATGTCCCTTCATTAGAACATGTCCCTTATACTGTGCATTAGCCATGTCCCTACATTAGAACATGTCCCTTATACTGTGCATTAGCATGTCCCTTCATTAGAACATGTCCCTTATACTGTGCATTAACCATGTCCCTTCATTAGAACATGTCCCTTATACTGTGCATTAACCATGTCCCTTCATTAGAACATGTCCCTTATACTGTGCATTAACCATGTCCCTTCATTAGAACATGTCCCTTATACAGTGTGATAGCCATGTCCTTTCATTAGAACATGTCCCTTATACTGTGCATTAGCATGTCCCTTCATTAGAACATGTCCCTTATACTGTGCATTAACCATGTCCCTTCATTAGAACATGTCCCTTATACAGTGTGATAGCCATGTCCCTTCATTAGAACATGTCCCTTATACTGTGCATTAGCATGTCCCTTCATTAGAACATGTCCCTTATACTGTGCATTAGCCATGTCCCTTCATTAGAACATGTCCCTTATACTGTGCATTAGCATGTCCCTTCATTAGAACATGTCCCTTATACTGTGCATTAGCCATGTCCCTACATTAGAACATGTCCCTTATACTGTGCATTAGCATGTCCCTTCATTAGAACATGTCCCTTATACTGTGCATTAACCATGTCCCTTCATTAGAACATGTCCCTTATACTGTGCATTAACCATGTCCTTTCATTAGAACATGCCCCTTATACTGTGCATTAACCATGTCCCTTCATTAGAACATGTCCCTTATACTGTGCATTAGCCATGTCCCTTCATGTGAACATGTCCCTTATACTGTGCATTAGCCATGTCCCTACATTAGAACATGTCCCTTATACTGTGCATTAGCCATGTCCCTTCATTAGAACATGTCCCTTATACTGTGCATTAGCCATGTCCCTTCATTAGAACATGTCCCTTATACTGTGCATTAACCATGTCCCTTCATTAGAACATGTCCCTTATACTGTGCATTAACCATGTCCCTTCATTAGAACATGTCCCTTATACTGTGCATTAACCATGTCCCTTCATTAGAACATGTCCCTTATACTGTGCATTAGCATGTCCCTTCATTAGAACATGTCCCTTATACTGTGCTTTAGCCATGTCCCTTCATTAGAACATGTCCCTTATACTGTGCATTAACCATGTCCCTTCATTAGAACATGTCCCTTATACTGAGCATTAGCCATGTCCCTTCATGTGAACATGTCCCTTATACTGTGCATTAGCCATGTCCCTTCATTAGAACATGTCCCTTATACTGTGCATTAACCACGTCCCTTCATTAGAACATTTCCCTTATACTGTGCATTAACCATGTCCCTTCATTAGAACATGTCCCTTATACTGTGCATTAACCATGTCCCTTCATTAGAACATGTCCCTTATACTGAGCATTAGCCATGTCCCTTCATGTGAACATGTCCCTTATACTGTGCATTAGCCATGTCCCTTCATTAGAACATGTCCCTTATACTGTGCATTAGCCATGTCCCTTCATGAGAACATGTCCCTTATACTGTGTGTTATCCATGTCCCTACATTAGAACATGTCCCTTATACTGTGCATTAGCCATGTCCCTTCATTAGAACACTTCCCTTTTACTGCACGCTGGCATGTCCCTTTATTTGAGCACTTCCCTTATACTGTGCAGTACCCATGTCCCTTCATTAGAACATGTCCCTTATACTGTGCATTAGCATGTCCCTTCATTAGAACACTTCTCTTATTCTGTGCGTTATTTATGTCCCTTCTTTAGAACATGTCCCTTATACTGTGCATTAGCCATGTCCCTTCATTAGAACATGTCCCTTATACTGTGCATTAGCCATGTCCCTTCATGAGAACATGTCCCTTATACTGTGTGTTATCCATGTCCCTACATTAGAACATGTCCCTTATACTGTGCATTAGCCATGTCCCTTCATTAGAACACTTCCCTTTTACTGTACGTTTGGCATGTCCCTTTATTTGAGCACTTCCCTTATACTGTGCAGTACCCATGTCCCTTCATTAGAACATGTCCCTTATACTGTGCATTAGCATGTCCCTTCATTAGAACACTTCTCTTATTCTGTGCGTTATTTATGTCCCTTCTTTAGAACATGTCCCTTATACTGTGCATTAGCCATGTCCCTTTATTAGAACATGTCCCTTATACTGTGCATTAGCCATGTCCCTTCATTAGAACATGTAACTTATACTGTGTGTCCATCAGGTCCCTTCATTTCAGCACTTCCCTTATACTGTGCCTTAGCCAGGTCCCTTCATTTCATGTTTCATACAGATGAATATCCTACACAACATAAGACATAACGTTTTTCATTCCCATTATACTTGTGGTGTATCACTGAGGCTAATAATGCATTGCCACATCAAAGCACTGGCATGTTTCATGCTTTACTGCACCTGTGTCCTTGTTGATTATAAGTATACAGAGTGATGTCACCGCTGCTTTGCTCAGGCCGTGACTCCTGTGATTACACGGTACAATACAGTTTCCGTAACTTTTTATCTCTGAAGGGAAGGATGGCGCATGCCTTAGCAATGGATGCTAATCGTTTAATCGTTGAGACAAGTCCTAGTCACAGCATGATCTCTGTACAGATAAAAACACTCCCTGAAGAAGAACGATGCAGCACAGAGAAGGTCGTAGACAATGAATGCATCACCTTTCTGAATCAATACAAAACTATTGTTTCATTTACTGTACATATAAATGTTTAAGCAACATTACTGTTTTACATGGCCTCGACTTTGATGCACTTTCAGTGCAGTTCACTTGTAACTCCCTGGGCTACCTGCTTCAAGCCTGTGCTTGAATGTTTGTGATGAATAAACACTTACAGGATGAGAAGAAGTCAAGAGAAGTTTAATTTTGCAATCAGGTGTTTCATAACAAACTACAACCAAGTCATTTAATTATGCATATAATGCAAAGGCTCACTCAGCCATCTAGAAATGCAAGCTGTTAATCTCTGCTTTCCTTACACTAGTCCAGGACAATTCACCACCTCCTGCTGGTTACCATCAGTTATTTATTCAGCTTACTGTTGGTTCATTTTATATATTTTTATTAAACGTATTTAAGTTATATTCATTTTTTCATCGCTTTAGTAATACCAAATTCTACCAACAAAAGATAAAGAGTTAATTTCCTGTTATAAGTTTCACTGTCTTAAAAAGTATGTTTCAATACCCAAAGTAACAATAGTAAGGATTATGCCAGTTATACCATGTTGTCCTCAACATCAAAACAACAAAACGTTGAACTTATAATTATGAGAATGTAAAAATCATGAAATATACATATAAAAAATGCTGAATTCTAAACATGAAAAACATTATGCAAAGGTATGGAAATGTGAACTATAGCACTGGATGGGACAAGTCCCTCTACAGTTCCATGTGTGTGGTAGGGTTATACCACCCCATATTTCGCAATACCCCAACTATATATCCTCAGTCTAGAGGTGCATTTACATAGAGAAAGTGGAATACAGAGAAAGGAAACATACCACAGAAAGGAAGTATGATCACTTTTCTTGCTCAACAGTAACTTCAGAATGAGAATATATAGTTAGCGGGAGAACACAACCCCACACATGGGGAAAGGGATTATTTTGTTCCCCTATCAATAATAAAAGCCCTATTACTACTTAGTCACAAAATCTAATAAAGAAACATTCAGAAATATACACCCCATAACCTTTTATACCATCTGTATTAACATTTAAATTATAAACTATATATTCTCTCTTTTGTAATATGATTAATTGCTTTTGATATTCTTAATTTTTGGCTAATATACCACCAGGATTCATTTGCTTTTGTTATCTGCACCTCAGTTTTTCATGCTTCACCCTTATGCTGTTTGGGAGTTCAAAGATGACCTGTTATATGCACAGATACTAAATTCTACCTTTCAGGAAAAGTGCAGAAAGATTTTTTCCAATGCATGGTTGGAGCTTTTACATCAAAAATAATAAAAAAAAAATCTGTACCTAAAAAGTGTAACCAAGAACTCTTGCCACAATAATAGGTTAGTCAAACGTTATTTGAAGATGGATGCCAGGGACTACACAAATGAGTATATAAACACATCAATGCAATCACAGTCAATAAACTCCAAATTAAGCCCCCACACCAGCTGCTGACAGGAATATCTGTACCACTGCTAGTTCAGTGCCATTAATGTCTTTTATCAGGAGCCCCCCCCACTAGCTGCTTACAGGAAGCTCTGTACCACTGCTGGTTCAGTGCCACTAATGTCTTCTATTGGGCATATCAGTTATAGTTTGTCTGGCTGAAGCCAGATTAAACAATGATATCCACAAAAGGTACCTTTCTTGAAAAAGGACTTTGGTCAGTAATTAAGAGCACTAAACCATTTACTCATAATTTGTTCAATTAATTAAAGAAAATGAGAAGCGCACCTGCCTTAGTTCCCAGTGGTACCAGAAGCAGCTTTGATAGACGTCTGTAATGCTCTGCACTGACAATGTTGTGATGTTTATCATGTGCTCCTTAGTATTTGGTGTGTGTCCTGCATTACTCTATATCCCCTAAACCTGGAATTTTGCCTAGATGCTACTGTCCTCTTGTGATACTACAGTGTGTGTGTGTGTGTGTGTGTGTGTGTGTGTGTGCCTTCATATGTGTTCGGGGGCAGGAGTGCACGTGTGTGTGTGTGTGTGTGTGTGTGTGTGTGTGTGTGTGTAGATTGTGTATTGGGCTGTTATGCCATGCAGGACTAGTTCCTGCATATGCCTACTGCTTGCTGGGATAGGTTGTAGAATCTAGATCCTTGTAACATGAGGTGGATGAGACCTAATTACAGTTAATAACAAATCCACCAAGAAAAAATGTAGATGTTTCCAAATGAGACAGCTTCTTACAGGATTGGGATTTTTTCTCTTTAACATTCTCTTTTTTTCAGGTCCAGAGGTGACATGTTTGTTTTCTAAGCAGGTCACAGCTTGATGAAAGTTACAACATCAGTGAGACTTGTTGGATTCCAGTATCTCCTAATTCATGATGTCTAGATCTGCTTTTCTGAATGTGACACTGGAAAAGGTCTCACTGCTGACCCTAAGAGATAGAAATGACAATGATGAAAGTTCCACTGATGATCCAAGGTAGTGGAAGTGTCATTTGTAAATGCTGAATCTATTGTTTGCAAAAACACTGTTATGACAGCAATTCTTTGAAATGACAGTTTCAGGTGCTAATGCAGACTCTAAAAGCTGAGGTTATTGTCTGTGAAGATGACGATGCTAATGTTTAATGCTGGAAGTGAACTGGTGCTGGCAAGGGGGACATTTTTGAGCTATGCAGACCCTATGCTGGTGATGGTTTAGGTTGAGTTTCTTGTTACTTAGTCTATCCATTGAAAACTGAAAAATATTTGACATATGTCAGCATGATGCATGTACTCTGTGCAACCTGAAGTTAGTCTGGGGCATGGACTCCCATGCTGACACATATCCTACCTCTTTTCAGCTTCCTACTTTTTAGGACTCCAGGTCCTGTTTGTGTACAAGTAGCATTGACTTCCTGTCCCAGGACAGTTTTCACTTTGACACATTCTACTCTCGGAATAACATCGCTATGTCTATATACACTGTACTTTGACACATTCTACTCATGGAATAACATTGCTATGTCTATATACACCGTAGTTTGACACATTCTACTCACGGAATAACATCACTATGTCTATATACACCATACTTCGACACATTCGACTGAGGGAATAACATCACTACGTCTCTATACACCGTACTTTAACACATTCTACTCACGGAATAACATCACTACGTCTATATACACTGTACTTTGACACATTCTACTCACGGAATAACATCACTACGTCTATATACACCATACGTTGACACATTCTACTCAGGGAATAACATTGTTACGTCTATATACATCACACATCTTCAAGTTACAATTTTTATGTGAGAAGGTAGGAAGACATAAACTAGCCAATAAAAAGTGAAAAAAATTAGAATTACTAAAAAGTTTGTAAAGCCTAATTAAGCATAGACAAACACACTGTAACAGGCTGTCCTTGTGAACTGAAGTACACCAGCATGTACCGGAAAATATGGCATGTTAACGCATTCAACTTTAAAATGCTAATGTGCCATTAGAGACAATGCACATTCAACAACCAGAAAATAACATCTCATTCTCCTACTGAGATAGTTTGAGAGAACTATTATGAACAGGGGTTTTATGTCAAATATGCCAGCTGTACTGAAAATTTCATTCGGGCTCCTCAGAAAAAGCAGTGATGAGCACTGAAAGGCCAATTTAACTTAACTTTTTCTTAATCTACTGTAAAGAATTTCTAGTCTACAAAAGTAAAAAGTTGCAGGGAGTCAGAATTTAGTTATCATGATGCTGTAAAACCCTGTTAACAATTGTTAGTGTACTGCTATCAGTGATCAGTGATCAAAAGGAGGAAATGTGATGGAAATCGAGTCCCAGAAAATAGTAACATCATCTCTCCTACCCTGCAGCTGTCTCATGATAGCATAACCAAAGCATATCATTTCAAATGTCTGTGTTTAACTGTTTATGTCTAAATAAAATTAACACTCATACTACAAAGGTACAGTAGCATTACAGATATTTTGGGCTTGTTTTAAGAAGAAATTGTAAATTATCCCTTTGAAAGGACACTTGACTATATGCAAATAATAAGACAAAAAATAATTTCAAAATAGTTATCCTGCGGCCTACTTTTCATTGCTACCTGCTATAAACATTTAGTTTTCACAAAGATCAGCATGATAACTTGATTTATTTCTGATTATTCACAGAGTATGTTCCCACACTAAAAGACTGTCCCATTTCTATAGAATTTCATGATATTTCTTGATAGCAAATTGATTTTCCAACATAACTAAAGCTCTATGCAAATATTTTTTCTGCAGTACATGAAAGAGATGTAATGCGTTTTGTATTTCTATATCATTTTGTTTTATTTAAACTTTTTGAATAAGCCTTAAATAATCAACCATACTGCAAAACTATGGCGGTAACCCAGTAAGACTAGAGGTCCCTTTCCAATAATGCAAATTACCACATTAATAATGACACCCTAAGCACACAATCAGTGGTAACAGAATTGGGCCCACAGGTAGACAGCAACTTTTCCTTTGGCCACCACATCTCCACAGTGTTAAGAAAGGCTTTCTACATCTCCCACTTCATATGTAAGGGTATTGCATCCAGAACAAAAGAGGTTATAACCCCCCTTTACTCCTCACTCATCACGCCAATAATAGAATACAATGCTAACTTTGGTATGTACCTTACCAGGCATCTGGAGCAACTGGAAAGACCTCAAAGGTTTCTTACAAAGAAAATTCAGGGTCTTCAGCAAATGTCATATGTTGACAGACTGAAATCACTGTCTGTATACTCTGTGTCTTACAGACTACTCAGAGGCGACCTCTTCCTTCATATAAAGCAGTCTCAGCTCCTGCTCTAATTGAAATGGTGCACATTCATAAATCAAATTATATAAGATGCACTCACTCTAGGGAACTTAGCCTAGTATGTGTCATAAACACTACTTGCTGGAGAGAGAGAGATATGTCTCTCAGATGTTACCTCGCCTCTCGAACAAACTTCCAATTCTGCTGAAGCAGAGCCCCTCACTGACTGTATTTAAGTGTAATTTGGATGACTGGATGGGAAACCGCAAATTCACCCTGGGAGTTTCACATGTGTCCCTCTTGGACAGGGGGCAATAGTTGTTGACATAGTTCTGTTAATACCTTTATATTCTTGTGAACAGGGGTTGTGCTTGGCTAGGCTTGTAAGGGCCCTAGGGCCATTAGCCTGTTAACCTCCTATGAGCCTAGTTTTGCTTAATACCTTGATATTTTTGGGAACAGGGGTTGTACTTGGCTAGGTTTGCAAGGGCCCTGAAGCCATTAACCTAGTAACCTCCTATAATCCTAGTTCTGCTTAATACCTTGATACTCCTGGGAACAGTGGTAGTACTTGGCTAGGGTTGTAAGGGCCCTAGGGCCATTAGCCTATTAACCTCCTATGATCCTAGTTTTGCTTAATACCTTGATATATTTGGGAACAGGGGTTGTACTTGGCTAGGTTTGCAAGGGCCCTGAGGCCATTAACCTAGTAACCTCCTATAATCCTAGTTTTGCTTAATACCTTGATATTCCTGGGAACAGGGTTTGTACTTGGCTAGGGTTGTAAGGGCCCTAGGGCCATTAGCCTAGTAACTTCTTATGATCCTAGTTCTGCTTAATACCTTGATATTCCTGAGAACAGGGGTTGTACTTGGCTAGGGTTGTAAGGTCCCTAGGGCCATTAGCCTTGTAACCTCCTATGATCCTATGAATAATAATTTTGCAACACAAGAATGATAAGTAACTTGTTAATAATCTCGTATCTGCAGATAAAGCTGAAAGGTTTCATACCCACGCCTCCCTTACCCAACTCTCCCTTTTTGTAGCAAACATGTGGTTCAGAGATTGCATTATATTTATGCTCTGGGAGCATGTCCTCCCTCCCCCCAGTAAAAGAAATGCACCCATTTTTCATATCCTAAGTACACCAATGTGTTTCTTGGTAACCTGTCACACTTGTAGTTAATATGTACTGCAGACAATAGGAAGCTGCTGCCTCCTTCCCCTAGGGGGGGCTATAAGGTGTTGGTGCCTCACACATAGGCAGAATGAAAATAATTCAGAACGTTTCGGTAAAATGTGAGGAAGATGCTACCTTCTTATGCAGTATGGCTATCAGTCAGGGTAATAAAAAGAACAAAGTGTGGCTGCTTTATCCAGTGGGAAAAGTAGCTATGAGTTGTTTTAAAGAAAACAGTGCAGATTTGTTCAAACATTTCTGATGTAAGACTATTTTAGTCTGCACTATTCGTCTGAAGCACTTAACATCCAAAGTGCTATCATTCATTTGGCAGATTTTTATGGCACACCATGATTTAAATGTTTCTGGGAGATAGACTGAAGTCTACAAATAAAAGACATAATAATATAAAAAAACAAATGCAGTTTGATGTACTCAGAACAGAGTTATACATTCATAGTTTATTACTAGGCTAATGACCCCAGGGGACTTTTTAAGCATTGACGTGCTTCCCACATGTATCTGACAAAGTTTGATACCCCAGGGGTATTTCAAGGGGTATATGTAGGCTTAGGAATGGTTGGTCAAACATTAACAGGCTGGTTCTTACGTACTGAGACACAGCTGCCAGACCAGGGGTAAATTTTTGATTCCCTATCCACTGGTCCAAATTACACTTGAATTGGGTTATTAGAACTCTGCTTCACATGGATAGGAAGCCTGTTACAGAGAAGCGGTAGTCTTTGAGACACATACCTGTCCATCCAACTTATTCTGTTTATGTTGTGGATGATGTTTAGGTCCCAAGGTTGAGTAATTCTGACGCTACTTGTTTCGTGGATGTACAACAGGTCCATCAGAGTGGGGTCAGTGGATGATTTTTAGGCCAGGCATAGATCATCTCCCAGCAGTCTGTAGGAGAATCCCCACTCCTCATGCCATTAGAACTAATTCTGCCTCCAAGTTATAATAAATAAAGTGAAAAGTTTGTTATTTTGAGCATTCCTAAATGAATGATTTTCAGTTAGTTAAGCCTTGGCAGTATAAACAAACACCCAAAGGAATATTAAGAAGAGGGAGCATAACATCCAGGGTGCCATTTTAAATATTGATGGCACTGCAAAGGCATAGAAACATACAGTGTATGGGGATGTAGAGGGTACAGGAAGATTTAAACACCTGGGTCCTAATAAATTATATTATTTCAAACTGCATATGACTTTATCACAAGACATGCTGTTCTTTGGTTTGATTCTTACATTTATCATCTACTAAAACTTGTTTGCTGTAACCATATATTGATATTTTCTACTTCTCATAAAATTATTACACACACACACACACACACACACACACACACACACACACACACACACACACACACACACACACACACACACACACACACACACACACACACACACACACACAGAAACACACACACCACACATATACATGTATATATGTACACATGCACATACATATGTATGTATGCATGTCTAAATGGCACCCACTCATAAAATCACCATTTCAGAGAATAATCTTTCAAAAGGTTGAAACTATATGATTGACATCCTGAAATGTTGAATGCTTAGTTAGGCAGGAAGACTATATTTACAAACATCACAGCAGAGTGAGTATCAGGGAATTTGCCTCTTTCCCACTGTAGTGCAATCTCAGAACTGGTTTATATAAATAGCAGGGGTTTTGGGAAGAGAAAAACAAAGTGAGTGGTGTTTGTTTTATTCTCAGATTTCAGAATGTTGGTAATATGGTCTCGACCTTTCGAAAGTCAATGTTCTGAATCGATGATCTTATCACATAGATTATCTTATCACATAGATCCATATACATGTGTGTGTGTGTGTGTGTGTGTGTGTGTGTGTGTGTGTGTGTGTGTGTGTTGTTGTTGTTGGACAGAGTTGGCACTTTCATTGTGAAATAAATGTTGGAAGATTTGATTATACTTTGCTGGATTTTTTTTTTGTTTTTTTTATAATTTCAAAATACTGAAATCCCGACTTTCAGTATTTCGAAATTATAATACTGAAGCCTTGAAATTCCAAAACACCAGAAGCGCGAAATTCCAAATAAAGAAGTTTGGAGCTTCTGGTGTTGCGTTGTGTGACTGTATAGGTGGTGTAAGTGTAGGTAAGTACGTATGAGTGTGTTGGTTAGGGGTTTAGTGTATGTGTTTGTGTGTGTGTGTGCATAATGGTAGATAAACAGATGTATAAATGAAGATTATTCTGAAGAGAGTTAATGACTGGTTTATTCAAACTGTAAGAAGAAGCATATCCATAATGATGGAAGGTGCTGTGTAATGTTTGTTATTTTTTTCTATTACTGATATTTGTTTCTAGTATTAGGTTCCATAATCTGGTTAGCCTCCCCAACAGTATATTAAAAGCACAGTTTCATACAAAAGCAGAAAAAGGAAGCTGAACATCATTACTTACTTAGTGCATAACAAAGTGTATCTCAAGCAGAACCCCCACAGCCATGACTGGTGGCTTGTCTCCTAAAAAGGAAGTCTTACCAGTGGCATTCCAATGGGGTTTGATTTGGGGCTACTCCTTCTTGCCATACATATATAAACTTTGTTGATGTCCAAGCTGGCAGCAAGGCACTCCAGCTGACAAGTTTATTTATATTTGTTTCTAGGGTAGAGCAGCTTTTTTCAGAATTAGCCCAGGAGTGATATCTAGTGAAGGGACTCGCTCTGAGTCACACAGATAAGCAATGAAGACCGCGAGAATCAAACCTTGCACCACTGGAGTACAGGAAGCAGCTAATTAACAGCTCCTTAATCCTGTAAGCCAACTGCCAAACATCAGTTTACTGATATCTACATACTCAGAGCCATCATCAACTCACTAAATGACATCCATATCCTCTAAAAGGGCCTAACTTCACAGAAACTCATAGAAGCAGGTCCTTGGTGTTATGCTCAGTGTAAAAAAATTCATTATTGTTCTCTTTGGGAAGAAAGAACACCTCTGCACCTATCTCACAAATGATACCCTCTCAAAATAGATGCTGTCATAAGACATCTACATATATTTATTGACCATCTTATCTCACGTATCAATAGGAAATGTAACGAGTGCAATTAATAACTACAAGCATGTCCTCCAGGTACAAATAAGTGATTGTCCCTGTCTGCTTCTCCTTTACTTGATCCATAAATGCAGCTATCCTGGCATATTGCCCAATTTAAAAAATAAAGAAAAACACAACACTTCATATCTAACAAGCTCTCAGGGATGAGTCCCTTAAGCTAAATACAAAATTTTTAAAAGCCCTGTCATTTCTATTCTATGTCCTACAAAGTTCTATGTAATGGCCACGGCTTAACTAACATGGCTGCTAGTGACCCTGTCTGTTTCGAATATTTACGTGTTTATAAAACAGGTAGCACCTTCAATAGCCATTGTGGGATCTAGATCTACATTGTACTATTAGCAAAACCTTTTCATAGGACAGGTACCTATTCCGAAGGATACACGACGTGTGGAATAAGATTCCTGTCCATATGAAATGAAGTAGCTGCTGGTCAGTCTTTATATCCAACCTGGATGACTGCATGGGGACCCATCCTCTTCTCTAGTTCCTCACACCCTTATGGACAGCAAGAAGAAATAGCGGAAACTGTAGAGTCTAGTCTCTTAATGGTCTGTTTGATTGATGATCTATTTTACACCTATAAATTTATGCATATAATAACAGCTTTTAAACCCTTTCAGAATGCTTCAAGCTTTCCAGCCTTAATAAATTTTAAAAATGTTTGCATCTTGGGAATTGTTTCTAGTAACTTGTTTAAAACTACAAACACATCTGTGTATTCAAAAATGGGTAGAATTTGTGAGATATCAACTGGTGCAATGATCTTCATGCATGACTAGACTTGACTTTTTAGAATTAGATAGGCTATACAAAGTGCGTGTCTTACATTAATAGATACATGGTCGTCAAAGTTTAAAGTACTGCCTGCAACTGTCCACAGATCTTCAGTGTCTCAGACAATAATGAGACCATTGGCGTACAGAGTAAGATGTAGTTATTACAGAATATCTCATCACCAACCAAATGAATGGGACACCACAGATGATGGTCACTGTCGGTGGAACACCATCACCCCATGTGCAAGAATGGAAAAGAGGGGGTTACTGATGGATGAGGTACAGACGGTCATCCGACTACAAATGGTCACAAACAATGCAAACCATGGTGAGTGCATCACCGCAGATCACATACACACACACACACACACACACACTCACACCCACCCACACACACACACACACACACACACACACACACACACACACACACACACACACACACACACAAACACACACACACACTCACAGAAACTTAAACATCTCACTATTGATTATTCACACATGTTGTATAAAGTTGAAAAGAAAAAAAGAATCAGTAATCATTTCAGTAATCATTTCAGTAATCATTTCCCTCCTACAAGCCCTGCTACTTGGTAGCTCCACAATCACACATACTCAGCATATTCTCAGTACATGCATGAGTTACAGTTCAGCAGCAAGAACATCTAATAGCACTACGCAATGATCGGTACTAAGCAAATGCTAACCTAGTGCCTGTAGCACTACAGGTAAACCCTCGTCCTTAGTGTAAAAGGCTGTGGGTTCCATTCCCACACCAGATGGATGAATCACTGACACTGCAATGTGTAATGATCAGTGCTAAATCACTTGCAGTAGCAGACAAGTGAGGACCACCAATCACATCCACAGTCAGGTATCTTGTTCCTTATGCAATTTAGGAAGGGCAGGAACAGTGAAAATAAAATGGGGCATAAGTCCAGCACAAAGTTTCATCAGTGTAAAAGTAACTTTTTTGGGGGGTGATGATGAAGAAAGGCAGGTGTCAGTGGTACTTTCCAGTATAAGCCAGTGAAGGTGAACTTTTGTAGAAAACCATACTTTTAGCAAGTTTTGTCAGTAGCACTAAACCGTCAAAAACTAGAAGTCACAGAGTCTTTTAGAAATGAAAGCAAGGATTCTGTCATTGGTAAGTTCTATGATAGCTGCCCTTGTGGGTCATTTTAGGCCTAACCAATTTCTCTTTTAAAGGTGAGAATCAAGTCCTGCATTTTGTGTATATCAGGTAAACACAGTAACCAGTATAACAACCCCCAACTCAACATGAAGCCGTTGTTAATATATGAATACATTCCATTTCAAGTGTATTAAGATGCTAGAGCCACATAATGATACAAGGCATGGTAGTTACGCCAATGCTAAATGCTTACCTTAGTAATAAAGAGCTCATGAAATGACTAGCAAAATAGCTCATAAATTATCAGACACCACTTGTAAAAGGTGAGCCACACAGACCTCTTAATCATGTCCAGTGCAGGAGCAGGGACATGAAGTCAGTAATTTGCAGCAGTGCAGGGGCATAAAGTCAGTAATCACAGGGATCTGTTAATCATGTCCAGTGCAGGGGTAGGGACAGAAAATCAGTAATCACATGGAGCTCTGAATTACACCCAGTGCAGGAGCAGAGACATAAAGTCAGTAATTTGGACCAGTGCAGGGCAGGAACCCATGTCATGACAAGGGCAGGGCAGGTAATATGTCGGTCAATTTAGATGTTTATCATGTCCAGTGCAGGGGCAGGGACATGAAGTCAGTAATTTGGACCAGTGCAGGGGCAGGAACATGAAGTCAGTAATTTGGACCAGTGCAAGGGCAGGGACATGAAGTCAGTAATTTGATGCAGTGCAGGGGCAGGGACATAAAGTCAGTAATCACAGGGACCTGTTAATCATGTCCAGTGTAGGGGCAGGGACAGGAATTCAGTAATTACAGGGAGCTCTTAATAATGTCCAGTGCAGGGGCAGGGACATAAAGTCAGTAGTCACAGGGACCTGCACCTGTTCATCATGTCCAGTGCAGGGGCAGGGACATAAATTCAGTAATCACAGAGACCTGTTAATCATGTCAAGTGCAGGGGTAGGGACATAATGTCAGTAATTACAGGGACCTGTTAATCATGTCCAGAGCAGGGGCAAGGACATGAAGTCAGTAATCACTGGGAGATGTTAATCATGTCCAGTGCAAGGGCAGGGACATGAAGTCAGTAATTTGGACCAGTGCAGGGGCAAGTACATGAAGTCAGTAATTTGGACCAGTGCAGGGGCAGGGACATGAAGTCAGTAATCACAGGGAGCTCTTAATCATGTCCAGTGCAGGGGCAGGGGCATGAAATCAGTAATTTGGATCAGCAGATCTCATATCATATTTGCTCAAGCAAGACAGCTTATGGTATCACCTGCTTGTGATACATACAAGTGAAATACTGCTGTCCATATGTGTCAGTGGAGCACATGTTCAAACCATGGAGCTTCCTACAGGAGAAGCAAGATAAGCTTTACACTGATTCAAAGTCATCATTATTCCTTCAAGAGACCACAACCTCAGAGAGACATGGGATGGGGTGCAGTGAGCCTCCCCCCATGCAAAAGTAAGCATTCATATTGCATTTGCTCACATCATACATCATAACAAGCTCAAATACAAGCTAATATGGTCTTCAGCTCATGCAATATGAATTGAGATGACATGATGGAACATTGGGTAACATCTTAACTAATTGAGGAAGATTTCATAGGTAGGGTGCTTAAAATGACAAGAAGTTACACCAGGTTTATCCAAGTGTACTCAGAGAATCTCTAACAGTTCCATGATGAGAAACACAAGGATCTAGCAGGGGTATGCAGCAAATGAAGCTCTTTCGGATCAGGGGCACACAAATTATGCAGAGTTAAATGCACTGAGACTATAACTTTAAAGGGGATTTGTGACTGAAGTGGTAACCAAAACAGACTCTGCAGGGCTGCGGCAGCATGCAGATAAAGTAAACTAGTGATATTTGTAAGTATTTGGTCTCAAGAGGATATTTTATTAAGTTAATAATCTTATAGTTGAAGCAGAGTGACTGGATACAGGGGAAAGTCAAGCCGTGTCAACAAGGCATTGATCTTCTGCCCAGCATGTGATTTTTGTTTACATAAGAGCTGCTTATGACATTTATGATAATGAGGCTTTATTGATTGCCTGGTTAAGATGCAGTTAAGTCTGAACTTCATCATGGATATCAGTAGCTTTTCAAGAACAGCAAGCTTGGTTTATTAACTTTACACTGCTCATGATGTCGTCTTTCATCCAAGGACAACATTGCACTTGCATTCTCCTTTCTGGAATTAGAAAGATTTTATTGTGTATGTTATTAGTAGCATAAGTGAAAGATCAGAGGGTATGTTCAGTATTAAACAGGGGATGTAAAGTGATGTAAAGAGTATGTTTATAGAATGACAGTATGCAATTATGTGATTAATTTAGTAATTATAAAACTGGATCAAAATATAAAGGACAGTGATCATGGAGTTCATTAGGACATACAGAGATGTTGATTCAGCTTTTAAGTAGGTTTTAGGTCTTTTAGTAGCTATAAGTGTTAATACAGCATTTACATCTGTTAGATACATATACTTGTTACTACAGCTGTTAGTACATATAATGCTAAGCTGAGAGTCATTGTGGGGGATGAGACAGGTCAAATTGGGAGTTTATCGAGTTACAGCTGGAAAGACCACAGAAGTACCTGACCAAGAAGATCAATGGCCTCAAACAGATGCCCTATGCAGCTCGACTGAAGAAACTCCAGTTGTACTCGGTTGCATACCGCCTACTCAGAGGTGATCTCTGCCTGACATACAAGGCCATGTCCAACCCAGAATTGATGGACATGCTACACCTAAAGAAAACCTTATCCCCTCAAGCCACACCTCTAAGGATCTAAACCTTACCACAACAATAAATAGGACGTGCTGGAGGGATAGATTCCTGTCCCAGAGACTTCCCATGCTTTGGAACAAGATCCTAATCTACATTAGGCAGAGCTCCTCACTAACACTCTTCAAAAGAAACCTTGACGAGTGGATGGGAAACAGAAAGTTTAACTCGGGGATCACTTCAGTGGCTCTGCTGAACAGAGGCACAGAGAACTAATCTAAGGGGACAGCGAAAGCCAACACATTCTGGCTAGGCTTATAAATGCCTTTGGGCAGATAGCCTAGTACCCACCTATGAACCTATGAACCTATGAACCTATAGTTTTGAATGTTGTGTATTTCACCTAGACTGAGCTCGGAACTGATCAATATCGGTCAGTGCACTACCCCAGTAAACAAATATAAACAAAAAACAAACAAATATATATGTGAAGCTACTCAGGACAAACATTCTCTGAGACTAAGGATGTATAAGAAGATGAGCTGTTTTCTGATGAGACCAGTTCGACATAAGTGACAGAAAATACTTTGTGAAGTATTATATTTTTTCTATTATTGATATTTATATTTTTGGAATATTTCAGATTTTCCTTGTTTTCCAACCCTATTTTTCTAGTAAGGAGTTACTGTAGCTTTAAAAGTTGTTTCTGATGGCTTGTTTTAAGATTCTGTAAGATCAGTGTGGAATAACGTGCTACACTGATATCCGTGGAATGACTGCACATGCCCTTTAGCGTTAGACTGGCTACACGATAAGCTTGTTCTGCCTTTGCTAAATTATGGTCTGCCACTGCCCATAGAGCTTTATTGAAAGCGTCAGTTTTTATGATTTAGCTATTTATTTTCTAATCATAAATGATTTTCCTTTTTCGCTATTTATTTTCTAATCATAAATGATTTTCCTTTTTAGCTATTTATTTTGTAATCATAACTGATTTTCCTTTTTAACTATTTATTTTGTAATCATAAATGATTTTCCTTTTTAGCTATTTATTTTGTAATCATAACTGATTTTCCTTTTTCGCTATTTATTTTGTAATCATAAATGATTTTCCTTTTTAGCTATTTATTTTGTAATCATAAATGATTTTCATTTTTAGCTATTTATTTTGTAATCATAAATGATTTTCTTTTTGCATACGATTCCATGTGTATTGACATACCAGATGGTTGGTTTCGCAAAGAGAGGCTATACATCATCTTAACATAAAGATATTATAAATGTTGCATGCAAAACAAAGGAGGAAGAGGTGTAAGCAATCATGTTAAAACTTTAGTTCCTTCTGAATTAGGAATAATTACAAAAAGTGGAACTACCTCTAAATTCAAAGATATAATTAATGGATTGAAAGCTATTTCAGCAATCATATCCAATGAAAATAGTCCATATACAGTATGTGACAACACACTGATGTCAACTGTTCAGTCAGAGTTAACTGACTGATAGACTGAAGCTTTTGAAACGTGTTTGCCATCATCACCCATTTAAACCCCACCCTCACTTTAGTGGGAAATGCTACTCATAGGTTCATAGATTCATAGGTAGGTACTAGGCTATTGGCCTAGCTAAAAAGGTACCCTGGCTTTCACCATCCAAGAAAATTATTTTTCTGTGCCCCTGTTGATCAGAGCCACAGAGGTGATCCCCGGGGTGAATTTCCTATTTCCCATCCAATCATCAAGATTTTTCTTGAAGAGTGCTACTAAGGAGCTTTGTTTGATATAGATAGGTAGTTTGTTCCAGAGTATGGGAAGTCTCTGGGACAGGAATCTATCCCTCCAGCATGTTCTGTTTATTGTGATGACAAGGTTTAGGTCCCTAGAGCGTGTAGCTCGGAGGGATTGGGATTTCTTTAAGTGGAGCATGTCCAACAGCCCTGGGTTTGACATAGATTTTATGTTAGGCAGAGATCGCCTCTGAGTAGGCGATATGCGATGGAGTAAAGATGGAGTTTTTTGAGACAGTCTGCATAGGGCATCTGTTTGAGGCTGGTAATCCTCTTTGTGAGGTATTTCTGCAGCCTTTCCAGTTGTAGTAGATGTCTTGTGCGGTACATGCCAAAAGGGGCGTTGTACTCTATAATGGATCTAATGAGTGACGCGTAGAGGGGAACAATGACCTATTTTTTTCCTGGATGAGAAACCTTTTGTGATGAGGTGTGCCATGTAGAAGGATTTCCCTGACTACTGTGGCGAAGTGATTAATAAAGGGGAGACTATTGTCCACCTGTGTCCCAAGGTCATTTATCACACTTTTGGTGTTAAGTAGACTACCACCTATGTGGTAGCTCATGGGTACAGAGTTTTTACCAAAGAGATGGCAATGCACTTTTTGGCATTTATCTTGAGGCCATGGCTTTGACACCAGGCATCTGTCTTAGTGAGGCCCTTTTGTAGGATGTCCACATCATTAAGAGTTTCAATTATGGCTCCTAGTTTGCAGTCATCTGCAAACTTCATTAGCCAAAGACCTTCTGTGTTAGCCTGTACTTCAGAAAGTAGATACCAAACAGGAGAGGACCCAGACAGAACCTGGTGGTGCTCCAATTGTCACTGGTCTGAAGACGGATTTGGAGTCTGCTACTTTCACAGTGTGGGTCCTGTCAGTGAGCCAGTTGGCAACCCATGTTGTGACATAGGGATTTATGAGTTTATCTATAATTCCAGAGTGAGGAATGGTATCAAAAGCCTTGGCAAGATCTAGATAGGCTATGTGAGCCACCTTACCCTCATCTACAGCTTTGGTGAATGCTTCAAAGAAGTCAATCAGGTTTAGGAGACATGATCTGCCTTTTACAAACCCGAACTGGGTGGGGTTTAGAGTTTGGAGATTACAAATGTCTTTGTTTATAAGTTTCATGATGCTATGTTTCATGACCTTGCAGACCAGGTGCATTACGCTAATGGGATGGTAGTTCCTGGAGTCTGTGGTGGCTCCCCCCTTGTAGAGTGAGATAAACATCGCTGTGCACCATTCAGTGGGCACAAAGCCTGAGGTGAGGCTATGATTGAACATGGTGCTTAGGTGGGGTGCCAGTTCATTCTGTAGTTCATGTAGAACGCAGCCTGGGATGTTGTCAGGTCCCATGGATGCTGTGTTCTTGGCTTTGGAGAGTGTGTTTCTTTACCTGTGCAGCAATGATTACAGGAACTTTGCATTCTTCCAGTATCAAGATGGGCCCCTTAGGGGGTGGGTAAATTTAGCACTGAACCTATCAGACAGGATGTTGGCAATATCAGTTGGTTTTGTATATTTAGTGCCATTGTGCTGTAACTCAGAGCAGATCTGAGTGTTGCCATTGAGATTCTTGACACAGCTATAGAATGATTTGTGGTTGTCTTTAGAATCAGTGGCAATTTTGTTTTGATAACTAACTTTGGAGGATTTTATGAGGGATCTCAGCTTCTTACTGAGGCTGACCAGGGAGTTCTTCCAGTCATGGGACTTTACTCTTTTTTGCAACAGTTTCTTTCTTCTGTTGTAGAGTTTGTTTATGGCAGGGGACCATCAGATTGACTTCCTTTTTTTTGGAGGATAGCATCTTGGTTCTGTTAGGGATTGCACGATCCATGCACTCGTGTAAGTGCTTATAAAGTGCATTTGTGTAGGATTCAGCAGTTGTACCTCTATTATCCATCTGCATGGGTGTCATGAAGTTTGCCACTTCTGTCTTAAGAAGCGTGAAGTTGGCTTTGGAGAAAATTTTTATGGTGGTTTCCCTAATGGGGGTGGGGATGGGATGTGGATGTCTAGGCTGACTAGCTTGTGGTTGCATCTGACCAATGAGGAATTGACCTCTGGTGTGGAATACCAGTTGCTGATGTTGGTAATGACCAGGTCTAGGACATTGCTGCCCCTGGTGCGGGTGTGGATAAGTTGATCCAACGCACTGGAATTTATGAATTTCAGAAAACGTTGAGTAAAAGATTTGTTATATGAGTAGTTTTCCCATTTAATGGTGGGGTAGTTGAAATCGCCCGTTATTAGGGTGTTGGGTTGTACCCTAATAATTTCCAGTGTATCAAGAAATGAGGAGTGAGAATCCTGGGGCATGGTGGGGGATCTGTTGCAAGTTACAATTTGGATTGTGTTTTTGCCCAGAGTTAGCTGCACTTGGATAATCTTGGATGCAATATGCTGAGCAACTAGCCTGGAGGTGTGAATATCCTTAATGAATATGGACACGCCTCCACCTTTAGTGTTTCAGTCCAGGTTAGGTGGCCGAAAAGTGTGGTATGAATTATAGCCTGGTAATGCATGGGTACTCTTTGAAGCCTTGAACTAGGTCTCTGTGACTGCACAGATGTCGATGATCTCCATTTTAAGGAGTGCCTCGAGTGAATGTATTTTGAGGTTTAGACTTCTAGAATTGAGTAGGATTACCATCAGATTTTGCTTGCTTGTACCTGTTACGGTGATGAATTTGTCATTTGAACCTTGCCTAAAAAAGACACTATAGGGGTGGCAAGAGCCTTAACCAATATCTAGAATCCCAAAGGCGACAGCTGCAGTCCATCTCTGGCAAAGCATCGTGGTCTGTTGATCATGTAATTCCAGGCAGGCAGATACTGGATCCCCTTAGAATGACACCAGAAGCTTAGCCAATTGCTGACATCAATCATTTTGTCCTTGTACTGTGTTATCATTCTGGGTGATGGCAGGATGCTACTCAGGGCTAAGGTCATACCTGCCTGGGCTACAATATCGGACAGCTCCTCCATGTCTCTTTTCATGTAGTCCAGGGAGGTACGTCTCCGGTCATTCCCACCAACATGGACAATGACAGTGTCATATTTGTACTTATTGTGGAGTGACCTGAATGTGTGCATTATGTGGTAGATCCTGGCACCTGACAGGCAGCTGACAGTAACTTTCTCCTTGTTTAGCCTGGTGAGTGGAACATCAGTGTGCCTGACTATAGAGTCACCTATGTGTTGGGTACGTTGTTATACCTTATGGGCTGTGGCTGAGTGGCACACTGAGTTTGTGGGCTACGTGTCATTTGGGTTGTGTTGGGGGGGTGGAGGTTGAATGCATTTCTGCACTGGAGGTCTCTGTTGCTTGAGCAGATTTTTATTTGGAGCCTCGGCAAATGTAGGTTTGTGTTTTGTGTTGCTATGTGTGTTTTGGTGGTGTAGGTTTTGAGGGACTATGTGATGAGTGTCGTGTGGTGCAAGCGTTTACCTTCTCCTATTGACTGTCTAGTCCAGTCTTGGATGAAGAGAGCGTTGCTTCCAATTTGGCTATATAAGTGCATCTCTCATAGGTTGTAGTGTTGGGTGGTAGGAGGAGAGGGTTGTTTGTGTACATGAGGCAATTGCTGCATTGCCAATAAGATGCACAGATTCAGCAGATAGACAGGAGAAAACACGGGGAGCTGACCTTTAGACATGCCTGGATAGGTGCTTATTTATTAAGTACTAAAAACTGTTTTTCTCTAGACAAGTGAGGAAAGTTGAGTGCTGTAGTAATTTGTAGCTTATTTAGGGCTTACGAGTTCTGAATAAGTGTTCAGCTCAAAGAAACAGATTTGAGTGCTAAAACTAAAAAACTGGCTAGTTTTAAGGGAAAATTTAAAGAGCAGACTTTATGGTGAAAGGAGTTGTTTAACCCTAGCTAAGCGGCGATGCATACAGTATATATTTTTTTAATATAACAGTAGAAAATGAGAAAACTGATTTAAACAAATTAACAAATAAAAAGCTAAAACCTGAGCCCCTTTCCAGCAGTCTTTGATCAGACAAGTTCTAACTGCACACTCCTGCCACTAGGGTGCAGGGGAACCTTCTCCAAAAAATGATGGTCTGGATTAGTGCTCAAGTTATACAAACAAAGCTAGATTCAAAGGTCTGAATTTGGTCTATGCTACAGCAAACAAGGTGTACCAGTTTCAGAAAGAAACAGTTCAAATAATCAGGCACAATAAGCCTTTAACCAGAAACTCCCAGCAAAATAAAGTGCAGTTTGTTTTCTTAGTAAAGTGCAAGGAGAGAGGAAGGAGGACCAGAGGTTAAGAACCTAAGTGGGTTGGCCTTCTCAAATGTTCTCTGTGTATTAAGTAGAGTAAACACCAGTCTGGGAGGGGTGTACCAGATTAAATTCACAGTACGGGTGAGCAATTGCAAGGCCATCAACCGTTTCGGGACAGATAAGAAACATAAAACCATGCCAGAAAATATATAAAATATTTCAGTCAGGCAAACAATAATTCAGTCAGGCAAAATTATGACAATGCAGAACTCTGAAAGGTTAAAATGCCAAGAAATATGGTTGTCACTCAATGGTATATTTCCAGATTGTTTGAGAATCACATCAGCCAGAACCCAGGAGTTTCCAACAGTGTATACAAGAATTTACAAACAGAAACTATTTTTCAATCAGCAAGCCTTGAAGCAATCAGATAACACAAAAGCTGTTAGACCAGTTTTATAAAATCCACCTCAGAAATAGGGGGTAAGCAGTTTCAGGACAGATGAGAAACATAAAACAATGTCAGAAAATATATAAAATAATTCAAGTCAGGCAAACAATAATTCAGTCAGCAAAATTAAGAAAATGCAGAACTCAGGAAGGTTAAAATGGCAAGAAATATACTTATCAATCAACGGTATACTTCCACCTTGTTTGATAATCACACCAGCAAGAACCCAGGAATTTCTAACAGTGTATGCAAGAATTTGGAAACACAAACTATTTTTAAACCAGCAAGCCTTGAAGCAATCAGATAATGCAAAAGATGTTAAACTAGTTTTATAAACTCCACCTCAGAAATAGGGGGTAAGCAGTTTAAGGACAGATGAGAAACATAAATCAATGTCACACAATATATAAAGTAATTCAAGTCAGGCAAACAATAACTCAGTTAGGCAAAATTAAGACAATGCAGAACTCTGAAATGTTAAAATGCCAAGAAATACACTTATCAATCAGCGAGATATTTCAAGATTGTTTGAGGAGCACACCAGCCAGACCCCAGGAGTTTCCAAAAGTGTATTCAAGAATTTACAAACAGAAACAATTTTTTAAATCAGCAAGCCTTGAAGGAATCAGATAACATAAAAGCTGTTAGACCAGTTTTATAAATGACACCTCAGGAATAGGGGTAAGCAGTTTCAGAACAGATGCGAAACATACAACAATGACAGAAAATATGTAAAATAATTCAGTCAGGTAAACAATAATTCTGTCTGGCAAAAGTAAGACAATGCAGAACTCTGAAAGGTTAAAATGCCAAGAAATATACTTATCAATCAGCAATATATTTCCAGATTTTTTGAGAATCACACAAGCCAGAACCCAGGAGTTTCCAACAGAAACAATTGACAAACAGAAACTATTTTTAAATCAGCAAGCGTTGAAGCAATCAGATAACACAAAAGCTGTTAGGCCAGTTTTATAAACTCCACCCCAGAAATAGGGGGTAAGCAGTTTCAGGACAGATGAAAAACATAAAACAATGCCAGAAAATATATAAAATAATTCAGTCAAGCAAACAATAATTCAGGCAGGCAAAATTAAGACAAATCCACATCCCGCCCCCCAACCCCCAGTAAGGTAACCACGGTAAAAATTTCTCCAAAGCCAACTTCATGCTTCTTAAGACAGAAGTGGTGAACTTCATAACACCCATGCAGATGGACAATACAGTTACAACTGCTGAATCCTACACAAATGCACTCTATAAGCACTTACATGAGTGCATGGATCGTGCTATCCCAAACAGAACCAAGATGCTATCCTCAAAAAAAAGGAAGTTAATCTGGTGGTCCCCTGCCATAAACAAACTCTACAACAGAAGGAAGAAATTGATGCAAAAGAGTGTAAAATCCCATGAGTGGAGGAGCTCCCTGGTCAGCCTCAACAAGAAGCCAAGATCCCTTATATGATCCTCCAAAGCTAGCTATGAAAACAGTATTGCCACTGATTCTAAGGACACCCACAAAGCATTCTATCGCTATGTTAAGAATCTCAATGGCAACACTCAGATCTGCTCTGAGTTACAAAACAATGGCACAAGAATTACAGAACCAACTGATATTGCCAACATTCTAGCAGATAGGTTCAGTGCTAAATTTACCCTCCTCTCACCCCTAAAGGGCCCATATCTATACAGGAAGAATGCAGAGTCCCTGTAATCACAACTTCACAGGTAAAAGCAGCACTCTCTAAAGCCAAAAACACAGCATCCTTGAGACTGGACAAAATCCCAGTCTGTGTTTTACATGAACTTCAGAATGAACTGGCTCCCCACCTAAGCACCATGTTCAGTCATAGCCTCACATCAGGCTTTGTGCCCACTGAATGGCACACAGAAACAGTTATCCCACTCCACAAAGGAGGAGCCACCACTGAACATGGGAACTATCTCCCTATTAGCCTGATGAGCCTTGTCTGCAAGGCCATGGAATGTATCATCATGGAATTCATAAACAAAGACATTGGTAACCTCCAAACTCTAGACACCACCCAGTTCGGGTTTGTGAAAGGCAGATCTTGCCTCCTGAACCTAGTTGACTTCTTTGAGGCAGTCACCAAAGCCGTAGACGAGGGCAAGGTGGTTCACACAGCCTATCCTGACCTCGTCAAGGCTTTCAACACCATCTCCCATTCTGTAATTATAGATAAACTCACTAAACTAGGTATAAATCCCTATGTCACAAGATGGGTTGCCAACTGGCTCACTGACAGAACCCACACTGTAAAAGTTGCAGACACCAAATCTGACTTCATACCAGTGACAAGTGGAGTACCACAGGGTTCAGTCCTGGGACCTCTCCTGTTTGGTATCTACTTCTCTGAAGTACAGGCTAACAGAGAAGGCCTCTGGCTAATGAAGTTCACAGAGGACTGCAAACTTGGACCTATAGTCGAGTCCCCAAATGATGTGGACATCCTACATAAGGGCCTCACTGAGGCAGATGCAGGGTGTCACAGGCTCACAGTCATGGCCTCAATGCCAAAAGGTGCATTGTTATCCCCTTTGGTAAAAACTCTGTACCCATGAACTACCACATAGGCGGCAACCTTGTTAACACTGAATGTGTGATAAGAGACCTTGGGACCCAGGTGGACAGTAGTCCCTCCTTTGATAAGCACAATGCCACAGTATTCAGGAAATCCTTCTACATGGCAAGCCTCATCACAAAAGGGTTCTCATCCAGGAAAAAAGAGGTCATTGTTCACCTCTACTCGACACTCATTATACCCATTATAGAGTACAACACCCCTTTTGGAATGTACCTCACACGATATCTGCAGCAGCTGGAAAGGACACAGAAGTACCTCACAAAGAGAATTACTGACCTCAAACAGATGCCCTACACTGATCATCTCAAAAAACTCCAGCTTTACTCTATAGCATATTGCCTACTCCAAGGTGATCTCTGCCTAACATATAAAGCTATGTCAAACCCATAGATGTTGGACATGCTACACCTAAAAAAGTCCCACTCCCTCTGAGATACATGCTCTAGGGACCTAAACCTTGTCACCAAAATAAACAGGACTTGCTGGAGGGATAGATTCCTGTCCCACAGACTTCCCATACTCTGCAACAAGCTACCCATCTATGTCAAACAAAGTTGCTCATTAACACTGTTCAAGAAAAATATTGATGAGTGGATGAGAAATAGGAAATATACTCCAAGGATCACTTCTGTGGCTCTGCTCGACAGGGTCACAGGAAATTAGCTTTCTTGGGTTGGCGTAAGCCAGGGAACTTTGTTTGCTAGGCTTATTTAGGCCCTTGGGCCAATAGCCTAGTACCTACCTATGAACCTATGAACAAAAAAGCTGTTAGACCAGTTTTATAAACTCCACCTCAGAAATAGGGGGTAAGCAGTTTCAGGACATAGGAGAAACATAAAACAATGTAAAAAAATATATAAAATAATTAAGTCAGGCAAACAATAATTAGTTCAGGCAAAATTAAGACAATGCAAAACTCCAAAAGGTTAAAATGCCAAGAAATATACTTATCAATCAACGATATACTTCCAGATTGTTTGGGAACCACACTAGCTAAAACACAGGAGTTTCCAACAGCATATGCAAGAATTTACAAATAGAAACTATTTTAAATCAGCAAGCCTTGAAGCAATCAGATAAAACAAAGGCTGTTAGACCAGTTTTATAAATGCCACCTCTGAAATAGGGGCTAAGCAGTTTCAGGACAGATGAGAAACATAAAACAATGCCAGAAAATATATAAAATAATTCAATCAGGGAAGCTACAATTCAGTCAGGCAAAATTAAGACAATGAAGAACTCTGAAAGGTTAAAATGCCAAGAAATATACTTATCAATCAGCAATATATTTCCAGATTGTTTGAGAATCACACCAGCCAGAACCCAGGAGTTTCCAACAGTGTATGCAAGAATTTACAAATAGAAACTATTTTTAAATCAGCAATCCTTGAAGCAATCAGATAGCACAAAAGATGTTAGAACAGTTTTATAAACTCCACCTCAGAAATAGGGGGTAAGTAGTTTCAGGACAGATGAAAAACATAAAACAATGCCAGAAAATATATACAATAATTCAATCAGGCAAAAAATAATTCAGTCAGGCAAAATTAAGACAATGCAGAACTCTGAAAGGTTCAAATGCTAAGAAATATACTTATCAATCAGTGATATATTTCCAGATTGTTTGAGAATCACACCAGCCAGAACACAGGAGTTTCCAACAGTGTATGTAAGAATTTACAAACAAAAACTATTTTTAAATCAGAAAGCTTTGAAACAATCAGATAACACAAAAGCTGTTAGACCATTTTTATAAACTCTACCTCAGAAATAGGGGGAAAGCAGTTTCAGGACAGATGAGAAACATAAAACAATGCCAGAAAATATATAAAATAATTCAGTCTGGCAAAATTAAGACAATGCAGAACTCTGAAATGTTAAAATGCCAAGAAATATATTTATCAATCAACGATATATTTCCAGATTGTTTGAGAATCAGACCAGCCAGAACCCAGGCGTTTCCAACAGTGTATGCGCTCACTGTTATTACAAGTATTTCCTAGGCTGCCAAACCTCAGAGAAAGCTGTCGTTTTTAAATATTAAAAAGTGCTACTGGCTAAATTGATCTCGATAAAATTTATTTATTTATTTATTTATTATTTTTATTTTACATTTGTTAACCGGGCTAGTCCAACTGGATACATGTCCATTTTCAGTGGAGGCCCGAGGAGAAAAGCTCTGAGTTTTCAAAACATTTAATGTTACAAGTAAATTAAAAACAACAGTACAAAAATGTATAACAAAATGTTACTAAGAACAAGATTTGTACATAGTAAAAAAATTATTTGACTATTTTCCCACAAAAAAAAACAATAAGTAAGTAAATCGAGAAAAGATGGGGATATAAGGTTACTAAGGACACCTACAGGATAAGACAGGATTTTGAAAACAGGATTGGTGGTTAGATGGGATAGGTAGAGCTGGACAGAGTAGAAAGGTCAGTGAGTAATTATGATATAAGGATCAACTTTAACAGAGAAAAATTTGAGGGAGACATGGTAGAGCAGAGGACAAGGAAATGAAAAAGCAGATTAGTCAGGGTTATTGCAAGAGCATAACCAGTGGTTGGAGAGGAAATGTTTAAGGTTAGTTTTGAATAGTGGGAGAGATGTAAGAGCTGTTAGGTCAATTGGTAGGAGGTTCCATATTTTACCAACAAAGTTAGAAAAAAGAGAGTCTCCTGCAGAATTATTAGATAAAGAAGTTTGCATTTGCATTTTTTTAGTTGAGCGTAACTAAATTAATTAATTAGGTTAATTAAAATTAACTTAATTCATGTAATTACTCAGATAACTGAATACTAAAACTTGTAATATGAGCTTCTACAAATTGGAAATGATATTCCATGACATAAGCATTACTCAAAACAACCAGACAGACAGGTGAAAATTGTATCTGATCTGTTGAGTTTGTATCCAGTCATGGAATTTAGGAGGACAAACCTCCTTTTATGTTATTTTTTGAATATAGAAAGGAGAAGGAAACCAAGATCCTCAGCTACAGGTTCAAGGCTGGAACTCCCTGCTGCAGTGGTACAAAGCTGCCTTCAGGGAGGTGTATAGGAGAAATACATCCCGTGTGCTCACAATTTAATATAAAATATCCAGGGTCATGATATCTCAAAAATGTTACATTTCAGTGAAGACTGAGGACATAAGTGCTGGCGACTTTGTGGTATATATATCTGTAATCTGTACTTCATTATCAATATTTTTGATACAACGTACATTGAAAAATTTTGATTTCAACCTACTGGCTTCTATCTGAAGAAATGGCTTTCATTAAATTTAAACAATCCATTCTATGAGTAAATTAAAGACAGGCTGCTTCAGTACTGAATATACCATAAATATTAGATGTATTTACAAATTATAACACTATCTAATAAAACGGATCAAAAAGCATCTTTTTTTTCCTTGAGACAGTGTCTCAATAGATGATTTAATGAATAGTCTTGTATAACTTAAGTTCTTCCTTTCACTTCATTGCAAACATTAAAATTGTTGTTAAATGTTCCCGCTTGGTTTTATGCTGTATTACTGGGGCACATCTGACACGTATGCAATATCAGGCTTTCCTGTAAAAGTAAGATAAAAAATGAGGCTTTTTGCAAAAGTAAAAAAAAAAAGTTAGAACACACTTTTGACTAACTTATTAGGGGATGTATTGACTGCTTATTTACCCTTGGAGACATAGCTGCAATTATCAGGGCAGCACTGCAAAATGGGAACTGTGGTAAACTAACTTCTGCGGGAGCGACACTGTTATGGTGTGATAAGAACGTCTTTATCTGACATTATCCTTGTTCCACAGTTTCAGCTTAAATGTTTCTACAGGAAATTTATCTGTTCCATTTAAGTATCCTTTAAATGTAACAGCTGGCAAATCTGTTAAGGTAAGTAACTCAAGTGTTCCTTCACAGCAGCATACCTTAAATCTGCAAAAAGTCAGTACCCTAATGGTTTGAACTATAACACACAGTAAATCTAACGCAAGTAAATAAGCTTCCTCTTCTTAAAGGTAACGTAGCAAACTTGATACAGGTAAGCAACCTGCTGTTAGTTAAGAGTAACATACAGTAAATCTGCCAGAAGGAAGTAACCTACTCTAGTATAAACAATGCATTCAGTAAACTAAACAGCCTACTAGTCGATAATATGCAACAAATTGGTCATAAGTAAGGCATTTACTGTGCCTTAAATGGAACATGCAACAAATCTATCATAAGTAAGTAACCAACCTCATGTAACATATTACAAATCTATCATGGCTAAATAACGTACTGCTTTATAAATCAGCCATTTACAAGTAACTTATTAGTCCATAAATTAAACAGAATAGATCTGCTGCAAATAGCTATCTCTGCCTGCAATTAACCAGCATTGCCTATGTTATATTGTACTAATATTGCTTTTCTGTCAGTATAAACTATAGAGCTGGTCATTAAAATTGTCCATTGAGAGCAGTTCCCTGCCCCAGTAAAGAAATATAAGTAAACAAACACATGAATGAAATAATAAATAAATAAATAAAAATAAGCAAAAGAATAGTTCCTTAAATGCACCACACATGAAATCTGCCTTTAAAAGTAACGTGGGCTAAATCTGCCATAAGTAGCTTACATCTTCCTAAATGTGGCATCTACCGAAGGTAAATATAAGCTACTGCTCCATAAATGAACATGTACTAAATTCTGCAAGTAACCCACTGTCCTTAAATGTAACAAAAAGTAAACTTCTCACTGATAATTAACATGTTGTAGCATCTAACACATCTGCCAGAAGTAATAATTTAGTGCTCCATGAATGCAGCACGTAATAAATCTGTCATTGATAAGTATCTTACAGTTTCATAGTTTTAACATATAGTATGTCTGCCACTAACAAGTAACCTACAGCTCTTTAACTTAATGCTGAAAATCTGCCATGAGTAATACCATGCTACCTCCAAAATGCACCAATACTGTTTGTTGTGTAGTCCTCCATATATGTAACATGCAATAAATATGGCACTAATAAATAACCCACTACTTGTAAAATGCCTTATGTCCCAACAGTTAATGAACTCCCTGCAAGATTTAAATATATGTCTCTTCTTTCTGAATAAGAATGCAAAAGTTATGTGAACTGCACTCATGCAACACCTGCAGCAGGTAAATAAAATGATGAAAAATGCATGTTTCTTCAGTCACACAGGTGTGTGTGTGTGTGTATGTGTGTGTATATATATATATATATATATATATATATATATATATATATATATATATATAAATATGTAGACAGAAAGAGAGAAACATATATATATATATATATATAGACAGATAGCTATGTGTAAAATTGTATGTCTAGAAACTACAACAATTATACCTAGCATGTGTGGTAATTACAGGATCTGTGACTGTGTCTGGGCTGAGGAAACCCATACCTAGAAGAATAGTGCATAGGTACTGCGTGCCCTCAAGGCTAGGTTGCACCTAATTAATTGCTTAGAGATTCATATTTCTGTGCACTATTTAAACCTCAAATGTTTGGCAACAGTGATGTGACTTCAGAGATCATGCTCAAGGTAGCCATCAGATTATAAGATTTATCATTTTCTAGATTAAAACATTTCAGTTTTAGTGGTTGGCAGTGGACAGATCAAACCATCTTTGTCTACAACTGTCTTAAATTTTACAGACCACATTACTGGTTAACTAACAGGTTCCACCTTAGCAGACAGTGCTGTGAACCTGGTTCCCCTCTTAAAAGACAAGTGATACACACAGGTACATTGAGTTACACTTCATTGTTTGCTTCTTTTTTTAATGAAGAAGCATGTCTCAGAAATGCAAAAAAAACACGTTTTTGCAGGGGAAGGTCACCTGCACCCCTATATCATCTTTTAACTTACAGATCCCAGCTCCACAGTCACACATCAGTGCAGAAGAATTGAAAAGAAAAACACTACAAAGCACGGCCAAGTCATGTAGGTTGAAATGATTTAAGAAAAAAAGCAAACATGATGAAAAAATCATCAAGAAACTGTTTACATAAACTGTTGTTAAGAGACTGCAGTGAAACATCCCTCCCCAGACCTCCAGATCAAGATGTAGAGCTAATTGCCTGGACATGAGCAACATATAAACATATGCAGTAACTGAATGAAACAATGGTTAACATACACAATGGACTTTCATTTTGCAACCAGCTCCAACATTCTGGGTACAGCTGCAATACCTGCTGTTCTTTTTTTCAGGGTTAGGAGTAGCTGGGTCATGCAATGTATGACGGCTTTCCTTGGAATATCAATGGACAGGAACAGCATGCTAGCCCTGCACTACAGACATGGAAATATTGGGCTTTGGGAGGGGCCATACATCTAATAATAAAGCAACACTGCTAGCCATATGATGAAATAGCAGAGCACTAACAAATGTATGCATTGTGCCTTCGGGAATACTAGACTTTGGGTAGAATGTAAATAGGATTAATGAGGTTTATGGAATACTAGATTATTATGTAGTGTCTGTATTACATATTTGGGAGATTTTTCATTTGGAGAACAACCAGGCAGCAAAGTTAAGACCGTTATCATCAGAAACAGTGAGTTTGGGGGAAAAATGGCAAAAAATCGCAGCTGTGCCGTCTTTCCACCTGCACCTCTTCTTTCTCTTCCTTTGTTATATTTCCTCATCACCTTCTCTTAACTGTATTATCTTACTACTATGTAAACTATCACCGCCTTCTCTTAACTGTACTATCTTACTACTATGTAAACTATCACCACCTTCTCTTAACTGTATTATCTTACTACTATGTAAACTATCACCACCTTCTCTTAACTGTACTATCTTACTACTATGTAAACTATCACCGCCTTCTCTTAACTGTATTATCTTACTACTATGTAAACTATCACCGCCTACTCTTAACTGTATTATCTTACTACTATATAAACTATCACCTTCTCTTAACTGTATTGTCTTACTACTGTGTAAACTATCACCGCCTTCTCTTAACTGTGTTATCTTACTACTATGTAAACTATCACCGCCTTCTCAACTTTATTATCTTGCTACTATGTAAACTATCACTGCCTTCTCTTAACTGTATTATCTTACTACTATGTAAACTATCACCACCTTCTCTTAACTGTATTATCTTACTACTATGTAAACTATCACCACCTTCTCTTAACTGTACTATCTTACTACTATGTAAACTATCACCGCCTTCTCTTAACTGTATTATCTTACTACTATGTAAACTATCACCGCTTACTCTTAACTGTATTATCTTACTACTATATAAACTATCACCTTGTCTTAACTGTATTGTCTTACTACTGTGTAAACTATCACCGCCTTCGCTTAACTGTGTTATCTTACTACTATGCAAACTATCACCGCCTTCTCAACTTTATTATCTTGCTACTATGTAAACTATCACCGCCTTCTCTTAACTGTATTATCTTACTACTATGTAAACTATCACCACCTTCTCTTAACTGTATTATCTTACTACTACGTAAACTATCACCACCTTCTCTTAACTGTATTATCTTACTACTATGTAAACTATTACCACCTTCTCTTAACTGTATTATTTTCTACTATGTAAACTATCACCGCCTTCTCTTAACTGTATTATCTTACTACTATGTAAACTATCACCGCCTTCTCTTAACTGTATTATCTTACTACTATGTAAACTATCACCACCTTCTCTTAACTGTATTATCTTACTACTATGTAAACTATCACTGCCTTCTCTTAACTGTATTATCTTACTACTATGTAACTATCACCGCCTTCTCTCAACTGTACTATCTTACTACTATGTAAACTATCACCGCCTTCTCTCAACTGTACTATCTTACTACTATGCAAACTATCACCACCTTCTCTCAGCTGTATTATCTTACTACTATGTAAACTATCACCGCCTTCTCTTAACTGTACTATCTTACTACTATGTAACTATCACCGCCTTCTCTCAACTGTACTATCTTACTACTATGTAACTATCACCGCCTTCTCTTAACTGTATTATCTTACTACTATGCAAACTATCACCACCTTCTCTCAACTGTACTATCTTACTACTATGTAAACTATCACTGCCTTCTCTTAACTGTATAATCTTACTACTATGTAAACTATTACCGCCTTCTCTCAACTGTACTATCTTACTACTATGTAAACTATCACCACCTTCTCTCAACTGTATTATCTTACTACTATGTAAACTATCACAGTCTTCTCTTAACTGTATTATCTTACTACTATGTAAACTATCACTGCCTTCTCTCAACTGTACTATCTTACTATTATGTAAACTATCACCACCTTCTCTCAACTGTATTATCTTACTACTATGTAAACTATCACAGTCTTCTCTTAACTGTATTATCTTACTACTATGTAAACTATCACCACCTTCTCTCAACTGTACTATCTTACTACTATGTAACTATCACCACCTTCTCTCAACTGTACTATCTTACTACTATGTAAACTATCACCACCTTCTCTCAACTGTATTATCTTACTACTATGTAAACTATCACTGCCTTCTCTCAACTGTACTATCTTACTACTATGTAACTATCACCACCTTCTCTCAACTGTACTATCTTACTACTATGTAAACTATCACCACCTTCTCTCAACTGTATTATCTTACTACTATGTAAACTATCACCGCCTTCTCTCAACTGTACTATCTTACTACTATTTAAACTATCACCACCTTCTCTCAACTGTACTATCTTACTACTATGTAAACTATCACCACCTTCTCTCAACTGTATTATCTTACTTCTATGTAAACTATCACCGCCTTCTCTTAACTGTATTATCTTACTACTATGTAAACTATCACCGCCTTCTCTTAATTGTACTATCTTACTACTATGTAACTATCACCACCTTCTCTTAACTGTACTATCTTACTACTATGCAAACTATCACCACCTTCTCTCAACTGTACTATCTTACTACTATGTAAACTATCACTGTCTTCTCTTAACTGTATTATCTTACTACTATGTAAACTATCACCGCCTTCTCTCAACTGTACTATCTTACTACTATGTAAACTATCACCACCTCCTCTTAACTGTATTATCTTACTACTATGTAAACTATCACCACCTTCTCTTAACTGTACTATCTTACTACTATGTAAACTATCACAGTCTTCTCTTAACTGTATTATCTTACTACTAAGTAAACTATCACCGCCTTCTCTTAACTGTATTATCTTACTACTATGTAAACTATCACCGCCTTCTCTTAACTGTATTATCTTACTACTATGTAAACTATCACCGCCTTCTCTTAACTGTATTATCTTACTGCTATGTAAACTATCACCACCTTCTCTTAACTGTATTATCTTACTACTATGTAAACTATGCTATTTGTTTTATGAGTGGAACTTTTCTCCTCAGGTCTCCACTGAAAATGGGCTACCAGCTCAGTGGACTAACCTGGTTATCAAAAGACAAATAAATAAATCAATACTTGACGGAGGGTGAAGTCATTATATCCACCTGTGGGAATAAAGGTGTGTTAGAAAAATATGTATTAACATATGTGTGCAATGCTTATTTTAATAAGGAAAGATTAACACGTTTTTATTCTATATGCAGCATTAGTTTTATTTGAAACTGAAAATATGCTTTTCAGAAATTGTGCTTTTTGACAATGCAAGATGCACTCTGACCTAGTTTGCTAGCACAGCAAAATACATGTTTATGCCTTGGAAATGTACTGGAAAGCAGGTGATTTTCTGCTAGGTCAGGAAATTAAAAGGAGAATAATAATAATTTCTGTAGATCCATTCATTTTGGACAATAAGCTATGTTCGTGTTGATGAAAACGTGCACAAGCTGCAAGATAGTTAGATATAAAGAACAATAAACTGCTTCAGAAATCTGTACTTGCATTGTGCTTGTATTAGCCATAGTACCTAGACTTGTAACATCACATAGCAAGAAAGTTATAACTGACCGGTGGTCGCCAAGGCCATCCTGTTTACTGAAAAATCTTTTTTAAACTTTAAAGAGTCAGCTAGAAATGTGAGAAACATCTGTAAAGTAACAGAATTGTGAACTGGTGATCTGCTATGTCAGTCGTAGTGGGCAATGTCTTGAAAGAAAGGTATAATAATTGTGACACTTCCTGATTTAGCCAGACAAACTCTGTAACTGCATTTTTTGTCTTCTTGCGCAAGACTAAAGATACCTGAACTGAACCTTATGCTTTTGGTCTTTTGAAGTATTTTTCTCTAACATTTTTTGGTCCTTTGGAGCCAGAAACCCTCGTTTAGCCTGGGATCAGATGGGCCAGGTGGCATGAAACTGCGCAGGGAAGATACCACATCGGATCTTCTTCATTGAAAGACCTCCGACTGAATTGTCGTGCAAAAGAGGCCAGCCACTTTTCTGATCTACAACTGAAGGTGGGTTCCATTTGAACAGTGAGTGACCAATCGCTGAGGCTCAGGTAAGGTGAATCTACTTTTTTCTGTTTTAGATCAGGGACTTGATTGTATTTGTTCTGTGAGAATTTTTTAAAAATTCAGGGACAGAAATATTGCTATCTTGTCATAGATCAAGGAAGCAGAATAAGTATGCAGGTAGTCTGAAGAGACTGTAAACACTTGGTGGTACCACATTAAAAACAAAAGGGTTACTTAACATTTAAAAAGGTTAGAACAAAATGGGTAATACGTGCACAAAAACGAAAAGACCCCAAAGCCCACCGTTAACCGAAGACGCAAAATATATGCAATCACAGCGAGCCGACAACGTTAAATATTATACTAAATGGGTTAATAAATATGAATTTGATGGGAAACTTGAAAGATCCTCGTTTAATCAAACTTATTAGACAGCTAAAAACCACTTCTAAAGGTCGGGTTAAAAAACAGCGTAAATTAGGAGTTCCTCAGGCACACAGGTGGATTGAGGAAGCAAACCGAAGAGAACAAAAGAATAAAAATTCAAAAGCAATGTTTCTACACAAAGAGGATAATAACTTGGTTATAGCATCGGCCCCTCCGCCCACTCCGGTTCCGGTTCCCTTACCAGCTCCCTTACCGGAATATGAAGCAAAAGAACAAACTGACCCACCTCCGCGATATCCAGCTGTTCCTATAAAACCACTACCATTTGTTAGAGATCCTATTGAGACAAAAAAAATCATATTTTATTAAACTTCAGTCTACCCACTCCAAAAATCCCAAACAATTCTGGAACTTCATTAACTGTCTTCTGCATCAAGGTACCAAAATTAATCCCTGCCCTGACAACAAAAAAACTGATACAGAAATTGCTACCCTCTTCAACTCCTTTTTTACTAACTCTATAGCTGAACTCACTAAGACCTTCTCCAACCAGGTCTCCTCCCTTCCTCTCAATCCTACTGCCCCTTCCTCTCATAATCCCCCCACTCCCAATCTTCCCCCAACTTTTTATCTAAAACCCATCTCAACCTCCTACATCAAAAAGCTACTCTCTAAACTTAAGCCATGCTCCAACGCCCCTGACAATATTCCCTCACTCTTTCTAAAGCTTGCCGCAGATGGTATTGCCATTCCCATCAGCATACTCATCAACAGATCCATACAGGAATCATATGTCCCCAAATTGTGGTGGGCAGCCTATATCCTGCCCCTCCACAAAGGAGGCAAAAATAATAACATCTCCAACTTCCGACCCATAGCCATTCTTTCACCAATCTCAAAGATCCTTGAAAAATGCATCCATCCCCAACTCATGCCCTTCCTCATACATAATCAACTCCTTACCCCTACCCAACATGGCTTCCGTCCTGGACATAGTACTATAACTGCTCTCCTCTCTTTCTTAGACATAAAACCTTGCTTGTGACTCTGGAGATATTGTTTCCACCATCGCCCTTGATCTATCCAAAGCATTTGATACCATCTCCCATACCCACCTTCTGAATCATCTCTCTAACCTTAATCTCTCTCAAAATTGCCTTAACTGGTTCCACAGTTATCTCTCTAACAGATCCCAGGCCGTGAAATGGCAAACTGGTATCTCTACTTTCCTTCTACCCCCACCGGGGTTCCCCAGGGGTCCATAATAGGACCTATGTTCTTTAATATATTTGTCAATGACTTTCACACCACCATTCCTAACACTAAAATAGGGCAATATGCAGATGACTCCACTTTAGTCTGCTCTGCTCCTAGTCTCACTGAGCTCCAGACAAAAACCCAATTAGCCTTTACAACTACCGATCACTGGATGCTTCAAAACTATCTCTCACTTAATGCCAATAAATCCAAAATCCTTCTCTTCTCTCCCTCAAAAACTGTCACACTTGACAAGCAATCCTTCAATATCTTCAGCCACACCATCTCCTCTATAGAAGTTGTCCCCTTTGCTAAACTTCTTGGGGTCACTATCGATGAACACCTGAAATTCGATACACACGTCCAACTTAACATAAAAAAAAACCCATCAGAAGCTAGATATGTTATATAGACATGCTCACTTTCTCTCTCCATCTACAAGGCAAACTCTAGCTTCTACTTATTTACTCCCTTCACTATTGTACGGTACTCCACTTCTAACCAATCTTTCTATTACCATCTCCTCAAAACTAGAAAGCTGCTACAACAAAATTGCTAAATTTGCTACTAAATCTAAACACTCCTCCCATCATTGCACCTCTCTCAATATGCTAAAGTGGCTTGAGCTTCCTAACCACCTTGTCTACCTACAGCTTACTACAGCCCACAAAATAATCTTTAAACCTACTGCATGCCCCGCTCTTACTAATATCTTACAATTCTACACTCCAAACAGACCCCTTAGATCTGCCCAGCAAAATCTTCTTTCTGTATATAAACCAAAACGTCCCCCTGGCCAGTTTCTCCTTTCCTATTCTCTAGCCAAAAAATGGAACTCCCTCCCTCCCTTGCTAAGAATCACTTCAAGCTTAGAACTCTTCAAATCCCTGCTCCACTCCTACCTCTCCCAAAACTGTAAATGTAATTGCACTCTTCCTACCTAACTCCTTCTAATATCACTTATACATTCACTCTCTCATGCACTGGCTGTTTGTTTTCTTTTCTTTCCCTACACCTGCCTTGGTCAGAAATCTAAAGAATGTCCAGAAGTAAATACTGTACATAGCTCTGTCTCCCTTCTCTCTGTTACTTTACTCCCTACTTTTTCTCCCTTTCTTTGTGCTCCCCTTCAAATTGGTACAACACCAACTATAACTATACTTTCTTTTCTAAAACATTTTATAATTGTATGTATAATTACATAAATGTATGTTTGTTTTAACTGTATGTAATAAGGAGCTTTTCTCTCCAGACCTAAATGTAAAACTCTATATTTGTTCTAATTGTATGTAATACGGAGCTTTTCTCCCCGGGCCTCCACTGAAAACGGGCCCTCTGGGCCCAGTGGACCTCCCCGGTTATCAAACTGGAAATAAATAAATAAATAGGTCTTGAACACGTAATTTAAAAGGGGATATTGAATTATATCAAATGAATGGAAATTCACGGGCTATGAGTGAAGAAGAGATATGCCCACTCATAGAAGTACCAAATCCTCAGGCAGGATAAGAAGGGCAGGACCCAACTCTCCTAGTGTACAGACCGTGGACACCGGAAGATATCCGGAAAGCCACAGAGGGAATTCCCCATCCAAAAGTTAATTTTAGAAAGTTCTTAGAAGACTTACAGGGCATGAGATTAAGTTATCACTTAAACGGAGAGGAAGTAGAGAAAGTGGTCAGACAAATAGTAGGTCCAGATTGGCACATGATTAGTGGCAACTGGAATCCCCATGACGCTGCACTTAGGCCCCTCCCACATAGCAGTGCAGAAGTAGACAACAGAGTGAAAGGCCTGACAGACCGAATCTCTGAGAAATGGAAGCCTAGGGCAGACTGGACTTGCATTAATCAATGCATCCAACAAGAAAGTGAAACTGTTGATAGATATTTTTCGAGATTATTGGAATGTTTTAACAATCACTGTGGAATGCAGGTGCCTGAAGATCAGACACAAGATTCCCCATATGAGCAGCAGTTAAAGAATGCATTTTTGAAAGGCAGTATTGCACCCATAAGTAGTTTCATTACTAAACATATGGTAGACCATCGTACAAGCAGATTACAATCACTGCTTGAATATGCTAGACATGCCGAGAGGCATTTTAACAACAAAAAGAAAAAGAAAGCCCACGTATTTGCTGTGGGAGATGGAGAAGTTTATTTAGTACAGTCTGGACAAAAGGGCAGAAAGAATGCCCAGGGAAATAAACAATCTGATCAGTGATCAGAAGACATTGAAGGGAGAAAGAAAAGAGGTGAGTGCTTCAAATGCGGGGAAAAAAGGACAGGTGGCAAGGGATTGCAGGAAAAATAAGAAGGCAGCAGTGGAAGACAAAAACAATGAGGGTGAGGACTGACTATATGAAAGTCAGGAATCACTAGATAGGAATAATAGAGAAAGGACAAATGAGAATGTGATAGAAGGAGCAGAGAATGTGATAGTAGAGGAAGTGCAGGAAGCTAACGATAGTGAAGAAAATGAAATATTAGACCTAGCCTTACTGAGTTTAGAGCTCTATCTAGCTGACACAAAACCAGAAGTGACACTCCTGGTAGAAGGGAGGGAAGTCAAATTCTTGTGCGATTCAGGGGCATCACGAACCCTGGTATACCCCTCCAAACTACCAGAAAATTCAGAATCACATGACTTTATACTAGTAAAAGCAGCTAATGGACAGCTGTATCGGGAGCCTGTCTCCCATAACATTACAATAACAGATCCTGTTTCAGGATTAACCCAGAAAAGCAAAATTGTTGTTTCTGCAAAATGCCCATTGAACCTTTTGGGCAGAGATCTTATGCAACTATTAGGCATAGTAGTAGTTCCAAGCATGCAGGGTATGGAAGCACAGCGACAAACCAATACATTTGTAGTGCAAACAGAAGGTGAGACATTTTACTGGTACAGCCAGGACTTAGTTACGACTGGCCCCAGAGCAGTAACTGAAGAGTTACTGAATGTAGCTATCAGTAAGTTCCCCTCCCTTTGTATTGACATACAACACCTGTTGCACTGTACTCTGTATTATTGTAATACTCCAAGACCTGACAAAGAATATGAACAAGAATTGTTTAAAAATCATGCAAACAGATTAGTACTGTGTAATTTGTACTGGGACATGAAAGGGAACAGTGTAGTTAGCTGTTCATAACTTCTTCTCACTTTACAAATCAAATCTAATACTGCATGTTAGTTTAACTAAAGAGGAAGGTTTAAAATGGATAAACCTAGGAGAAAAAAATCACAAAATGGGAAAAACAGACAGAATCAGAACCGTCAGAACAGGGAATACAAAGACAGAATCAGAACTGTCAGAACAGGGAATACAAAGACAGAAACTGAACTGTCAGAACAAGGAATACAAAGACAGAATCAGAACTGTCAGAACAGGGAATACAAAGACAGAAACTGAACTGTCAGAACAGGGAATACAAAGACAGAATCAGAACTGTCAGAACAGGGAATACAAAGACAGAATCAGAACTGTCAGAACAGGGAATACAAAGACAGAAACTGAACTGTCAGAACAGGGAATACAAAGACAGAATCAGAACTGTCAGAACAGGGAATACAAAGACAGAATCAGAACTGTCAGAACAGGGAATACAAAGACAGAAACTGAACTGTCAGAACAGGGAATACAAAGACAGAATCAGAACTGTCAGAACAGGGAATACAAAGACAGAATCAGAACTGTCAGAACAGGGAATACAAAGACAGAATCAGAACTGTCAGAACAGGGAATACAAAGACAGAAACTGAACTGTCAGAACAGGGAATACAAAGACAGAATCAGAACTGTCAGAACAGGGAATACAAAGACAGAATCAGAACTGTCAAAACAGGGAATACAAAGACAGAATCAGAACTGTCAGAACAGGGAATACAAAGACAGAAACTGAACTGTCAGAACAGGGAATACAAAGACAGAATCAGAACTGTCAGAACAGGGAATACAAAGACAGAATCAGAACTGTCAGAACAGGGAATACAAAGACAGAAACTGAACTGTCAGAACACGGAATACAAAGACAGAATCAGAACTGTCAGAACAGGGAATACAAAGACAGAATCAGAACTGTCAGAACAGGGAATACAAAGACAGAATCAGAACTGTCAGAACAGGGAATACAAAGACAGAAACTGAACTGTCAGAACACGGAATACAAAGACAGAATCAGAACTGTCAGAACAGGGAATACAAAGACAGAAACTGAACTGTCAGAACAGGGAATACAAAGACAGAATCAGAACTGTCAGAACAGGGAATACAAAGACAGAATCAGAACTGTCAGAACAGGGAATACAAAGACAGAAACCGAACTGTCAGAACAGGGAATAAAAAGACAGAATCAGAACTGTCAGAACAGGGAATACAAAGACAGAATCAGAACTGTCAGAACAGGGAATACAAAGACAGAAACTGAACTGTCAGAACACGGAATACAAAGACAGAATCAGAACTGTCAGAACAGGGAATACAAAGACAGAAACTGAACTGTCAGAACAGGGAATACAAAGACAGAATCAGAACTGTCAGAACAGGGAATACAAAGACAGAATCAGAACTGTCAGAACAGGGAATACAAAGACAGAAACTGAACTGTCAGAACACGGAATACAAAGACAGAATCAGAACTGTCAGAACAGGGAATACAAAGACAGAAACTGAACTGTCAGAACAGGGAATACAAAGACAGAATCAGAACTGTCAGAACAGGGAATACAAAGACTGAACTGTCAGAACAGGGAATACAAAGACAGAATCAGAACTGTCAGAACAGGAATACAAAGACAGAAACTGAACTGTCAGAACACGGAATACAAAGACAGAATCAGAACTGTCAGAACAGGGAATACAAAGACAGAAACTGAACTGTCAGAACAGGGAATACAAAGACAGAATCAGAACTGTCAGAACAGGGAATACAAAGACTGAACTGTCAGAACAGGGAATACAAAGACAGAATCAGAACTGTCAGAACAGGGAATACAAAGACAGAATCAGAACTGTCAGAACAGGGAATACAAAGACAGAAACTGAACTGTCAGAACAGGGAATACAAAGACAGAATCAGAACTGTCAGAACAGGGAATACAAAGACAGAAACTGAACTGTCAGAACACGGAATACAAAGACAGAATCAGAACTGTCAGAACAGGAATACAAAGACAGAAACTGAACTGTCAGAACAGGGAATACAAAGACAGAAACTGAACTGTCAGAACACGGAATACAAAGACAGAATCAGAACTGTCAGAACAGGAATACAAAGACAGAAACTGAACTGTCAGAACACGGAATACAAAGACAGAATCAGAACTGTCAGAACAGGGAATACAAAGACAGAAACTGAACTGTCAGAACAGGGAATACAAAGACAGAATCAGAACTGTCAGAACAGGGAATACAAAGACTGAACTGTCAGAACAGGGAATACAAAGACAGAATCAGAACTGTCAGAACAGGGAATACAAAGACAGAATCAGAACTGTCAGAACAGGGAATACAAAGACAGAAACTGAACTGTCAGAACAGGGAATACAAAGACAGAATCAGAACTGTCAGAACAGGGAATACAAAGACAGAAACTGAACTGTCAGAACACGGAATACAAAGACAGAATCAGAACTGTCAGAACAGGAATACAAAGACAGAAACTGAACTGTCAGAACAGGGAATACAAAGACAGAAACTGAACTGTCAGAACACGGAATACAAAGACAGAATCAGAACTGTCAGAACAGGGAATACAAAGACAGAAACTGAACTGTCAGAACAGGGAATACAAAGACAGAATCAGAACTGTCAGAACAGGGAATACAAAGACTGAACTGTCAGAACAGGGAATACAAAGACAGAATCAGAACTGTCAGAACAGGGAATACAAAGACAGAATCAGAACTGTCAGAACAGGGAATACAAAGACAGAAACTGAACTGTCAGAACAGGGAATACAAAGACAGAATCAGAACTGTCAGAACAGGGAATACAAAGACAGAAACTGAACTGTCAGAACACGGAATACAAAGACAGAATCAGAACTGTCAGAACAGGGAATACAAAGACAGAAACTGAACTGTCAGAACAGGGAATACAAAGACAGAATCAGAACTGTCAGAACAGGGAATACAAAGACAGAATCAGAACTGTCAGAACAGGGAATACAAAGACAGAATCAGAACTGTCAGAACAGGGAATACAAAGACAGAAACTGAACTGTCAGAACAGGAAATACAAAGACAGAATCAGAACTGTCAGAACAGGAAATACAAAGACAGAATCAGAACTGTCAGAACAGGAAATACAAAAACAGAAACTGAACTGTCAGAACAGGAAATACAAAGACAGAATCAGAACTGTCAGAACAGGGAATACAAAGACAGAATCAGAACTGTCAGAACAGGGAATACAAAGACAGAATCAGAACTGTCAGAACAGGGAATACAAAGACAGAATCAGAACTGTCAGAACAGGGAATACAAAGACAGAATCAGAACTGTCAGAACAGGGAATACAAAGACAGAAACTGAACTGTCAGAACAGGGAATACAAAGACAGAATCAGAACTGTCAGAACAGGGAATACAAAGACAGAAACTGAACTGTCAGAACACGGAATACAAAGACAGAATCAGAACTGTCAGAACAGGGAATACAAAGACAGAAACTGAACTGTCAGAACAGGGAATACAAAGACAGAATCAGAACTGTCAGAACAGGGAATACAAAGACAGAATCAGAACTGTCAGAACAGGGAATACAAAGACAGAAACTGAACTGCCAGAACAGGGAATACAAAGACAAAAACTAAACTGGATAACACAGACACATCCAGCTGTGCACTTGCAGTCCAGCAAAGACAGCTGCGAAGCCCTCTTATTAGAAGAGGAAGAAAAAGCTTTATTAGACATACCAGAAACTCTCTGGTCAACAGGAAAGTCAGATGTAGGACTAATTCGCACAGCAGGACCAGTTACTATCACGCCAAAGTCAGCACTGAGACCACAAAAGAGACTGTACCCCTTGAGAAAAGATGCAGAGGCAGGTATTAAACCTATCATAGCAGCTTAGCTTAAGAAGGGAATACTGGTGGAATCTCCCGTTTTGCCATGTAACACACCCTTATTCCCAGTTAGAAAAGCAAACGGAGAATGGCGTATGGTCCAAGATTTACAAGCTGTAAATGACGCAGTAATACCAAGAGCACCTACAGTGCCAGATCCACATACCTTGTTGAATGATTTAAAACCTCAACAGAAGTATTGTTCTGTGGTAGATATCAGCAATGCGTTCTTTTTGATACCGATACACCGTGACAGCCAGTATTGGTTTGCATTTACATTTCAGGGGAAGCAGTATACATATACGTGACTACCACAGGGTTATAGTGAAAGTCCAACAATATTCTCACAAGAGATAGCAAGTAATTTAGCGGGATTTATCCCACTGGGAGGTAGTCAAATTTTACTTTATGTTGATGACATCCTGCTGGCCGCCCCTACCCAGCAAGATTGTAAGGAAGATACTATAGCATTATTAAAATTCCTAGCAGTTGAAGGACACAAAGTAAGCAAAAATAAATTGCAGCTTTGGAGAAAACAAGTGAAATACCTTGGATATGTAATATCTAAAGATGGCAGAACATTAGATGAGGACAGAAAAGTAGTGATCTTACAAGCACCAAAACCCACAACCAAGAAGGAAATGATGTCCTTCCTGGGTATGACTAATTTTTGTCGGAGCTGGATCCCAAACTATGCTTTGGAATCTGCACCTTTAACTGACCTGATTTTTAAGAAGCCTATGGCAGCACAAGATTTAATACAGTGGACACCAGAAGCAGAATTAACTTTCTGCAAGCTAAAACAATTGATAGCATCATCATTAGTTTTAGGATTACCAAATTATCACAAACGTTTTTTTCCAAACTGTAGATCGCAAGCAAGGTTATATGACATCAGTATTGACTCAACAGCATGGGGACAAGCAATGCCCCATTGCTTATTATTCATCACAACTGGACCTAGTGGTGCGGTCTCTACCCCACTGTGTACAAGCAGTAGCTGCAGCTGCAATGGCAGTGCAGGCTTCAGCCTCAGTAGTGTTATTCCACCCTCTCACATTGAGAGTGCCTCATGCAGTCGCAATCATTTTACTGCAAGAAAAAGTAGCATATCTTTCCCCTGCTAGGCATCTTTCTTGTATGACTATATTGCTGAGCCAACCTCACATGACAATTGAATGATGTACTACTTTGAATCCGTCTACCTTGCTCCCAACTCCTGTGGATGGCACACTCCATAATTGCCTGCAGGTAATTGAGCAAAAGACACTGCCTAGAAAAGACCTCACGGATGTTCCCTTGGATGATGCCGAGGTGACATATTACGTGGATGGCTCATGCAAAAGGAGTCCTACAGGACAGAACCTAACAGGTTATGCAGTAGTTTCTGATACTGAGATTGTAGAAGCGAAACCTCTACCACATAACTCATCTGCACAAGCAGCAGAGTTGATTGCCTTGACACGGGCATGTACCTTAGCAAAGGGTAAAAGCGTAAACATTTTTACAGACAGCCAGTACGCTTTTTCTACTGTACATGTTTTTGCACAACAGTGTAAGAATCGAGGAATGGTGACATCTACTGGCAAACTGATTAACCATGCACAGTTTATTTTAGATTTGTTAGATTCTATTCAGTTGCCTCAGAAAGTAGCTATTTGTAAATGCATAGCTCATGCAAAACAACAAGATAGGATTTCAAAAGGCAATGCGAGAGCTGACAGCTGAAAAGCAAGCAGCCTCAGAAGCATTTCTTTTGAATGAGGAATTACAACCTTCTGAGATTTTAGACTTAGAAATGTTGAAAACAATGCAGACGCTTACTACACAAGCTGAAAAACAAAAATGGAAAAGACAAGGAGAAATTCTCAAGGAAGGGCTGTACATCTCCAAAGAGGGAAAACCGATATTACAGTCTAATTTATTTAGATATGCAGCTTTGTTGAGCCATGGGCAGAGCCATGTCTCAACAGGGGGGATGGTACAGTTAGTGAATCGGGTGTTCGCTACGTATGGGTTTTCAAACTACACTAAAAAATTTTGCCTGTCATGTCACACTTGTAATAAACATCATGCACAAGGGGCATTAAAGCCCAAGCAAGGGAGTTTCCCTACACCACCTTATCCGTTTCATACTATCTGTATGAATTTCATAGAATTGAGCAAATGTGAAATACAAAAAGTACTGCCTTGTCATTGTGGATATGTTCTCCAAATGGGTGGAGGCCTTTCCGACTAGTAAACCAGATGCAGCCACTGTTGCAAAGACCCTAGTTAAAGAGATTATTCCTAGATTTGTTATACCGGAAAGGATCTACAGTGACAATGGTACACATTTCGTTAACCAAACTATACAACAGCTAAGTCAGTATTTTGGGATTTCTTTAAAACATCACTGTGCATATCACCCTCAATCTGCAGGGTTAGTAGAGAGGCATAATGGAGTTTTAAAGAATAAACTTAAGAAACTTATAGTAGAAACACAAACGAACTGGGTGTACTGTTTGCCCCTGGCACTGTTGAGCATGAGAACTGTTCCGAATGCAAAAGGATTGACACCTTCTGAAAATATTTTCAGAAGAGCTTATTATATACCTCAGTGGAAACCTCTCATGCCTGCAGACCAGGAAGCAGATTGGACACTTGCAAATTACATGAGGAATATGCTAAATAACAAACATCTTTTACAGTTTAATTCTGTTTCAGATAAAGACCAAACTAACCCATTCGAAGTAGCAGTAGCTCCAGGCACTTGGGTCTGGGTGAAGACAATCAAAAAGAAAAATTGGACGACACCAAAGTAGGAAGGTCTGTATCAAGTACTGCTGAGCACGCCCACAGCAGTCAAGATTGCAGAACATTCATCTTGGATTCATTTGACACACTGTAAACTAGTCTAAAACTTTGAACTTGATAAAACTCTTGCTAACACACAGCAGCAGTAAAATGATGACAAGACCTAGAGACAATAGAAACACTGAACGATTTCAGCAGTATATTCAGCAGTGTTGCATAATCATCTTAATAACTGCGTTAGTGACAATGTTCTTTTTGCTGTGGCTTTTGCTGTGGCCTTTCTTTTCTTCAGCCACACCAGCTAGACTGAACAAACGTGATACAACACTCATACACTGGCATCCGAACTTTAACACTTACCAAGCAATCAAATATGTGTATGCTGAGACTTTTAATATTTTGAATTGTTGGATTTGCACAGCTATACCAACAGCATACGGGGGATTATTGATGGCTGTTGTCCCCCTAGGGGTCAATGAGACCTGGGAAAACTTGATTCTTGAGACTACACCTGTGAAATCTAGAGACAAAATTGCATTATTTCTACCTGTTACACAAACAGGAATTGTATGCTTTTTTAAGAATGACATGATTTAAGTAGGTTGGAGTAGATGTAATGTAACAGTTTCTTATAAATGTTATATTAAACCTAAAAATGCTAAAAATACAGAAACAATTTGTGATGCAGATTATGACTCATACTTTGAGTCCTTGCATAAAACTGTCAGTGGTATACAACATAATCCTGTTCTTTTAAAGAAACTGTCTATTATAGATAAGAAAATGTTTCATGCAGGGAAGGTGTATATCAATACTAAGGTAGAAAACTGTTATTTCATATGTGGGAAAAAGGCATAGAAATGGTTGTCTGAGAATTGGTCTGGCAGTTGTTTTTTGGGTTACCTGGTCCCGGCCATATGACACACTACAGCTTTGCCTCATGGGAGAATTCGAAACGTCAGAGATGTCGCAAAGAAATCTGAAAATCCAATCAAGAAACCTTAGAATCCAGTGGGACAGATCGTAGCAGGCTGGAGGAACCATAACTCCATGAAAGACAAAAGTAAACTAGCACACATGGACTTGAGTGACACTATCATATCCTGGGCTGGCATAGCCCCTGCATATGGTGCAGTTAAATCAATTTGGGAACTGAAAAAGCTATCCAAACTTCTCGAGGTCATGAGCAATGCAACTTTTTCTGCTCTTGAATTAATGACTGATGAACTGAATGCAATGAGAACTGTGGTGCTTCAAAACCGCATGGCTCTTGACTTCACCCTAGCGGCAAGAGGTGGCACGTGCGCTTTAATCAAAGATGAGTGTTGTGCATTCATTCCCGACAATAAGCACGAAATTAATGATCATTTGGAAGTGATCCAACAAGTGTCAGACATGACCAGGCCAGGCCCAAACTCACTGATGGACTTTTTCCAGAATTTGTTTGGGGGGGTGGGGTTCCATCCTAATGAACATCCTGATTGCCATTTGTGTGGGATTACTATTGTTAGGAGCATGCATTTGCTGTGGATTTCCCTGCATGAAAAAAATAATCAAAGATTTTATAGACATGTCAGTTTCTGAGACTTTGTATCAAAGTACTGAAATTGAAGAACTGTTGAAAAAGGAAACACTTTCATAAGTTTAAACTGAATGACTCTCTTAGCTGCAAATCCTCAAAGGAAGAGGTTAGGAGAAGAAACAAACTGTTTATGCTTTTGAAATAGAATAAAAAGTATTAACGGGGGGGAATGTTAGAAAAATATGTATTAACATATGTGTGCAATGCTTATTTTAATAAGGGAAGATTAACACGTTTTTATTCTATATGCAGCATTAGTTTTATTTGAAACTAAAAATATGCTTTTCTGAAATTGTGCTTTCTGACACTGCAAGATGCACTCTGACCTAGTTTGCTAGCACAGCAAAATACATGTTTATGCCTTGGAAATGTACTGGAAAGCAGGTGATTTTCTGCTAGGTCAGGAAATTAAAAGGAGAATAATAATAATTTCTGTAGATCCATTCATTATGGACAATAAGCTCTGTTCGAGTTGATGAAAAAGTGCACAAGCTGCAAGATAGTTAGATATAAAGAACAATAAACTGCTTCAGAAATCTGTACTTGCATCGTGCTTAAATTAGCCATAGTACCTAGACTTGTAACATCACATAGCAAGAAAGTTATAATTGACCGGTGGTCGTCAAGGCCATCCTGTTTACTGAAAAAATCTTTTTTAAACTTTGAAGAGTCAGCTAGAAATGTGAGAAACATCTGTAAAGTAACAGAATTGTGAACTGGTGATCTGCTATGTCAGTCATAGTGGGCAATGTCTTGAAAGAAAGGTATAATAACTGTGACACTTCCTGATTTAGACAGACAAACTCTGTAACTGCATTTTTTTGTCTCCTTGCACAAGAATAAAGATACCTGAACTGAACCTTATGCTTTTGGTCTTTTGAAGTATTTTTCTCTAACAAGGATAAATGCCTCGGCTCGGACACACAATACTTTATTCACAGGCAATCACAAAAATAAAAATACGTTAAGCGCATTCATCTGTATTCCAGACTTCATCAGAACGTACATCTAAATGTTACAGCTATCTTTCGTTATTATTCGTTATTATTGCCACACCAGAAGCTACATTTTGGATTACTTAAGTTGTCGGCAGTTTGTACAGTTTTCTCTAACAAGGTGTTTCGTGGAAGCACTCCAGTAAAAAAGGAGCTGTTCTTTATCATGAGAATTAAGAGTTATGCTGTTAAGTCACAGGTGAAGAAGCTTGAGTTTGGGGAAATACCAGCTTACCTAAGCACAAGCTACAGTAAAGTAATGGGAATACTGAGGTTAGATAAAGTACCTCTGTAGGAACAGTATTATAGTTAGAGGAATGGGAGTTACTTAACAGTAAATTCAAAAGTTGCATTTAACTAAGGGTATAGTGGATTAGAAGATCCACCAGGTCTTTACGTAAAATTACACTCCACTTCTGAGAGGTACCACAATGTGTGGCAGCTCTGTTATATCTATGGAAAGCATTTGTTTTGGGATGTGCCTTTCCACCCATGCAGGAACTGCATTATATCCAAGGATAGTGTAACTTAAATGATACAAGGAAATTAAAAGGCATATCAAGGTAGTATGAAAAGGCTAAAGAAAAAAAAATTAGGCTTCTGAAAGGAGCATCTGCCTTTGCCACAATAAATCTATAGCAAAATCATTCCTGTGTCACATAACTACTGCATAAAAGAAATCATTACACAAGTGTGAGGATGTAAAGGTAATGACCCTAGATCTCATCCCCATCAATATCAGAAATGGTTGCCGGGTCTGTGGACAAAAAGGTTCAACCAAGAATATCATCTACCAAAGCTTTTGTCACTGACAAAAGAGTGTTGTGTTCATACAGTGACATATGATGGCCAGTCATGTGCTCACTGTTCTAACTTCAGTCACACTGCTAGACAGGGGTCCAGGGAAGTAAATATTGTGGGAAGAAATATCCAGGGAATTGTTATGGCTAGGTGTGTATAGGCCCTAGGGCCGTTAGCCTAGTACCAACCTATGAACCTATGAACTTTGTTCTATACATTGAATTTGTCATATATTTTATGGCAACTATGAATTATCTCAGCCCAGCATTAAAATATTCTAAATTATGTGTAACAAGAATTAAAATGACTTATAATGTAATCACTTTATATATCCAGAACAATACTTTCAGCTTAAGCCTTGGGATTTTAAAGAACAAACTTTGAGCTAGACACAATAATTGCTCCATTTTGTTTATGCATTTCACAAGAACTGTTTTTTTTTTTTTTTTCATTTGACTGGCAAAACCATAATTTACTTAACAGAGTCTATAAAAGCAAGTTTTTCACTTTTCTTTCATTGCTTCTAAAATACACTATTATTTAGACAAATTACATTTATCATCATAGGCTAGGTTTGCCTAGTACAGGAAGTCATTTGTGTGATTCATGGGAATAAGACAAGGGTTCCCCCTACATAGTCTAGGTTCGCCTAGAACAGGAAGTCATTTGTGCGATTCAGGGTACTAAGAGAAGGGTTCCCACTTCATAGTCAATATGCTGTCCGACTAGGGATGCTTTAACTAGTTACATGCAAACATGGAATTTGGTGGGAATGGTCAGTCTGAATTAGGCCTTACACTTCTCACAGTACCAACTTGCAGTGAAGCTTTGTGTAGGATGACCATTTATAAATGTCCATACTATGGTAGGGTTATCCAGAGCAGTGCAAACAATGCATAGGTGTACTCAGTTAATTGCAGCAATGCACCTATAAATTCCTTTAGGGGAGCCTGCACAGGAGAAATACAGCAGGCTTACCCTGCCAAATCACCAGTCCAAGTTAAAGATAGTGTGTGTGTGTGTGTGTGTGTGTGTGTGTGTGTGTGTGTGTGTGTGTGTGTGTGTGTGTGTGTTTGTATGTGTGTGTGTGTGTCACTGAGTCTTCTTTTTTAATTTATCTATTTATTTTGGACTTCTGATATCATGACAGCGAACCCCATTCTGGAGTCAGGGTATGATTACAGTTCATGAAATTAATATTGCTTCAGTTTTTGATGTTTGTAAGAGGGCTGTTCTCAGCACCCACAATGTACCCAGAATTGCTTCCTTCTGCATTTCATATGGGGTTATATGTGTTGGTAGCATATTTAAGCATGATTGTACATTCCTTTTATTAGTATTGTTGCTTACACTACTTTTGGAAATGCAGGGGGGTATCTTTCATATTTTACTTTGTTTCTGCTTGCAAATCCTGGTGTTTTATGACTTTGTGTCTCTCGGGAGGTAAGACACACTAACAGCTCGGTGTAGCAATTTCAGTGATTAATGCTACCATTGTCCTTGTCACTTGGACTACTATATCTGATTTTTGTTCATCTGTTTTTTCAGCTGTTGGTAATGGGCAATCCCGTGTGATATAAACTTTTCATGGTCAATAATGCCTTGCGGTTCATGTTTCTGATGCTTCTCAGCTACATGTACATTGTACTGTCTGCACACAATCCCTGATGCGACAGTCCTGGCACATTATTGTGTTTTTCATTATAGAGACCTCATCTATGAGTGCATCACACCCAGCAATGAGATGTACCACTGCGTCCAGTTCTGTTTTTCAGAACCTGCATTTGTTTTTTTCTCCTTCTTTTTCAAAAGATTTTGTAACCAATGTGTAATTAGTCCACTGTCTCGGGCTACCATTATTACCCGGTCATTTTTGGTTTAAATTCACCTCTCTGTGGTCATTTCTGCATCACATCTTGGACAACATGTAATTGTGCTAGGAGTTTTCTACAGTTACCACTATATTTGTGGACTTTCCAATTTTCTTCAGGTCTTTTATTTATATTCTTTACTTTGCTTTTGGACACTTTCAGTTGCTGTTTGAGTCTTGTCTTCTTCTGGTTTGATTTCAATTCCCATGTCTCTCTGAAAAGGTGTTATCATAAAATTCTTCTCTTCATGGTTTACAACTATCACCATGTTTAGGTCTAATGAGGTCAGTAAATATATATGTGGTCCCATGACTGGAGACCTATACATTCTGTCAATTTGAGCAGGAGCATACCTCCATCTGACAGAAAGCTATTTAATCTTTGTATGCATTTTCTATACATCATTTGATAAGCAGAAGGCATATTTCTTGTTTTCTTGTCCAAATGATTTAGTGTTGTTTGGATGCAATCAATGTCACCAAAGATGTAAGTTAGAACAGTTAGAGCACATTGATTTACAGCTTGGAAATGTTAGACAGCTTTAAGTGTTAGCTTTAGTCTTCTGAAGTATTCCTTACTAAGTTGTGTTCTCATTTATTCACATTTTATTACCGACCCTTTATCTATTCCCAAATATTTATACTTCCCTGCTGCTCAAGTTCCTTTATATCACATTCTTGTCCCAGATGAATTTTTTCCTGGTGCACTAGCTTCCCTTTTATAAATGTCGTTTTGCAGATTTATCAAGACCAAATGTCATTCTTATCATCTGATGAACTATAAATTTTTAAATCAGCCACAAAAAGTAGATGAAATGTCTTTGAAAAAAACTGATTTCTGGAAATTAAGTTATAACTATAGCCTAGACTATTCTGTTAATAGCTTAAGGAGTTAATATTTTATAGGTAAGTATTAGGCTAGCTGCCCTTGCTGGCACACCTCACAACCTCTTACTGCAAAAAATCAGGTAAAAGCCAGAAATAATGGGGGATGGATGGGGCAAAGGCCCAAAATTGGGACACATTTAAATTATTGCTCTTATAAGCTTGCTAGAACCAGGTTTTACATTAGCATACATTTTCTGAGGTATATGAAGTCTGAAAATCAATTATTTAGTGACATCAATCATCAGGTTTATACTAAGGTTGGCACAGGGAATAGAGTTGTTGCCTCATAGCAAGAGGTTCCCTGACTCGATCCTCACCTTTGGTGCCTTCTGTGTGGAGCCTGCAGGTTTGTTCTCCCTGTTATCTTCGGGGGTTCTTCCCACATTTTAAAGACATGCAGTTGGTAGACTGAACTCCCTAAGTTAACCATAGGTGCAAAAGAGTGGCATGGAAAAACAGCCATGGCAGGGTTAGCCACTTGGCACTGTGAACCTTGGCTCTAGATGATTGTCACTATTGAACCAACACCTGGACCCCATGTGTAAAACTGGCGAAAAAGGAGTTTTGAATGAATCAATCCCTAGTAATTTGTCAGAAAAACACTTTTTTTTGAGGAACAGACCAAATTATGTGAGGCAAACATCTGGACCTTTTGCAAAAGCCTGGACATTTGAGAGGTATGCCTGAGGGTCATTTAAGCCTAGCCAGTTTTCCTTTTTGTGCTTAAAATAACCTATCCCATTTGGTTATAGATTGACCTTACCTATCCAGCGGTCGATAATGAACTATTACTCTTAATTTGAATAACTGGGATCATACTACAGATAATCTGAAGGGACCCCTACATAGGATAAAGTATTTAGGAGCTGCCTCTGTCCATTAGTTGTACAGGGGAAGTTCTGGGGTAAATTTTCTGTTTCTCATCCATAGATCTAAGTTGCACTTGGATATGGACAGGGATGAGCTTTATTTTATGTGGTGTTGAATCTGTTCCAGAGCAGCAGTATCCTATGTGAGCTACACCTGACCCTCCAAACCATTTGCTTGATTTTGAGAAAAGGTTTAGATCTCTAGACAGAGTATTTCTGATGTCATTTGACTTGATGATGTGCGGTAAATCTATTAGTGTTGGGTTGGAGGTTGTCTTGTATGCCTGACACAGATCTCTTCTTAGCAGTATGTAGAATAGTGAATAAAGTAACAGGGCTTTGAGGAGGTCCATGTAAGACATACTGTTTAGGCCTTGTGTCCTTATGCTAAAGTATCTCTCTCTCTATGGGCAAGACAAAACAGCAGTGATGGTAAAGAATCATCCTGGAATATTTCTTTTAAATTTTTATCCTCTTTGACCTGCAAAGTGTCTTGCCACAGTTTCATATTCACTCCAATGTACTTGATCGGTGTAAGATGTGTCCCATCTGTGTGTGTATGTGTGCGTGTGTGTGTCTATACATACCAACATATATATATATATATATATATATATATATATATATATATATATATATATATATATATATACATACATATGTGTCTGTCTTTTGTATGTGGTCTGCTGTTCACTGCGTTGGATGAAAGAGCATTCACCTGAGCAGTTATTTAAACTGCCCCAGTGATTGTCTCATAATCAGGCAAAGTCAAGATTAATTAGCTATACCGCTACCTGGCTTTACACTCATTTGGTATATTTTGTTACAGAAAGGAAACCACTTAGCCTATTATATTTTTTTCAGGAGAAGACTGAAGCTTATATTTATGCAGGAGGGATACTCTCCTAATTTTCAATAGGGCACACCAGTGAGCTAGATAAAGGCCACACTCAGTGAGTTTAACATACGTGGGAATGGAAAAAAAAAATTTCAACTAACACTGCAAATACAGACTGGGACACGAGAAGTACCCATGGAGTATTGGATGGGATGAATTATTTGACAAATGTTAGGAATGCAGATGTTTAAGTAAAGACTGAGACAACAGGTGATGTTACTGGTAATGAGAATGAGACAACACGTGATGTTACTGGTAATGAGACTGAGACAACAGGTGATGTTACTGGTAATGAGACTGAGGCAACAGGTGACATTACTGGTAATGAGACTGAGACAACAGGTGATGTTACTGGTAATGAGACTGAGGCAACAGGTGACATTACTGGTAATGAGACTGAGACAACAAGTGACATTACTGGTAATGAGACTGAGGCAACAGGTGATGTTACTGGTAATGAGACTGTGAGAACAGGTGATGTTACTGGTAATGAGACTGAGACAAAAGGTGACATTACAGGTAAAGAGACTGAGGCAACAGGTGATGTTACAGGTAATGAGACTGAGACAACAGGTGATGTTACTGGTAATGAGACTGAGACAACAGGTGACATTACTGGTAATGAGACTGAGACAACAGGTGATGTTACTGGTAATGAGACTGAGGCAACAGGTGATGTTACTGGTAATGAGACTGTGAGAACAGGTGATGTTACTGGTAATGAGACTGAGGCAACAGGTGATGTTACTGGTAATGAGACTGTGAGAACAGGTGATGTTACTGGTAATGAGATTGAGACAAAAGGTGACATTACAGGTAAAGAGACTGAGGCAACAGGTGATGTTACAGGTAATGAGACTGAGACAAAAGGAGACATTACAGGTAAAGAGACTGAGGCAACAGGTGATGTTACAGGTAAAGAGACTGAGACAACAGGTGATGTTACTGGTAATGAGACTGAGGCAACAGGTGACATTACTGGTAATGAGACTGAGACAACAGGTGACATACTGGTAATGAGACTGAGACACATAAATTTACATTTAGCCGAAAATTGGTCGAAAGTTGTTTGTTTGTTTGTTAAATTTAACTGTTGAGGCTGCCCACTAAAGTGTGCTAGCCTGTGTAACTGATCTATTACTGTTTCCTGCATTTCTGTGTGCTTTCTATCTCAAAAACAAAAAAAAACAAAAAAATATCTTTGTTTTCCCGCCTCTCCTTGACTAGTTTAGACCAGTATACTGGCTTTGCTGTATTCTGGGCTGTGGTGTAGTTCCTGTGTTGTCCATTGCCTTACTTGGATAGAAGGAAGTTTCTTTGCTCACCAGTGGGAGTGGGGAGCCTTGAGCAGCCTATCTGTCCCTAAAGGACTGACCTCAGCACAAGAGCGTGTAGTAATTGGTTGTTTTGGACCGTTTCTAGCTCTTTTGAAGTTCCCTGTTTAAAATCCGCCTCTGAGCGTTTTTTTCTGGCTATACTACTCAGAAACAGCTCCTCTTGGTCCTAGCAGCAGAGAACTGAGAAAAGTGACTACTTTCCTGATTTAAGTATGTTTTTCTGTTTTTTTACCTAAAATACCTTCTCTTGCTTACTTTAAACAAGCCTAAACTGTTTTTTTAGCTGTTTGTTGCATTATATATTATCTGCACTTAAAGTTACATTTAGTCAAAAATTGGTCGAAAGTTGTTTATTTGTTTGTTAAATTTAAAGTGTGCTAGCCTGTGTAACTGATTTATTACTGTTTCCTGCATTTCTGTGTGCTTTCTATCTCAAAAACAAAAAAAACAAAAAAATATCCTTGTTTTCCCGCCTCTCCTCGACTAGTTTAGAGCAGTATACAGGCTTTGCTGTATTCTGGGCTGTGGTGTAGTTCCTGTGTTGTCCATTGCCTTACTTGGATAGAAGGAAGTTTCTTTGTTCACCAGTGGGAGTGGGGAGCCTTGAGCAGCCTATCTGTCCCTAAATGAGTGACCTCAGCACAAGAGCTTGTAGTAATTGGTTGTTTTGGACCATTTCTAGCTCTTTTGAAGTTCCCTGTTTAAAATCCGCCTCTGAGCGTTTTTTTTCCTGGCTATACTACTCAGAAACAGCTCCTCATGGTCCTGCAGAGTGGTCCTAGCAGCAGAGAACTGAGAAAAGCGACTACTTTCCTGATTTAAGTATTTTTTGCTGTTTTTTACCGAAAATACCTTCTCTTGCTTACTTTAAACAAGCTTAAACTGTTTTTTAGCTGTTTGTTGCATTATATATTATCTGCACTTAAAGTTACATTTAGTCAAAAATTGGTCGAAAGTTGTTTGTTTGTTTGTTAAATTTAACTGTTGAGGCTGCCCACTAAAGTGTGCTAGCCTGTGTACCTGATCTATTACTGTTTCCTGCATTTCTGTGTGCTTTCTATCTCAAAAACAAAAAAAAAAAAAAAAATATCCTTGTTTTCCCGCCTCTCCTCGACTAGTTTAGAGCAGTATACAGGCTTTGCTGTATTCTGGGCTGTGGTGTAGTTCCTGTGTTGTCCATTGCCTTACTTGGATAGAAGGAAGTTTCTTTGCTCACCAGTGGGAGTGGGGAGCCTTGAGCAGCCTATCTGTCCCTAAAGGACTGACCTCAGCACAAGAGCTTGTAGTAATTGGTTGCTTTGGACCATTTCTAGCTCTTTTGAAGTTCCCTGTTTAAAATCCATGTTTGCGCAGCTTTGCGCAATTGTGCTCATAGCACAGTGCCGGTTAAACAAGGTTAAACTTTTTCTGGCTCCGCCAAGTCTGCTCTTCAAATTTTCCCTTAAGAAAGCTCTACTCTTATAATAATCAGTCTACTCGCTTTATTATTTATTATAAGCCTAGCACTTATTCTCAAAACCTCTCTTCTAAGTAAGCACTCTCAAACTAAATTAATCACTTCATCCACCTACCACCCCTGTGAGTACCCACTTCCCTTAAAGGCACAGCACTCCCTTATAATATTCTAGCATGTTGAGTGGTAGACTACTAGCATCCTCTCCGGTTCAGCTGGTTAATCTGGGAATCTTGAGACAATGCTACAATTGTCTCATGTACACAGACAACACTCTCCTCCTCCCAACAAACACAAATACATGTGAGAGATGCAACTATATAGCCAAACTGGAGGCTGAACTCTCTCAACTCAGGACTGGCAAGACCAGACAGGAGGAGAAGGTAACCACACACACAGCAAACCCAGTCCCACATAGACCTACCACAACTGCAAACCAAACACATAATAACACAAAGACATACTCGGAGGCTCTAACAAAAAACTTACCAAAACAACAGAGGCTCCCAAAACAGACACCCAAAAATCCACCACCTCAAAACATAACACATGCAACACATACTTCAATAAATCAGTGTGTCAAACAATCACAGCCCTTAAGGCCAAACACCATGCCTGATACACTAGTAATAGGTGACTCTATAGTCAGACACACTGACGTTCTGCTTACCAGGCTGAACAAGGAGAGGGTAACAGTGAGCTGCCTATTGGGAGCTAGGATCCGCCACATAACACACGCACTCGGGTCACTCCAAAGCAAGTACAAATATGACTCCGTCATTGTCCATGCTAGTGTGAATGACCTGAGATATACCTCCCTGGACTACATGAAAAGAGACATAGAGGAGCTCTCTGATTATGTAGCCCAGGCTGGTATGACCCTGACCCTGAGCAGCATCTTGCCCTCACCAAGAATGATGCCACAATATAAAGACAAGATGATCAGCTTTAATAATTGGCTCAATTACTGGTGTCATTCTAGGGGGATCCAATGTCTGTCTGCTTGGGATGACATGCTGGACAAGCCACGCTGCTTCGCAAGGTACGGCTTGCATCTGTCACCACTGGGCTTCTGGATATTGGCTAAGGCTCTTGCCACCCCCATAGTGCCTTTTTTAGGCAAGGCTCAAAAGACAAACCCACCTCCTTAGAAAACAAAAATGGAAAAAATTAAGGGTAATGCTGCTCAATGCCAGAAGTCTAAATCTCAAGATGCAGGCTCTCGAAGTACTCCTCAGTATGGAGGTCATCGATGTCTGTGCAGTAACTGAAACCTTGTTCAAGGCTCCTGAGAGCATCCCAGCGCTACCAGGCTATACCTCGTATCATGTTTTTCGGCCCCAAAAACTCGAGCCAAACCAAAAAGGGAGGGGGAGTGTCCATATTCATCAAGGACACCCACACCTCCAGGTTAGTGGCAACACAGGAAGCATCAGAGACCATCCAGGTGCAACTAACCTTAGGCAAAACTGCTATACAACTGGTAGCATGTTACAAACCACCCTCCCAATCTCAGGAACCCCATTCAGCCTTCCTGAAGACATTGGAGGATATGAATGCCTCACCAAACACCATCATATTGGGAGACTTCAACTACCCTAACATAGACTGGCTGCATTATTCTAGCCCAAACACCCTAGCCCAAAGGTTCCTGGAATTCATAAATTCAAATGCAATGGAACAGATAGTCACCTCTCCCACAAGGGGAGATAATATACTAGACCTGATCATCACAAACATGGGGACAAAGTGCTCCACACCGGAAGTATACCCCTCACTAGTGAGATCTGACCACAAACTAATCACCCTGGATATACATATCCCACCTCCACCCCCAACACAAAAGACTACAGTGAAAAACTTCTCAAAAGCCGACTTTACACTTCTTAAAACTGAGATGGTATCCTTTAAGCCCACTGGGCCAGTGGAAACCACATCCCACAATGCTGAATCCTTCACAGATGCTTTCTACGGACATCTCCAAGAATGCATGGATCATGCAATCCCAAATAAAACCAAGACCCTCTCCACCAAGGGCAGGCGTCCTGTCTGGTGGACCCCAGCCATAAACAAATTGTATAACAAAAGAAGGAAGCTACTGCACGACAAAGCAAAATCCCATAAAGAGAAGGCATCTCTGATCAGCACTAGTAGAAAGCTACATTCTCTCATAAAAACATCCAAGGCCAACTTTGAGAGAAAAATCGCTATGGACACTAAAGATAACCACAAGGCCTTCTTCTGCTATGTTAGAAACCTAGGCGGAAACCCTCAGATATACTCAGAGTTAGTTCACAATGACAAAAAATACACTGAACCCACAGATATTTCCAACATTCTGGCAGACAGGTTCAGTGCAAATTTCTCCCCTCCCTCACCCCCAAAAGAAGAAATACTTATCCCAGCTGAATGTAACCTCCCTGTCATCTCAGATGTCCAGGTGAGAACCGCCCTCAGCAAAGCTAAAAACACAGCATCAATGGGACCTGATGGTATCCCAGGTTGCGTGTTAAGTGAACTCCAAAAGGAGCAAAACCCACACATAAAAATGCTATTTAACCTTAGCCTTACTACAGGATATGTACCTGAACACTGGCGTACAGCAACAGTAGTTCCACTCCACAAAGGAGGCACCTCTACAGACCCTGGTAACTACCGCCCCATAAGCTTAACCAGCCTGGTCTGCAAAGCTATGGAAAGAATCATTATGGAACTCATAAACAGAGACATATGGGACTTACAGACACTTGATCCCACCCAGTTCGGCTTTGTAAAAGGCAGATCCTGCCTTTTGTACCTGATTGACTTTTTCGAAACAGTCACTAGAGCCATTGACGAGGACAAAGCAGTCCATACAGCCTACCTGGACTTGGCTAAAGCTTTCGACACAATACCTCATTCAGGCATTATAGACAAGCTCAACAGCTTAAATGTAAATCCATATGTCAAAAGATGGGTTGCAAACTGGCTAAAGGATAGAACCCATAAAGTCAAAATCGCTGGAGCCATGTCAGACTCAAAGCCAGTCACAAGTGGTGTCCCACAGGGATCTGTCCTGGGACCCCTCTTGTTCGGCATTTATTTCTCAGATGTGAAAGCAAACATGGGAGGGTTATGGCTGACAAAGTTCGCAGATGACTGCAAACTAGGTGCCATAGTCGATACACCAGCTGACACATACATCCTACAGAAAGGCCTCACTGAAACGGACAACTGGTGCCTGAGTCATGGCCTTAAACTAAATGCCAAAAAATGTATAGTCATCCCCTTTGGGAAAAACAAAGTACTCACAAATTATCACATAGACAGTAACCCACTGAGTACGGAAAAAGTAATCAGAGACTTGGGGACCCAAGTCGATAGTGACCTCTCATTTGACACCCACGTTGCCAAAGTGGTTAGAAAGACTTTATACCTTGCCCACCTTATCATGAAGGGATTCACATCCAGATCAAAGGAGGTCATTGTACCCCTATACTCCTCCCTTATCAGGCCCATGATTGAGTACAATGCCCCATTTGGTATGTACCTCACCGGGCACTTGCAAGAGCTAGAGAGACCCCAAAAGTACCTCACCAAGAGGATCAAGGGTCTCCAACATATGTCATATGCTGCCAGATTAAAGAAACTCCAGCTCTATTCAGTAGCATACTGCCTACTCAGAGGTGATCTGTGCCTGACGTACAAGGCCATGTCCAATCAGGAATTGATGGACATGCTCCACCTCAAAAAATCCAAATCCATCAGAACCACGAGAGCTAAAGATTTAAACCTCAGCACAAATATGAATAGGACATGCTGGAGGGACAGATTCATAACTCAGAGGCTTCTCATACTCTGGAACAAAATCCCAGTTCATGTTAGGCAGAGCCCCTCACTGACTCTCTTCAAGAGAAATCTTGACAAGTGGATGGGAGATCGTAGGTTTACCCCAGGGGTCATCTCTGTGTCACTACTAGACAGAGGCACAGTAAACTAATTCTATTATGTAAGGGGGTCTTCACTGTGTCACTACTAGACAGAGGCACAGCATTCTAAATATATTCTGTACACTGTTGTACCATTACAAGGGGTGGCGAAAGCCACATCACTATGGCTAGGCTTATAAATGCCACAGGGCAGACAGCCTAGTACTAAACTATGAAACTATGTTACTGGTAATGAGACTGAGACAACAGGTGACATTGCAGATAATGCGACTGAGACAACACGTGACCTTACTGGTAATGAGACTGAAACAACAGGTGACATTACTGGCAATGAGACTGAGACAACAGGTGACATTACTGCTAATGAGCCTGAGACAACAGGTGATGTTACTGGTAATGAGACTGAGACAACAGGTGACATTACTGGTAATGAGACTGAGACAACAGGTGACATTACTGGTAATGAGACCGAGGCAACAGGTGACATTACTGGTAATGAGACTGAGACAAAAGATGACATTACAGGTAAAGAGACTGAGACAACATGTGACATTACAGGTAAAGAGATTGAGACAACAGGTGACATTACTGGAAATGAGCCAGAGACAACAGGTGATGTTACTGGTAATGAGACTGAGACAACAGGTGACATTAATGGTAATGAGCCAGAGACAACAGGTGATATTACTGGTAATGAGACTGAGACAACAGGTGATATTACAGGTAAAAAGATTGAGACAACAGGTGACATTACTGGTAATGAGACTGAGACAACAGGTGATGTTACTGATAATGAGCCTGAGACAACAGGTGACATTACAGGTAAAGAGACTGAGACAACAGCTGACATTACAGGTAATGAGTCTGAGATAACAGGTGACTTTACTGGTAATAAGACTGAGACAACAGGTGACATTACAGGTAAAAAGACTGGCATTACTGGTAATGAGACTGTGGCAACAGATGACATTACTGGTAATGAGACTGAGACAACAAGTGATGTTACTGGTAATGAGACTGAGACAAAAGGTGACATTACAGGTAAAGAGACTGAGACAGGTGATGTTACTGGTAATGAGACTGAGACAACAGGTGACCTTACTGGCAATGAGACTGAAACAACAGGTGACATTACTGGCAATGAGACTGAGACAACAGGTGACATTACTGCTAATGAGCCTGAGACAACAGGTGATGTTACTGGTAATGAGACAGAGACAAAAGGTGACATTAGAGGTAAAGAGACTGAGACAGGTGATGTTACTGGTAATGAGACTGAGACAACAGGTGACATTACTGGTAATGAGACTGAGACAACAGGTGATACACTGGTAATGAGACTGAGACAAAAGATGACATTACAGGTTATGAGATTGAGTCAACAGGTGACATTACTGGTAATGAGACTGAAACAACAGGTGACATTACTGGCAATGAGACTAAGACAATAGGTGACATTACTGGTAATTAGACTGAGACAACAGGTGACATTACTGCTAATGAGCCTGAGACAACAGGTGATGTTACTGGTAATGAGACAGATACAACAGGTGACATTACTGGTATTTAAACTGAGACAAGAGGTGAAGTTACTGGTAATGATACTGAGGCAACAGGTGACATTACTGGTAACGAGACTGTGGCAACAGATGACATTACTGGAAATGAGCCTGAGACAACAGGTGACGTTACCTTTAATGAGACTGAGACAAAAGGAGATATTACTGGTAATGAGCTAGAGACAACAGGTGATGTTACTGGTAATGAGACTGACACAACAGGTGACATTACTGGTAATGAGACTGAGACAACAGGTGACAATACTGGTAATGCGACTGTGGCAACAGATGACATTACTGGTAATGAGACTTAGACAACAAGTGATGTTACTGGTAATGATACTGAGACAAAAGGTGAAATTACAGGTAAAGAGACTGAGACAGGTGATGTTACTGGTAATGAGACTGAGACAAAAGATGACATTACAGGTAAAGAGACTGAGACAGGTGACATTGCTGGCAATGAGACTGAGACAACCGATGTCATTACTGCTAATGAGCCTGAGACAACAGGTGATGTTACTGGTAATGAGACAGAGACAAAAGGTGACATTACAGGTAAAGAGACTGAGACAACAGGTGACATTGCTGGCAATGAGACTGAGACAACAGGTGACATTACTGGTAATGAGACTGAGACAACAGGTGATGTTACTGGTAATGAGACAAAGACAAAAGGTGACATTACAGGTAAAGAGACTGCGACAGGTGATGTTACTGGTAATGAGACTGAGACAACAGGTGACATCACTGGTAATGAGACTGAGGCAACAGGTGACCTTACTGGTAATGAGACTGAAACAACAGGTGACATTACTGGTAATGAGACTGAGACAACAGGTGACATTACTGCTAATGAGTCTGAGACAACAGGTGATGTTACTGGTAATGAGACAGAAACAACAGGTGACATTACTGGTAATTAGAATGAGACAAGAGGTGAAGTTACTGGCAATGAGACTGTGGCAACAGATGATGTTACTGGTAATGAGACTGAGACAACAGGTGACATTGCAGGTAATGAGACTGAGACAACAGGTGACCTTACTGGTAATGAGACTGAAACAACAGGTGACATTACTGGCAATGAGACTGAGACAACAGGTGACATTACTGCTAATGAGCCTGAGACAACAGGTGATGTTACTGGTAATGAGACTGAGACAACAGGTGACATTACTGGTAATGAGAATGAGACAACAGGTGACATTACTGGTAATGAGACCGAGGCAACAGGTGACATTACTGGTAATGAGACTGAGACAAAAGATGACATTACAGGTAAAGAGACTGAGACAACATGTGACATTAGAGGTAAAGAGATTGAGACAACAGGTGACATTACTGGAAATGAGCCAGAGACAACAGGTGATGTTACTGGTAATGAGACTGAGACAACAGTTGATATTACAGGTAAAGAGAGTGAGACAACAGCTGACATTACAGGTAATGAGACTGAGATAACAGGTGACTTTACTGATAATAAGACTGAGACAACAGGTGACATTACAGGTAAAAAGACTGACATTACTGGTAATGAGACTGTGGCAACAGATGACATTACTGGTAATGAGACTTAGACAACAGGTGATGTTACTGGTAATGAGACTGAGACAAAAGGTGAAATTACAGGTAAAGAGACTGAGACAGGTGATGTTACTGGTAATGAGACTGAGACAAAAGATGACATTACAGGTAAAGAGACTGAGACAGGTGACATTGCTGGCAATGAGACTGAGACAACAGGTGTCATTACTGCTAATGAGCCTGAGACAACAGGTGATGTTACTGGCAATGAGACAGAGACAAAAGGTGACATTACAGGTAAAGAGACTGAGACAACAGCTGACATTGCTGGCAATGAGACTGAGACAACAGGTGACATTACTGGTAATGCGACTGAGACAACAGGTGATGTTACTGGTAATGAGACAGAGACAAAAGGTGACATTACAGGTAAAGAGACTGCGACAGGTGATGTTACTGGTAATGAGACTGAGACAACAGGTGACATTACTGGTAATGAGACTGAGGCAACAGGTGACCTTACTGGTAATGAGACTGAAACAACAGGTGACATTACTGGCAATGAGACTGAGACAACAGGTGATGTTACTGGTAATGAGACAGAGACAACAGGTGACACTACTGGTAATTAGACTGAGACAAGAGGTGAAGTTACTGGTAATGAGACTGTGGCAACAGATTATGTTACTGGTAATGAGACTGAGACAACAGGTGACATTACTGGAAATGAGCCTGAGACAACAGGGTGATGTTACTGGTAATGAGACTGACGCAACAGGTGACACTACTGGTAATGAAACTGTGGCAACAGATGACATTACTGGTAATGAGACTGAGATAACAGGTGACCTTACTGGTAATGAGACTGAGACAGGTGACATTACTGCTAATGAGCCTCAGACAACAGGTGATGTTACTGGTAATGAGACTAAGACAACAGGTGACATTACAGGTGATGAGACTGAGGCAACAGGCGACATTACTGGCAATGAGATTGAGACAACAGGTGACATTACTGGTAACGAGACTGAGACAACAGGTGACATTACTGGTAATGAGACTGAGGCAACACATGAAATTACTGGCAATGAGATTGAGACAACAGGTGACATTACTGGAAATGAGCCTGAGACAACAGGTGACGTTATCTGTAATGAGACAGGGACAACAGGTGACATTACTGGTAATGAGACTGAGACAACAGGTGACCTTACTGGTAATGAGACTGAGACAACAGGAGACATTACTGGTAATGAGAAGGAGAGAAAAGGTGATGTTACTGGTAATGAAACTTAAACAAGTGACTTTACTGGTAATGAGGCTGAGGCAAAAGGTGATGTTAATGGTAATGAGACTGAGACAACAGGTGACATTACTGGAAATGAGCCTAAGACAACAGGTGACGTTACCAGTAATGAGACTGAGACAACAGGTGACATACTGGTAATGAGACTGAGACAAAAGATGACATTACAGGTTATGAGATTGAGTCAACAGGTGACATTACTGGTAATGAGACAGGGACAACAGGTGACATTACTGGTAAGGAGCCTGAGACAACAGGTGACATTACTTGTAATGAGACTGAGACAGGTGACATTACTGCTAATGAGCCCGAGACAACAGGTGACATTGCTGGTAATGAGACTGAGACAACAGGTGACCTTACTGGTAATGAGACTGAAACAACAGGTGACATTACTGGTAATGAGACTGAGACAACAGGTTATGTTACTGGTAATGAGACTGTGGCAACAAGTGACATTACAGGTAAAGAGACTGAGACAGGTGATGCTACTGGTAATGAGACTGAGGCAATAGGTGACATTACTGGAAATGAGACTGAGACAACAGGTGATGTTACTGGTAATTAGACTGGATTACTGGTAATGAGCCTGAAACAACAGGTGACATTACAGGTAAAGAGACGGAAACAACAACTGACACTACTGGCAATGAAACTGAGACAAAAGGTGACATTACTGGTACGTAGACTGAGCTAACAGGTGACATTACTGGTAATGAGGCTAATACAGCAGGTGATATTACAGGTAATGAGCCAGAGACAACAGGTGACATTACTGGAAATGAGCCTAAGACAACAGATGACGTTACTGGTAATGAGCCAGAGACAACAGGTGATGTTACTGGTAATGAGACTGACACAACAGGTGACATTGCTGGTAATAAGACTGAGACAACAGGTGACATTACTGGTAATGAGACTGAGACAGGTGACATTACTGCTAACGAGCCTCAGGCAACAGGTGATGTTACTGGTAATGAGACAGAGACAACAGTTGACATTACTGGTAATTAGACTGAGATTAGAGGTGATGTTACTGGTAATGAGACTGAGACTACAGATGACATTACAGGTAATGAGACTGAGGCAACAGGCGACATTACTGGCAAGGAGACTGAGGCAACAGGTGACATTACTGGTAATGAGACTGAGACAACAGGTGACATTACAGGTAAAGAGACAACAGGTGACATTACAGCTGACGAGACTGAGACAGGTGACATTACTGCTAATAAGCCTGAGACAACAGGTGATGGTACTGGTGATGAGACTGAGACAAAAGGTGATATTACTGGTAATGAAACTGAGGCAACAGGTGATATTACTGGTAATGAGCCTGAGACAACAGGTGATGTTACTGGTAATGAAACTAAGACAACAGGTGATGTTACTGGTAATGAGACTGACACAACAGGTGACATTACTGGTAATGAGACTGTGAGAACAGGTGATGTTACTTGTAATGAGAATGAGACAACTGGTGATATTACAGGTAATGAGACTGAGGCAACAGGTGATGTTACTGGTAATGAGACTGACACAACAGGTGACATTACTGGTAATGAGACTGTGAGAACAGGTGATGTTACTTGTAATGAGACTGAGACAACAGGTGATATTACAGGTAATGAGACTGAGGCAACAGTTGATGTTACTTGTAATGAGACTGAGACAACAGGTGACATTACTGGTAATGAGACTGTGAGAACAGGTGATGTTACTTGTAATGAGACTGAGACAACAGGTGATATTACAGGTAATGAGACTGAGGCAACAGGTGATGTTACTTGTAATGAGACTGAGACAACAGGTGATATTACAGGTGATGAGACTGAGGCAACATGTGATTTTACAGATAATGAGACTGAGGCAACAGGTGACATACTGGTAATGAGACTGAGACAACAGGTGACATACTGGTAATGAGACTGAGGCAACAGGTGACATTACTGGTAATGAGACTGAGATAACAGATGATGTTACTGGTAATGAGACTGAGACAACAGGTGACATACTGGTAATGAGACTGAGACAAAAGATGACATTACAGGTTATGAGATTGAGTCAACAGGTGACATTACTGGTAATGAGACTGGGACAACAGGTGACATTACTGGTAAAGAGCCTGAGACAACAGGTGACATTACTTGTAATGAGACTGAGACAGGTGACATTACTGCTAATGAGCCCGAGACAACAGTTGACATTACTGGTAATGAGCCTGAGACAACAGGTTATGTTACTGGTAATGAGACTGAGGCAACAGGTGACATTGCAGGTAAAGAGACTGAGACAACAGTTGACATTACAGGTATAGAGACTGAGACAACAGGTGATGTTACTGGTAATGAGACTGAGGCAACAGGTGACATTACAGGTAAAGAGACTGAGACAACAACTGACACTACTGGCAATGAAACTGAGACAACAGGTGACATTACTGGTAAGTAGACTGAGCTAACAGGTGACATTACTGGTAACGAGACTGAGACAACAGGCAACATTACTGGTAATGAGACTGAGACAACAGGTGACATTACAGGTAATGTGCCAGAGACAACAGGTGATGTTACTGGTAATGAAACTGAAACAATAAGTGATGTTACAGGTAGTGAGACTGAGACAAAAGGTGACATTACTGGTAATGAGTCTGAGACAACAGGTGATGTTACTGGTAATGAGACTGAGACAACAGGTGATGTTACTGGCAATGAGACTGAGACAACAGGTGACATTACGGGTAATGAGCCAGAGACAACAGGTGATGTCACTGGTAATGAAACTGAAACAATAAGTGATGTTACAGGTAGTGAGACTGAGACAAAAGGTGACATTACTGGTAATGAGTCTGAGACAACAGGTGATGTTACTGGTAATGAGACTGAGGCAACAGGTGACATTACAGGTAAAGAGACTGAGACAACAAGTGACATTACTGGCAATGAAACTGAGACAAAAGGTGACATTACAGGTAATGAGGTTAAGACAACAAATAACATTATATGTAATGAGACTGAGACAACAGGTGATGTTACTGGTAATGAGACTGAGACAACAGGTGACATTACAGGTAAGAAGACTGAGACAACAGGTGATGTTACTGGTAATGAGACTGAGACAACAGGTGATATTACTGGTAATGAGACTGAGACAACAGGTGATGTTACTGGTAGTAAAACTGAAACAACAGGAGACATACTGGTAATGAGCCTGAAACAACAGGTGATGTTACAGGTAATGGGACTGATACAAAAGGTGATGTTACTGTTACTCATACGTGCTGTGACAGAATTCATGAATGTAATATTGCCAACAGATAGTGATAGCCGTCTAGTTAATGCAGGTGTGAAATGGTCAGAAGGCTAGCAGCATAAGCCTGTGCAATGTTGAAAACTACTGCCTCATGTGTCATGTGATCAACCCATACATTCTTAACTCATAGATGCCATTTTTTGGTAAGAGATCAAAATGGCCAAACACCAATCTGTGATTGCAGTACCAAGGGAGGCTCGCAATAGCATTGGTAGTCAGCTTTCACCAAGTAAATGCATTAATACCTCCTGATTTGTCCTAAAAGGGAGTGAGATGACCACTGGTCAAGAATGAATCAGGAAGCAAAGACCCAACAATAGCATAATTTGCCCTTTATTGGTGATATATTGTTCTCTGTTAGACTTTATTTAATGTTTTTATTGTTCTGTATGATAATTCATTATTCTCTGTTAGAATCTATTTAATGCTTTTATTGTTCTGTATGATAATTCATCATTCTCTGTTAGAATCTATTTAATGTTTTTATTGTTCTGTATGAGAATTCATTATTCTCTGTTAGAATCTATTTAACATTTTTATTGTTCTGTATGACAGTTCATTAGGCACTGTTAGAATCTATTTAATGCTTTAATTGTTATGCATGCAAATTCATTATTTACCGTGAGAATCTATTTAATGTTTTTATTGTCCTGTATGAGAATCCATTATTTTCTGTTAGAATCTATTTAATGTTTTTATTGTTCTGTATGAAAATTAATCATTCTCTGTTAGAATCTATTTAATGTTTTTATTGTTCTGTATGACAATTCATTAGTCTCTGTTAGAATCTATTTAATGCTTTAATTGTTCTGTATGCAAATTCATTATTTTCTGTGAGAATCTATTTAATGTTTTTATTGTTCTGTATGAGAATTCATCATTCTCTGTTAGCATCTATGTAATGTTTTATTGTTCTGTAGGACAATTCGAAGTTCTGTTTCAAAGAAATGATTTTTAGGTTTAACAAATACTGTAAATTTGTTAATGTTTTCAGACAATGAGTGAAACTTTGATAGATCAGGGCAGCCGTGCAATGGTAATGTGCTGGACAAATAAACAGTTTTCTGCAGCACTAAAACATGTTTCATAGTGTTGCGTATTCCTGAAGCACTATATCTAATTAAGAAGAAATCTGCATAAGAATGAATCACTCAGCTGGGCAGTTTGAACAAATGTTTAGTTGAGAACCATACTGACCTGTTGTAATAGGTAGTTCTGGTGCTTAAAAGACCATACAGAGTCAGACAGTCTCCACCCCACACACACACACACACACACACACACACACACACACACACACACACACACACACACACACACACACACACACACACACACACACACACACACACACACACACACACACACACACACACACACACAAATGCACATATATCTTCCATACTGATACTGTACTTATCCCATCTCCTCTCAATGAGGGGAACCTTATTAGAGCAGAGCTCCTATGAAAGTTGGGTCTACTCTGATTAGCCTCCCCTGTCTGACAAGAAAGAATGCATGCAGACACACAGTTATACATACTGCACAGACACTCAAACACTCAGGCGGGTGGTACACAGGTACATGCACACACACAGACAAATGGACATGCACTGGCACAGCCAATCATGCTCGCATCCTTCACTGCATTGCTTGTCTGGATCAAAATTCTGAGCAGGGCAATGCTTCCCCATTTCACTGTGTGCAGATTCCACACAATGAAATATTTAGGTGTATACAGCTAAATGCCATGCACACTTATGAATTTTGTGTACTGTCCTATATGGACATTGCATAATCTAGACAGCTATGAATTGCTACAGTAGGCAATGCTCCTCTTCAGGATGCTAATGAAGACCATTAGCATAAACTCCATGCCTGCACTACCATATGTACATGCAGTAGGTAACCTTGTTATGTCCATGCCTGCACTACCATATGTACATGCAGTAGGTAACCTTGTTATGTCCAGGACTGCACTACCATATGTACATGCAGTAGGTAACCTTGTTATGTCCAGGACTGCACTACCATATGTACATGCAGTAGATAACCTTGTTATGTCCATGCCTGCACTACCATATGTACATGCAGTAGGTAACCTTGTTATGTCCATGCCTGCACTACCATATGTACATGCAGTAGGTAACCTTGTTATGTCCATGCCTGCACTACCATATGTACATGCAGTAGGTAACCTTGTTATGTCCATGCCTACACTACCATATGTACATGCAGTAGGTAACCTTGTTATGTCCATGCCTGCACTACCATATGTACATGCAGTAGGTAACCTTGTTATGTCCAGGACTGCACTACCATATGTACATGCAGTAGGTAACCTTGTTATGTCCAGGACTGCACTACCATATGTACATGCAGTAGGTAACCTTGTTATGTCCATGCCTGCACTACCATATGTACATGCAGTAGGTAACCTTGTTATGTCCAGGACTGCACTACCATATGTACATGCAGTAGGTAACCTTGTTATGTCCAGGACTGCACTACCATATGTACATGCAGTAGGTAACCTTGTTATGTCCATGCCTGCACTACCATATGTACATGCAGTAGGTAATCTTGTTATGTCCAGGACTGCACTACCATATGTACATGCAGTAGGTAACCTTGTTATGTCCAGGACTGCACTACCATATGTACATGCAGTAGGTAACCTTGTTATGTCCAGGACTGCACTACCATATGTACATGCAGTAGGTAACCTTGTTATGTCCAGGACTGCACTACCATATGTACATGCAGTAGGTAACCTTGTTATGTCCAGGACTGCACTACCATATGTACATGCAGTAGGTAACCTTGTTATGTCCAGGACTGCACTACCATATGTACATGCAGTAGGTAACCTTGTTATGTCCATGCCTGCACTACCATATGTACATGCAGTAGGTAACCTTGTTATGTCCATGCCTGCACTACCATATGTACATGCAGTAGGTAACCTTGTTATGTCCAGGACTGCACTACCATATGTACATGCAGTAGGTAACCTTGTTATGTCCATGCCTGCACTACCATATGTACATGCAGTAGGTAACCTTGTTATGTCCAGGACTGCACTACCATATGTACATGCAGTAGGTAACCTTGTTATGTCCAGGACTGCACTACCATATGTACATGCAGTAGGTAACCTTGTTATGTCCAGGACTGCACTACCATATGTACATGCAGTAGGTAACCTTGTTATGTCCAGGACTGTACTACCATATGTACATGCAGTAGGTAACCTTGTTATGTCCAGGACTGCACTACCATATGTACATGCAGTAGGTAACCTTGTTATGTCCAAGACTGCAAGGTAACTTACATGACTTTGGGTAACAGGCCATGTGACTATGAATAAGCCAGTCTTTTGTTGCATGTATTTGAATTGCTTATCTAATAAAGTGATCTTTGCCTGTTTGATTCTGTCTTGACCTGTGAGTTTTACCTGTATGCCTAAAAAAACTGTGCTATCTAGACAAAACCATCAGAGCATGCATCTATAGACCTCTATGTAAAGTAGTGTCATTGTGTCAGGACATGTTCTGCCATCTTGAATTCAGTGAATCACTGCAATTCACTATGTCTACAAGTCCTAGTACATGCAAATTGGGATTACCTGAAATAGACTCACTGAAAAAATAGATGACTCTGGGGTCCTGGGGATATGGGTAATCAGAAATAAAGCATGGAGACTGTCTTGTAGCATTCACAACAAATGACCCGCAGAATGAAGAATGACATTATGGGACAACCTGAAATGTGGGCTATAAAGTAGGGGCTAATGATAGAGCAGAGTGAACACAATTAAAATGGAATATGAAGCCGCTTTGAAACTGTTTACAGCACTACAATGAAAACTGTTATTACAGGACTGCCTCACTTGATGATTGCTAAGAATGATGAATCACACATATCTCTATATTGTCAATGCTGTACTCAGTGCTTCTTGATATAAGTGGATCCCAGATCAACAATGTATGGATACTGTATTTTTCATACTGCCACTTAAAAGGGGGGGGGGGCTAGTGCCATCAATAGACTCTGCCTAGTTCTTAAGATGGCAGCACAGTGGTGCAGTGAGCATTATTGTCACATCATACCAAGAGGTTCTGCAGTATAATTGACACCTCATATGAAGAGGTTCTGCAGTGTCAGTGACATCTCACAGCAAGAGGTTCTGCAGTGTAAGTGACACCTCATAGAAAAAGGTTCTGCAGTGTCAGTGACACCTCATAGCAAGAGGTTCTGCAGTGTCAGTGACACCTCATATAAAGAGGTTCTGCATTGTCAGTGACACCTCATAGCAAAAGGTTCTGCAGTGTCAGTGACACCTGATAGAAAGAGGTTCTGCAGTGTCAGTGACATCGCATAAAAAGAGGTTGTGCAGTGTCATTGACAACTCATAGTAAGAGGTCCGGCAATGTCAGTGACACCTCATAGCAAGAGGTTCTGCAGTGTCATTGACACATCAGAGCAAGAGGTTCTGCAGTGTGAGTGAGAACTCATAGCAAGTGGTTCTGCAGGGTCAGTGACACCTCACAGGATGAGGTTCTGCAGTGTCAGTGACACCTCAAAGAGGTTCTGTAGTGTTAGTGACACTTCATAGAAAGAGGTTCTGCAGTGTAAGTGACACCTTATAGCAAGAGGTTCTGCAGTGTCAGTGACACCTGATAGAAAGAGGTTCTGCAGTGTCAGTGACAGCTCATAGAAAGAGGTTCTGCAGTGTCAGTGAGACCTCATAGCAAGAGGTTCTGCAGTGTCAGTGACACCTCATAGAAAGAGGTTCTGCAGTGTCAGTGACACCTCACAGGATGAGGTTTTACAGTGTCAGTGACTCCTCATAGCAAGAGGTTCTGCAGTGTCAGTGACACCTCACAGGATAAGGTTCTGCAGTGTCAGTGACACCTCATAGCAAGAGGGTCTGCAGTGTCAGTAACACCTCATAGCAAGAGGTTCTGCAGTGTCAGTGACACCTCATAGAAAGAGGTTCTGCTGTGTCAGTGACACCTCATAGCAAGAGGTTCTGCAGTATCAGAGACACCTCTTAGTAAGAGGTTCTGCAGTGTCAGTAGGTTCTGCAGTGTCAGTGACACCTCATAGCACGAGGTTCTGCAGTGTCAGTGCTACCTCATAGTAAGTGGTTTTGCAGTGTCAGTGACACCTCATAGAAAGAGGTTCTGCAGTGTCAGTTACACCTCATAGCAAGAGGTTTTGCAGTGCCAGTGACACCTCACAGGATGAGGTTTTACAGTGTCAGTTTTACCTCATAGCAAGATGATCTGCAGTGTCAGTAACACCTCAAAGGATGAGGTTCTGCAGTGTCAGTGACACCTCATAGCAAGAGGTTCTGCAGTGTCAGTGACACCTCACAGGATGAGGTTCTGCAGTGCCAGTGACACCTCAAAGAGGTTCTGTAGTGTTAGTGACACTTCATAGAAAGAGGTTCTGCAGTGTAATTGACACCTTATAGCAAGAGGTTCTGCAGTGTCAGTGACACCTGATAGAAAGAGGTTCTGCAGTGTCAGTGACAGCTCATAGAAAGAGGTTCTGCAGTGTCAGTGAGACCTCATAGCAAGAGGTTCTGCAGTGTCAGTGACACCTCATAGAAAGAGGTTCTGCAGTGTCAGTGACACCTCACAGGATGAGGTTTTACAGTGTCAGTGACTCCTCATAGCAAGAGGTTCTGCAGTGTCAGTGACACCTCACAGGATAAGGTTCTGCAGTGTCAGTGACACCTCATAGCAAGAGGGTCTGCAGTGTCAGTAACACCTCATAGCAAGAGGTTCTGCAGTGTCAGTGACACCTCATAGAAAGAGGTTCTGCTGTGTCAGTGACACCTCATAGCAAGAGGTTCTGCAGTATCAGAGACACCTCATAGTAAGAGGTTCTGCAGTGTCAGTAGGTTCTGCAGTGTCAGTGACACCTCATAGCACGAGGTTCTGCAGTGTCAGTGCTACCTCATAGTAAGTGGTTTTGCAGTGTCAGTGACACCTCATAGAAAGAGGTTCTGCAGTGTCAGTTACACCTCATAGCAAGAGGTTTTGCAGTGCCAGTGACACCTCACAGGATGAGGTTTTACAGTGTCAGTTTTACCTCATAGCAAGATGATCTGCAGTGTCAGTAACACCTCAAAGGATGAGGTTCTGCAGTGTCAGTGACACCTCATAGCAAGAGGTTCTGCAGTGTCAGTGACACCTCATTGAAAGAGGTTCTGCAGTGTCAGTGACACCTCATAGCAAGAGGTACTGCAGTGTCAGTGATACTGCATAGCAAGAGGTTCTGCATTGTCAGTGACACCTCATACCAAGAGATTCTGCAGTGTCAGTGACACCTCATAAAAATAGGATCTGCAGTGTCAGTGACACATCATAGAAAGAGGTTCTGCAGTGTCAGTGACAACTCATATCATGAGGTTCTGCAGTGTCAGTGACACCTTACAGGTTGAGGTTCTGCAGTGGTCAGTTACACCTCATAGCAAGAGGATCTGCAGTGTCAGTGCACCTTACAGGATGAGGTTCTGCAGTGTCAGTGACACCTCATAGCAAGAGGTTCTGCAGTGTCAGTGACGCCTCATAGCAAGAGGTTCTGCAGTTTCAGTGACAGCTCATAGCAAGAGGTTCTGCAGTGTCAGTGAAACCTCATAACAAGAGGTTCTGCAGTGTCAGTGACACCTTATAGAAAGAGGTTCTGCAGTGTCAGTGACACCTCATAGCAAGAGGTTCTGCAGTGTCAGTGACACCTCCTTGCAAGAGGTTCTGCAGTGTCATTGACACCTCATAGAAAGAGGCTCTGCAGTGTCATTAGCACCTCATAGAAAGAGGTTCTTCAGTGTCAGTGATACCTCATAGAAAGAGGTTCTGCAGTGTCAGTGACATGTCATAGCAAGAGGTTCTGCAGTGTCAGTGACACCTCATAGCAGGAGGTTCTGCAGTGTCAGTGACACCTCACAGGTTGAGGTTCTGCAGTGGTCAGTTACACTTCATAGCAAGAGGATCTGCAGTGTCAGTGCACCTTACAGGATGAGGTTCTGCAGTGTCAGTGACACCTCATAGCAAGAGGTTCTGCAGTGTCAGTGACGCCTCATAGCAAGAGGTTCTGCAGTTTCAGTGACAGCTCATAGCAATAGGTTCTGCAGTGTCAGTGAAACCTCATAACAAGAGGTTCTGCAGTGTCAGTGACACCTTATAGAAAGAGGTTCTGCAGTGTCAGTGACACCTCATAGCAAGAGGTTCTGCAGTGTCAGTGACACCTCATAGCAAGAGGGTCTGCAGTGTCATTGACACCTCATAGAAAGAGGCTCTGCAGTGTCATTAGCACCTCATAGAAAGAGGTTCTTCAGTGTCAGTGATACCTCATAGAAAGAGGTTCTGCAGTGTCAGTGACATGTCATAGCAAGAGGTTCTGCAGTGTCAGTGACACCTCATAGAAAGACATTCGGCAGTGTCAGTGACACCTCATAGGTTGAGGTTCTGCAGTGTCAGTGACACCTCATAGAAAGAGGTTCTGCAGTGTCAGTGACACCTCATAGCAAGAGGGTCTGCAGTGTCAGTGAGACTTCATAGCAAGAGGTTCTGCAGTGTCAGTGACACCTCATAGCAAGAGGTTCTGCATTGTCAGTGACACTTCATAGCAAGAGGTTCTGCAGTGGCAGTGACACCTAGCAAGAGGTTCTGCAGTGTAAGTGACACCTCACAGAATGAGGTTCTGCAGTGTGATTCCCAGCTGGAGTTTCTTCTCTGCAGAGTCTGTATGCCCATCCTGTGCTTGCATAAGTTTTCTCTATGTACTGAATCTAAGCTACTATTGGGTGGGTGTACAATGTGTGTGTGTGATGTGGAAGAAAAGCCTGGCAGTAATTACTTTTTTAGTAAGTTATGTGGATGACAGTGACTGTTCACGTGGTCAGTAAAGGAGTCAAATGTGACAAGCGCAGAAGGATGAATGAGTTCTTAAGAGGACAGTTAAGGAGCACTAATCACCGTTACAAATTACATTACTGTGACTGCAGATTGTAGAACATATAAACAAGCATGACATTCTAATTAAACAGCTAGTAAATATGAGTCGCTCAGATCACTATTTCCTTTGCTGTACGTTTATCTATGCATTAAGTTTGTTAGCTGGAGTTGTGGGTGATCCGAATACCCTGAGAAGACCTTCTTTTCAATGGCATGACATTAGAAAGATGTAGTACAAAATATAATGTGTAAAAAGTCAAATTCCATAAAATGCATACAGAAAATAATAATTTGCTCATTGGTTTGAGGTCTGTGCACTGACAAAGCATAGTCGCGAGGATGTATAACAGCCTCTCTAATTAACCTACTTAACCTAATATATGACCCTCTAGGATATTACTTTTGAAGAAGAGGTTGAATTTTTAACTACATACTTTTTAGAAAGTGGGGATCTGGTAGCAAATTATATCATAAAGTAGACAGTGTTTATGGATCAATATTAAGAGTAGGTTTTGTTTGCAATGATAAACAAAAGAAAGTTGATATAAACAGTAAAAATTTGTTTAATAGATCATTTGTCATCACCATTTGCAGAGATGCCATGGTTATTAGAAACATTATTTGTGATAAATAGAAAATTATTAGTGGTAATCAACAGTTAGTCAAAGTGATAAATGTTACAACACCCCTTTTGAATAAAGAGTGTTAAAGTCCTGTACTTTTCATTGTAATGGGTCTAAGTTTTGCAGCTAGATAGATGTCAGTAATTTTCTAAAATGGGCAAATTTAAAAACACGATACCAAATTAAAGGTTTGTGTACCTGTAATAGTGTCTGACTGATTTATCTAGCTCCAAAGACATGCGTCTAGAGCATTTCTCCCCAGGCCTCCACTGAAAATGGCCTCTGTCCCAGTCGGACTTTCCTGGTAAACAAATGTTAAATAAATAAATAGCTATTAGGTGCTGTGGATGTGACTGTTTCTTTGCCAGTAAAATTACTAGAAATCTATCAAAGTGTTAGCTGTAAGAAACAAAGATTCAAATAATGCATTAGTAAAACATTCTGTGACTTGCAAGGCTTTCAAGAAGTTCATTTTTTAGTTGTGGATCGAGTGAAATCGGACATTGTAGATGGTGACTTCAGTAATGAATTAGAAAATAAAGAACTGATATGGGAGGTACTACTAATATCTGAGAAAAGTCTTGGTTTAAATTATGTTATATATTGTGTTTATTAAGAGCACAATACTGGAGAAAACTGTTGAGTGTATGTGTGTGTATATCCTCCCAAATGTGTGATTGCATGCAACTTAGCATACATATATATGCAGATTTGTGTATACACATTGCATCAGAGTATAAGTTTGCATTTTATGATTTTTTTGTATGTTTTACTGTTTAAATAACTTTAATAAAGCAAAAAGTATATGAGCTGCAGTTGTCATGTTTTTTTTTTAATTTTGGTATTTAAATGTAGCTATTAGTGAATGTAGTATTGTGATGAAATTATCTGACTTTCATGGCAGCTTAATATGGTGCCGTGAAGAGGCAGACTTCTTTTTCAGTGGGCTATACATAAGCAATAATGCCACACATGGTTTGTGTCAATGTGTAATTAATGCCCGCCAAGGGGTGTTATGAGGCCCAATGCCACAGGCTAGCAAGAATGAGCCACAGGGCACTTTACTCCACCCACACATTTCTGAACAAAAGAGAGAGGTCAGACAAGGTAAGGTTAATTTGAATCCAAAAGCCTTCATCTGGCCTGTTTTCACCTTCCCTCCCTCTCTGCATACTTAAAAATATCCACGTATGCCCACTCGCCCAGACCTCTCAACTGTCCCAAATTACTCAGTTTTTACTGAGTTTTGAGGTCCAAATGAAGGGGTGCCACGATTCCCGAGTGGTATCCCTTCATTTCCGATTTCTTTGCAGTTTGTTTTTTTATTTTTTTTAAATTTGCGCTGTCGGAGCTGACGTCATCACGTGCGCGATATTGTCAGCTCCATCAGCACTACCAGCCAGTCGGAATTGAGCTCAAGGAGCTCACGTCATCATTTCCGACTGGCTGCGAGCAGGCGGGAATTAAACTGTTGCTGCCGAGAGAAGAATTGGTAGACGGACTTAAATCTGCTGCTGCGGCTCGTTTTTGCTGGGACTTTGCTTTGCTTCTAGAGGGACACTGCTGCTTATCATTTTGTTTGCTTTTCTGCTAGAGAGAGAATGGGACTTTTTCTTTGCTGCACTGCTGCCTTTTCGGCTCATTTTTGCTGGGACTTGCTTTGCTGAGGGACTCCTCTGCTGAGACTTCTTAAGCTGCCGAGAGAATGGGACGTTTGCTTTTCTGCTAGAGGGGTTCAGTTTGCTTTTCGCTGCTATTTGAACTTTGCTGGGAAGTATTAGGTAAGGAAAGGAACAAAGGGTGTGTGTGTGTGTGTGTGTGTGTGTGTGTGTGTGTGTGTGTGTGTGTGTGTGTGTGTGTGTGTGTGTGTGTTGGGTGCAAGTAACTGGAAATGTGAATTCTTTCAGCCTGCAGCAGTTACTATTTAACATGGCCATCTAGTATTTGGAAGTGGCATGTGTGTTATAAAATTAGCTTTGTTGTTAACATATATAGAATGTACAGGAGTTAGGACATGTGGAATACCTAGACAGGAGTTAGGAAATGTGGAATACCTGGACAGGAGTTAGGACATGTGGAATACCTGGACAGGACTTAGGACATGTGGAATACCTGGACAGGAGTTAGGACATGTTGAATACCTGGACAGGCGTTAGGACATGTGGAATACCTGGACAGGACTTAGGACATGTGGAATACCTGGACAGGCGTTAGGACATGAGGAATACCTGGACAGGAGTTAGGACATGTTGAATAAATGGACAGGAGTTAGGACATGTGGAATACCTGGACAGGCGTTAGGACATGTGGAATACCTGGACAGGAGTTAGGGCATGTGGAATACCTGGACAGATGTTAGGACATGTGGAATACCTGGACAGCAGTTAGGACATGTGGAATACCTGGACAGGCGTTAGGACATGTTGAATACCTGGGCAAGTGTTAGGACATGTTGAATACCTGGACATGAGTTAAGACATGTGGAATACCTGCACAGGAGTTAGGACATGTGGAATACCTGGACAGGCATTAGGACATGTCAAATACCTGGACAGGAGTTAGGACATGTAGAATACCTGGACAGGTGTTAGGACATGTGGAATACCTGGACAGGTGTTAGGACATATTGAATACCTGGACAGGAGTTAGGACATGCAGAATACCTGGACAGGAGTTAGGACATGTGGAATACCTGGACAGGTGTTAGGACATGTGGAATACCTGGACAGGAGTTAGGACATGTGGAATACCTGGACAGGCATTAGGACATGTTGATTACCTGGACAGGCGTTAGGACATGTGGAATACCTGGACAGGAGTTAGGACATGTTGAATACCTGGACAGGAGTTAGGACATGTTGAATACTTGGACAGGTGTTAGGACATGTCGAATACCTGGACATGAGTTAGGACATGTGGAATACCTGGACAGGTGTTAGGACATGTGGAATACCTGGACACTCATTAGGACATGTGAAATTCCTGGACAAGAGTTAGTACATGTTGAATACCTGGACAGGCGTTAGGACATGTGGAATACCTGGACAGGTGTTAGGACATGTGGAATACCTGGACAGGAGTTAGGACATGTGGAATACCTGGACAGGCGTTAGGACATGTGGAATACCTGGACAGGCCCGTTAGGACATGTCGAATACCTGGACAGGTGTTAGGACATGTCGAATACCTGGACAGGAGTTAGGACATGTGGAATACCTGGACAGGAGTTAGGACATGTGGAATATCTGGACAGGAGTTACCTGGACACTGGTTTGAGTTTCATTTATGTCAATTTTCTTACATTCTGAAAATAAGAAAGTCAAGGGCACCTTTATCACCTCTAAAACAGTTAACTTCCTGTGATCCAAATGAGTCTGTTTAAATAAAATAAAAAAATAAAAATACTGTTTATTAAAACTGCGAATATATTATTGATCTGACCCTTAGAATTAATGGATGTTTATGACAAAAAATTTGTATTCCATCCATGAGGTGAAGACATTCTGAGTTGGTGTTTTAGGTCATTAGCAGGTAAGTATACTTGCAGTAGTGTCCAGTGTATGCATACATTACCTAGTGTCCAGTGTATGCATACATTACCTAGTGTCCAGTGTATGCATACATTACCTAGTGTCCAGTGTATGCATACATTACCTAGTACCGTTACTCTGAAGGCTGTTTATTTTATACTTGAATAGAGACAGGAGAACACACAAGCACATTATTGCTGGAAATGTACAATATTCTTAACTGGTTTTTAAAACATACAGTTTATTAAAATGTGCATGAACAATGTTACACTGAAAACTGACAGTGATCATCTTTACTATGCAGTTCTAGATTACTGTTAAGATGCATAGCCATAAAAACTTTAGTACATCAAGTATAGGGTTGGATATTCCCAAAGGAGGAAAAATAAGTAAAAGGCTGCAGCTGTCTTGATTTAATCATTCATTTGATCTGCAATGGGTTTCTTTGTTTAAGTTTTATTTATTTTAGTTTTATTTCCATTTTCAGAAAGTGCTTTCACTTGCAGCTGCATATCTCTTAAAATACATATTCTGGCAAAACAGGCTCTGGTTACTGCTAACTACATAGATATTAAATAACTGCATAACTAATTCTAGTATAATGTAACCCAGCTTGCAGAATAAGCATTTACATTCAGAAAGAGACGGACAGTCTACCTCTAGAATTGTGTAATATTCTCCTTAATCCTGAGATTCCCCTAAATCCTCTACATATTTTGTCACTTATTTGCCTTTCATTCTATGAGCAGAAAGCTTTTGGAATTGCTGATGAGCAAAATGTCCGTGGTGGTACATAGTGAGCTCTGCTAGCCCAAATCCAAAATATAGTAGAACCAGAGAGTATCATAGTCACTTAACCACCAACATGTCATTCATAGGTGATGGGAGGCAGTGTCATTGCTAATGATATCCATAGGCAGGGTCCCTCCCAAGGTGGTGTACTGAAAAAGATGTGGCATTCACTGTCAGATATATACATTACCTCTGCAATAACATAACAATAAGAATTTGCACCTTACCATGACATTAGTGTGTATGGTAAATGGGGTGAAAATAGGCAGGTAATGAGATGTTGGAATGGCTGCAGGGGGACTCTGGTGCAATATTTTGGTTGTCTGTTCTTCAGTTTGCGTTTGAAAGTTGGCATCCCACAATTCAATTGGAGTGGGTGAGGTTACATAATTATGTACGCAAATTTTATGTTAAACAGCGTACAGATTTGTACCTATTTTTCATGGGCCTTGTCCAGATTTTTGATGTTTCCAGGTTGAGAGGTATGCGTATGCCTGCTATGCAAGGTTACAAGTTAGCCTAGACACCTAATATCACTCTTACACTTTCAACCAGCCTTTACACCTAACAAAGCTGTTACACTTGTAGCCAGCCTATACACCTAACATCGTTGTTACATCTGTGCCCAGCCTATACACCTAACATAGCTGTTACACTTGTAGCCAGCTATACACCTAATGTAGCTCTTACACCTGTAGCCAGCCTATACACCTAACATCACTGTTACACCTGTACCCAGCCTATATACTTACAATCACTGTTACACTTGTAGCCAGCCTATACACCTAACATAGGTGTTACACCTGTATCCAGCCTATACACCTAACATAGCTGTTACACTTGTAGCCAGCTATACACCTAATGTAGCTCTTATACCTGTAGCCAGCCTATACACCTAACATCACTGTTACACCTGTACCCAGCCTATATACTTACAATCACTGTTACACTTGTAGCCAGCATATACACCTAACATAGGTGTTACACCTGTATCCAGCCTATACACCTAACATAGGTGTTACACCTGTATCCAGCCTATATACCAAACATTGCTGTTATACCGGTAGCCAGCCTATACACCTAACATGGCTGTTACACTTGTAACCAGCCTATACATATAGTGTAGCTCTTCCACCTGTAGCCAGCCTATACACGTAACATAGCTGTTATACTGGTAGCCAACCTATACACCTAACATAGCTGTTAGACCTGTACCCAGCCTATATACCTAACATTGCTGTTACACCTGTAGCCAGTCTATACACCTAACATAACTGTTACACCTGTACCCAGACTATACATCTAACATACCTGTTACACCAGTAGCCAGCCTATGCACCTAACATAGCTGTTACACCTGTACCCAGACTATACATCTAACATACCTGTTACACTTGTAACCAACCTATACACCTAACATCGCTGTTACACCTGAAGCCTGCCTATATACCTAACATAGCTGTTACACCTACACTCAGCTTATACGCCTAACATAGCTGTTACACCTGTACCCAGCCTATACACCTAACATAGCTCTTACACTTATAATCAGCCTATGCACCTAACATACCTGTTACAATTCTACCCAGTCTATACACCTAACATAGCTGTTACACTTGTAACCAGCCTATACACTTAACATAGATGTTACACCTGTACCAAGCCTATACATCTAACATCGCTGTTATACCTGTAGCCAGCCTATACACATAACATAACTGTTAGACTATGTTAGACTTGTAGCCAGCTTATACACCTAGCATAGCTGTTACACCTGTACCCAGCCTATACACATACCATAGGTGTTACACCTGTACCCAGCCTATACACCTAACATAATTGTTACACCTGTATCCAGCCTATACATCTAACATCTCTGTTATACCTGTATCCAGCCTATACACCTAACATAGCTGTTACACCTGCACCCAGACTATACATCTAACATACCTGTTATACCTGTAGCCAGCCTATACACCTAACATAGCTGTTACACCTGTATCCAGCCTATACATCTAACATCTCTGTTATACCTGTAGCCAGCCTATACACCTAACATAGCTGTTACACCTGTATCCAGCCTATACATCTAACATCTCTGTTATACCTGTATCCAACCTATACAGCTAACATAACTGTTACACTTGTAACCAGCCTATAGGCATAGCTCTTACACTAGTAGGTTGATCTAAGCAAACACAAATCTCTTTTAGAATAATACTACTCGCCAGTTACGCTTCTCAAACTTTTACTTCCCATCTTCCTTGAATTTCTCATAAAGTACTAAACATACTGTATAAACACAGTCGCAGCTCATGGCTGGTACGAGGTCCTTATGGACCTCTTGGCATATTCTTCACTATCTCTTGCAGATTCCATTTTCTCAGTCACTGCTAAGGCTTTTAGTGGCAGTCTCTTAGCTCCTGTCACCTTGACTGTCTTTAATGCCTATGCCATTGATGGAATTATGAGAGAATTTGACATTTATAAACCTGAGGTGTTATATAACAACAGCTGATACAGTTGAAAGCACATTCTTCTTCATTCTGATTGTGCTTTTCTCTCTCTCGTCATAACCCATCATATGTCAGCACTGTTTAGTACGTTCTCACAAGCAGCTGTTAGTTAAAAGTCATGTGGTCTGTTTGTCATTCTCATCCCCGTGTCAGAATGTATTCTCATATCTCACTGTTATAAGTGTGGCTCCACCTTTCTGAAGACAGAACCTTGTCCATCATGTCATCACAGACTACGATATATTCTGATAGATTCTATTATTAAACAAGTGCTGCCCCATCACTGCATCCTATGGTGAAATTATTCATGCTGTAAAGCATTTCTGATTTCCTTGTCTCAAGCTTACCCATATAATTAATTTTAATGTCAGTGCTTTTTTTAAGTCTTTCCCATGTTAACTGCATGTTTATTAGATTTTTATCATTTCTTATTTCATCCATGTACTATCTATGTAGTGTATGCCAACTGGGGAAACGTTTCGCTCATAATTTGTCTTCATCTGTGGTCAGCCTTCTTATAATTCTTTTTCTTATGGGAAGGAAACTTCATGGGAATTCTACCAATTTACATATATTTACATAAGGTATTTATAAATGAACTGGAAAGTGCAGCTTAACTCTTCTGTCATTATTTTAAATACTGTTCTACATACACTAAAGCCAAGGCATTTACAGAATTATCTTTACATTCAGTAAGGCAAATAAACCCAATAAGTCAGTTCTCAACAGTTTCTAAGTCTGTCTAAACTTAATGAATGTAAGTGAATGAGCCTGTCCTCCAGGAGGTCAAATGAAATTTCAGACATTTAATAAAGAGCTGTCAGATTTAGAGAAACACTGCATTATTGTTGTTTATCATTAAAAATTATTCTGGGGGTGAAAAGTAGAATAAAATCAGTGACAGACAATCATCACTGCTGTTTTTGCATTGAATAATACATTTCTTTATCAAAACTTTACATGTTTTTCAAATATCTCAAAGTCTTTATTATGTACAAATCAAATTTTAATAACATGACAAAACTAGAAAAAAAGGTAAAAAAAACAAGCAGATTCAATTAACATATGGAATTTTTCTATACCAAATCAATGAGTTAGTGATAATGACAAAAAAAGAACAACATTTAAAAAAATTATCATTTGGATTACAGAAAAAGTGCATATTTCACATAGAGCTAAATAGAAAACCACTGTGTATATGATGCTGACTTTTAATTTCATATAAGGAAAACTATCAGCTCATTTATTCATCGAGATGAGTTTCTTAACTGATACAAAAATAACAGATAGTACATCTTATATAATCAACAATTCATATGCAAGTTTATTCTTCACTAAACTATTGTTTGAAAGAGTATTATCCACTATGTCTTCCACTCTAATTCATCTGCTCCTTCTTGTCAATACTTTTGAAAGAGAACTGCATAAACCTACTCTGCCACTATGATCGTGTTTACCACTCTTGTCCATTTATACTGAGGCTGTAATATTTATGTTTCTTCACATTAGCCCAAAAGACCAATAATCAAGATTTTGATTATCCAGGGGAAATGTGCTTGTTGGCTGATGCTGTGCTTATAGGTTCATAGGTAGGTACTAGGCTATCTGCCCTAGGGCATTTATAAGCCTAGCCAGAATGTGTTGGCTTTTGCCTCCCTTTTAGATTAGATTCCAGAGCCTCTGTCCAGCAGGGCCATAGAAGTGATCCCAGGAGTAAATTTACAATTTCCCATCCACTTATCAAGATTTCTCTTGAAGAGGGTCAGCGAGGGGCTCTGCCTAACATGGACTGGGATTCTATTCCAGAGCGAGGGAAGCCTTTGGGATATAAATCTATCCCTCCAGCATGTCCTATTTATTGTTGTGCTAAGGTTTAAATCCTTGGCGCGTGTAGCTCTAATGGATTTGGTTTTCTTCAGTGACAACTTACTGCATTTATTTAATATGAAGGTAATACCTGATCGTGCAGATGCAATCACCTACGTGTGTTGTGACGCCAACTTATGTCAGAATTCACTAGACCCCATTTGCATTCTTGCACTGGATGGTGTTACCACTGATTTATCATTATAAGAAATGTGAATTATTAAATACCAGGAATATGTGGAAAAGAACTTAGGTGAATTACCTTTGATTATGTGTATTCTTTCTTCAAAGTCTCAGTAACAGTATACAGCCTTGCTGTCATTTCATTTATAGTATAAATCACTTGAGGGTTAATATCTTGTAAAAAAAGTTAATTTTTCGGCTGAGGTTGTTAACCTTTTTTCTGAAGTAGCAGTAGGTTTCTCTAAGATTGGATATCTGCCAGGTCATTATTTTTGTGTATTAATACCGTAGTTGTAACACTCGTTACCACAATTGTCTGGAAAGTTTAAATTTTGGTTGGAGTGTACTATAATCAAGGATTTGATGTATATTCAAGTTTCAGCAATCAATTAGGAATAGTATTCCAGCTTTAGACCAATTATTCCAACATTTCAAATTGGATGGAATTAGCTTGTCTTGCAAGATTCCTTAACTTATTCCACAAAATACCACCAATGGTATGCCCCCCCACTTAAAAAACTTTTTCTCTACTCATGTTTCCCAGCCCTCTGTGTCCCATACCATACTGGAATCTTCAATGGAGATGGTTTTATTTTGCCAGATTATAACTGACTCTAGTAGTAGCCATATAAGGTGGGGGTTAATGCTAGAGCGGGTGTATTAGCATTGTCTCGTTATATTTTTGTAAATTTGGGAGGCCTATTTCTCCTTGATCTTTAGAGAGGTATAAGCTTCTTTTGTTGATTCTAGAATGTATGTGTCTATATACACACACATCTATATATATATATATATATATATATATATATATATATATACAGACAAATCAATAAGAACAGAGGAAGTGCAGATAACAAATGCACAAGTGATCTCTCAGAGTGACTGGAGAAACAATTATCAATAAACTTTCTGAGCAAGGACTCAAACTCCTATATTAATTGGATTGCTATGCATTGTGTTGGGAGATAGGAAGGTGTTCTCACACTTAATTCTATGGCTACACATACAGGTATGGATATATAGATAGAGGTGTGTGTGTGTGTGTGTGTGTGTGTGTGTGTGTGTGTGTGTGTGTGTGTGTGTGTGTGTGTGTGTGTGTGTGTGTGCGTCTGTGTGTGTGTGTCTGTGTGTGTGTGTGTGTGTGTGTGTGTGTGTGTGTGTGTGTGTGTGTGTGTGTGTGTGTGTGTGTGTGTGTGTGTGTGTGTGTGTGTGTCTGTGTGTGTCTGTGTGTGTGTCTGTGTGTGTGTGTGTGTGTGTGTGTGTGTGTGTGTGTGTGTGTGTGTGTGTGTGTGTGTGTGTGTGTGTGTGTGTGTGTGTGTGTGTGTGTGTGTGTGTGTATGTGTGTGTGTGTGTGTGTACCTCTGTAATTGCACAAGATTAATTTATGACATTGTTTTTTGTCTGCAGAACTCTCTTACATTAACATCTCATAAGTTCTGGCTTTTTAAAAGCAACAGCATCACCCTGGTGCACAAGTCTATTTTATTACACATGCATAAGTGAGATAACCTAAAAATGTTTGAAGAATATTCCTTGTGTACAAGCTCAGCTCAGCATTATAATAATGCCTAATAAGGTTACTTTCTGTTGTACGTAAAGCCTATTTTGCTTACCACTGCACTGGATTATTGTTTGGGAGACATAATGAGGGCAACAGTGCTAGCCTCACCCTTTCAAAAGTATTAAGGACATTAGTGAAACTAAACACTACAAACAGAAAGTATTACTGGTTTAGATCTGGGAAAATATACTTTGAGCCCCCACAGGGCTCCACCCAGACTCATTAAGTTACTGGAGCTACTGGAAGCAGTTATGTCTGTCTGTCTCTCCCATTCTTTTTAGGTTGCTATTAAATTTTCTCTGCAAGAATCTATAATTCAGATTCAGAAAAATTAAACTATTATTTTTTTAGTAGTTCATCTACACATATTGAAAGAATATTACCTGGCTGCCTGTCTAAAATAGCCTTAGAGTGATAAAAAATGAAATAGATGCATCAGCCCAAGCTTTCCTCCTCTGTGAAATTAACACGTACATATCTGACATCTAAATTCTCACATCACTTAATGTGTCTTCAGATTTGTATCTCTGTTGCAGATATTAACAAGAGATAATCTGAGGAACATAACGTTTTCAAATCACTAACACTGAAAAAAATTAAGTTGTGGCTAGAAATGCGAGTCAGCAAAGTTTGTCTAGTGTCTCATCTCACAGAAAGAATATATCACTGGCATACCTCTCAAATATACAGATTTTAGCAGAAAGCCAAGATTTTTGCCTCATATTTTTGCCCTGTTTTTCATAAAATTGTGGTTTTCTGGCAAATTAGTGGCAAATCATTAAAGACTTAATTAAAAAAAATAATGACAGTTGAGTTTCTGACTTCATGCCATTCAGAAAAGTTATGCTAATGTAAAACCTGTAATTCTATCAACTTTCTAAGTATGTAAGAGTAATGTTTAAAAGTTGTCCCTATGTTTGAGCCTTTGTCCCACTTTTATTTATGGCTTTGTCCAGATTTCTTGCTCTAAGAGGTTGAGAGGTATGATCACTGGTGTGCACCCCAAACAGACCCCAACCTGGTTAACAACAGGAAAAACAATAATCCTACTCAAGAGTAAACCTGTAAGCTATCCTAAAAACTATAGACCAGTAGCCTGCCTTCCGACAATGTGCAGACTATATACTGAAAGTGGGGCTGACAGATGTTGTAGTCATTTAGAAGATAACTCAGTCATGGCAATACAAGAAAAGAGTAACAGAAGAAAGTCACGTGGAACAAAGGATCACTTTTAAATAAAGTCATAATGGAGAATTGTGAAAAGGGAAAGAATCTAAGTATGGCAGATAGATTACTGTTTTCACTGTTTGCAAAGTTCTGTTTGCTATTTTCACTGTTTGTTAAGTATTTGCTGGTACTTTTTACTGTCCAAAGCAATCTGTTCTGCTTTTTCTAGTTTATCTACCAAGCAGTGTTAAAATAACTGATGTGTTAGTTACTTAAAACATTACTTAGAGTCACCTTGTTGATTTCCTGAAAATGCTTTTTTTAGTGTCTCGCTGCTAATTTCTCGCAAAAACTAGGGTAACTAGTAGCTGTTGCATAGTCCAGATAGAGGTTTGCTGCATCTGGGTCTGTTTGTACTGGCTGTTTGATTTGAGCACATTTTCCAGGCCATCTTGGATTGGAAGGGGACTTTCTGCACTCTAGTGAGAGAAGTGTGTTGATTGGAAGTTGTCTAGTGAAGGGTGGTTGGTCTAGGGCTTGGAGTAAACATTCTCATTGGTCCTTTTGAACCTTTTTAATTTGTTTCAAGTTCTTAGCTTCTGGTATTTAAGCATTGCATTTGAGCAGGTTTCTGCCTGTTTGTGTGCTGTGCAATTGTGCAATATAGCTGGGCAGATTAATTCAACAAATTTTCCCTTAGATACAGCTGTAGCACATTAGTGTAGCCCTCATTTGTAGTACGTTGCTGGTCAACGAAATGCTGTTAGTGAGCTGTAACCTATTAAACCACCAGCAAAACCCCCCTTGAAGAGATATCCACCCACCAACTCTTCCTCAAACAATCCTGAAAAGGCCTCCTTTGTGATAACAATCTTCAACCTCGCATTATGCACAGTTGGACAACCCTTGTTTCTCCTTCCAGCCTTGTTGACATGGTTTTCTTGAGGCAGTGTAGCAATTGCCTCATGTACACTGACAATCCTCTACTAATAATTCACTCTAGTACAGAGTGAAAGAGATGTATCTTCACCAAGAATCATGCTCTCTCGCATTTGAAACAGTAACACTGAAGGGGTTGTCAATTCACCCACCACTACTCATACACATAGTACGCATCCAACACATAAATCAACATACATGGAAGTTCTCTCAAAAAATAACAAACACCAGAGACCTTCAAAACACAAGACTGCTACAACTAATACAGTTCCCACAGCACCCATGACACATAGTAACACCAGTGTCTCAACTACCAAGCCCGTAAGGTGTAACACTCAAAAAACAAATTTTCTTGTCATTGGAGACTTCATAGTGAGACATGTGGATATCCCATTCACCAGTGTGGACAAGGAGAAAGTCAGGATTCACTACCTGTCCAGTGCCACGATTCGTCAGATCACACATGCACTCAGGTCTCTCAGCAACAAGTACCATTAAGAATCTGTTATAGGTCATGTTGGAGAGAATAACTCGAGATGTACCTCACTGAACTGTATGAAGAGAGACATGATTGAGCTCTCTGAATACATGTCCTAGGCAGATATATCGCTAGCCTTGAGCAGCATACTGCCTTCACCTAGAATGATGCCATAGTTCATAGTTCATAGGTAGGTACTAGGATATTGGCCCTAGGGCCTATACAAGCCTAGCCAAAAAGGTACCCTGGCTTTTGCCACCCAAGAAAATTATTTTCCAGTGCCCCTGTCGAGCACAGCCACAGAGGTGATCCCCGGGGTGAATTTTCTACTTCCCAGCCAATCATCAAGATTTTTCTTGAAGAGGGCTAATGAGGAGCTTTGTTTGATATAGATAAGTAGTTTGTTCCAGAGTATGGGAAGTCTCTGGAACAGGACTCTATCCCTCCAGCATGTTCTGTTTATTGTGGTGACAAGGTTTAGGTCCCTAGAGCATGTAGCTCGGAGGGATTGGGATTTCTTTAAGTGGAACATGTCCAACAGCTCTAGGTTTGGCATAGCTTTGTATGTTGGGCAGAGATCGCCTCTGAGTAGGTGATATGAGACAGAGTAAAGCTGGAGTTTTTTGAGATGGACTGCATAAGGCATCTGTTTGAGGCCAGTATTCCTCTTTGTGAGGTATTTCTGTGGCCTTTCCAGTTGTTGTAGATGTCTTGTGAGGTACATAGCAAAAGGGACGTTGTACTCTATAATGGGTCTAATGAGTGACAAGTAGAGGGGAACAATGACCTCTTTTTTCCTGGATGAGAAACCTTTTGTGATGAGGTGTGCCATGTAGAAGGATTTCCTGACTACTGTGGTGATGTCATTATCAAAGGAGAGACTACTGTCCACCTGTATCTCAAGGTCTCTTATCACACTTTTGGTGTTAAGAAAACTACCACCTATGTGGTAGCTCATGGGTACATAGTTTTTACCAAATGGGATGACAAAGCACATTTTGGCATTGAGCTTGAGGCCATGACTTTGACACCAGGTATCTGTCTCAGTGAGACCCTTTTGTAGGATGTCCACATCATTAGGAGTTTCAATTCTGGCTCCTAGTTTGCAATCATCTGCAAACTTTGTTAGCCAAAGACCTTCTATGTTAGCCTGTACTTCAGAGAAGTAAATACCAAACAGGAGAGGACCCAGGACTGAACCCTGTGGTACTCCACTTGTCACTGGTCTGAAGTCAGATTTGGAGTCTGCTGCTTTCACAGTGTGGGTTCTGTCAGTGATCCAGTTGCAACCCATCTTGTGACATAGGGAGTTATACCTTGTTTAGTGAGGTTATCTATAATTCCAGAGTGGGGGATGGTGTCAAAAGCCTTGGCGAGATCTAGACAGGCTGTGTGAACCACCTTACTCTTGTCTACAGCTTTGGTGACTGCTTTAAAGAAGTCTGTCAGGTTTAGGAGACATGATCTGCCTTTTACAAACCTGAACTAGGTGGGGTCCAGAGTTTGGAGATTACCAATGTCTTTGTTTATAAGTTCCATGATGATACGTTCCATGGCCTTGCAGACCAGGCTCATTAGGCTAATGGGGCTGTAGTTCCCAAGGTCCATGGTGGCTCCCCTATTGTGGAGTGGGATCACCATCACTGTGCGGCATTCAGTGGGCACAAAGCCTGAGGTGAGGCTATGACTGAACATGGTGCTTAGGTGGAGTGCCAATTCATTCTGTAGTTCATGTAGAATGCAGCCTTGGATGTTGTCAGGTCCCATGGATGCTGTGTTCTTGGCTTTGGAGAGTGTGTTTTTTACCTGTGCAGCCATGATTACAGGAACTTTGCATTCTTCCGGTATAGAGATGGGTCCTTTGGGGGGGGTGAGAGGGGGTAAAGTTAGCAGTGAACCTATCTGCCAGGATGTTGGTAATATCAGTTGTTTCTGTATATTTAGTGGTATTGTGCTGTAACTCAGAGCAGATATGAGTGTTGCCAATGAGATTTTTGACATAGCTATAGAATGCTTTGTGGTTGTCTTTAGAATCAGTGGTGATTTTGTTTTCATAACTAGCTTTGGAAGATTTTATGAAGGATCTCAGCTTCTTACTGAGGCTGACCAGGGAGTTCTTCCAGTCATGGGATTTTACTCTTTTTTGCAACAGTTTCTTTCTTCTGTTGTAGAGTTTGTTTATGGTAGGGGACCACCAGATTGGCTTCCTTTTTTTGGAGGATAGCATCTTGGTTCTGTTAGGGCTAGCACAATCCATGCACTCGTGTAAGTGCTTATAATGTTCATTTGTGTAGGATTCAGCAGTCATACCTCTATTGATCATCTGCATGGGTGTCGTGAAGTTTGCCACTTCTGTCTTAAGAAGCATGAAGTTGGCTTTGGAGAAATTTTTTTATGGTGGTTTCCCTAATGGGGGATGGGGGTGGGATGTGGATGTCTAGGCTAATTAGCTTGTGGTCGGATGTGACCAATGAGGAATTGACCTCTGGTGTGGAACACTGGTCGCTCATGTTGATAATGACCCCCTGGTGGGGGAGTGGATAAGTTGATCCAAGGCATTGGAATTTATGATTTCCAGAAAACATTGAACAAAAGAATTGGTACATGAGTAGTTTTCCCAGTTAATGATGGGGTAGTTGAAATCGCCCATTATTAGGGTGCTGTGTTGTACTCTAATATTTTCCAGTGTATCAAGAAATGAGGAGTGAGAATCCTGTGGCATGGTGGTGGATCTGTAGCAAGTTACAATTTGGATTGTGGTCTTGCCCAGAGTTAGTTGCACTTGGATAATCTCGGATGCATTATGCTGAGCAACTACCCTGGAGGTGTAGATATCCTTAATGAATATGGACACACCTCCACCTTTAGTGTTTCAGTCCAGGTTAGGTGGCCAAAAGGTGTGGTATGAATTATAGCCTGGTAATGCAGGGGTGCTCTCTGGAGCCATGAACCAGGTCTCTGTCACTGCACAGATGTCGATGTAGTCCATTTTAAGGAGTGCCTCGAGTGAATGCATTTTGAGGTTTAGACTTCTAGCATGATTGATTTCAATAAATGGTTTAGTTTTTGGGATCATTCAAGGGGGATCCAGTTCCTGTCATCCTGGGAAGCCATGGTCAACAAATCTCATGGCTTTGCCAGAGACATTTTTCACCTGGCACCACTAGGGTTTTGGTTGCTGACAAAGGTTCTTGCCACCCCTATAGTGTCTTTTTAGGCAAGGCCTCAATTAATAAACTTACTGACGTGAAATTTGTCAATCATAACAAAATAAGGGTCATGCTGCTAAATGCATGGAGCAGAAACCAAAAACTGCACACCCTGGAAACACTTCTATCACTGGAAGATGTAGATGTCTGTGCAGTCACAGAAACCTGGTTCAAGGCCTTAGATGGTACCCCAGCCTTGCAAGGCTACAATGCCTTCCACACCTTCAGACCGCAAAATTAATGTGAGAGAAACAAAGGAGGTTGTGGTTCTATCTATATTAGAGATAAATTCACCTCCCATCTTGTTAGACTGGACAACTCCATGGAGTTACTCCAAGTTCAAGTTATGGTCGTAAGACCCCCATTATAGTCATAGCCAATTATAGATCCCCCTCCATGGGTCATGACATGCACAAAGCCTACTTGACCAAATTGGAGACAATCCAAATATTACCAAACACTCTGGTTATGGGGGATTTCAATTATCCCACCATCAACTGGGAAACCTATACTAGCCCTAACTTGCTAGTGCAAATGTTCCTTGACTTTATTAACTCAAATATCCAGAAACAAATTGTTCATACCCTGACAAGAGGAACAAGCATACTAGATCTTGTCATCATTAACATGACAAACAGATGCACTGTCACAACTATCAGACCCTCATTAGTTAAATCTGGCCACAAATCAGTCACCTTTGAGCTGGCACTAAAACCAGAACTCACAAAGGGTGAAACAAGACTAAAAGAGTTCACCAAGGCAAACTATACTTTCCTAGGTGAAAGTTTAAATGCATTCCAAGCCACAACCCCAGCTGGAAGTGGTAACTACACTGAAGCTTACACTAAAGCCCTGTACAATCACTTGCATAAGTGTATAGACTTGGCTGTATCACAAAAAAACAGAGCCAGAGCCTTAAGTAGAAACAAGCTGCCATGGTGGACATCCAGCATCAACAAACTTTACAACAAAAGCAAAAAAAGCAAAAAGCTGCCGTCCAAGAAAACAAAGGCGAGACCCCACCATGGAAAAGCACCATCCTCAGCTCCAACAGGCAAATAAGACAACTTGTCAAATCCGAAAAAAATAGCAAGCACAGCTAAGGATAACCTTAAGGCTATTTACAGCTATGCTATGTAAATAGCCTAAAAAGTAGGACTCAAGCATATGCAGAACTAATGACTAACTGTAAGCACACACACTGACCCCATAGAGAAAGCAAACCTGCCAGCAGATAAGTTTAGCGAAAATTTCACTCTCTTATTCCCTCCAAACATATAACAAACCACCAACTCCCCCTCCCACTCTACATATCTAAACTAGCATCACCATTAATTACCGTTTTCAGTCATAGCCTAACCACAGGCTTTGTTCCTGCGGAATGGAGAACAGCAACAGTTATTCCCCTCCACAAAGGTGGCCTAGCAATAGACACAGGGAATTACAGACCCATAAGTCTAACCAGCCTCATTTGTAAGGCCATGGAACATATTTATTTATTTCCAGTTTGATTACCGGGGAGGTCCACTGGGCTCAGAGAGCCCGTTTTCAGTGGATGCCTGGGGAGATAAGATCCATATTACATACAAGTAAACAAAAATAAAATTATACAAAGTAAAGTGAAAAAGTACAAATGTAAAATGGAAAGGCAGTTCTTAACATATTTACATAGTTGATTAGAGAACCATTTGTGTAACATTTAAGTTGGTAGAGGCAAAATAATAGTGTTTGCTTAGTTATAAGAGTTCACAATTGTAGACAAACTGTTAATAGTTGTAGACTAATATTTGAAGGTTTGTAGTAAATTTAAGTTTAGAAGAAATAGGAGAAATAAAGGTGGGAAGTACACTGTTAGTTGAGCATACATTATAGTTTCTGGAGTATTCATAGAGAGATAGTTGAACAGTAGTAAAAGTGGAGTTCAAACATGGCAGATGTGATTGTCATGGTTAAACAGCATCAGCTAATATATGTAGTTAGTAAAGAATATCGTTCTCAGTTAGAGGGAAGGAGATCAAGGACTATATACAGTTTGTGTCTTTCGGCTTTTCCTGGTTAGGGGTCGCCACAGCGGAACTCCGGTCCGCTAATAATTGGTAGTGGATTTTTACATACCGGGTTACCAGCCCTGACGCACAACCTTCAAAGAAGGCACACCCCATTCATGTATGCCTCCAACACAAAAGACACTCTAGCTGAGAATCGAACGAGATGTCTGGCTATGAGGCGACAACGCTACCACAGCACCACCACCGCAGTTCAAGGACTATATACAGTATTTACATTAAATGCATTTAATGTATTAATGTAATATTACATTAGATTCAGAGGGAGGCCGTTCTTTAGGAGGTCATTAGATTTAGAGTGAGGCAGCTGTTTAGGAGAACAGCCTGGAGTGGATGAATATGTAGAGAAGTTCCATGAGGAGGTATACATAGAAGAGTCTTAGCAGGTTAAGTAGGGATAATACAGTTACATTTCCAATTATGGGAGAGGTAGGAATGAAGCTGGGTTTTAAAGTATTCATAGTTTTCAGAGAGTCTAAGAGAAGTAGGAAGGGAGTCCCATCTTTTGGCTAGGGAAGTAGATAGGAGAAGCTGACCAGCAGGACATTTTGGTTTGTATAGAGAGAGGAGATTCTGGTGGGCAGATCTTAGGGCTCTGTGTGGGGTGTAAAAGGGTAAGATATTTGCTAAAGCAGGGCATGAAGTTGGTTTGAAAATTAATTTGTGGGTAGTAGTGAGCTGAAGGTAGTCGAGGTGATTGGGAAGTTCAAGTCTCTTTAGCAGGTGGAGAAATGTACAGTGGTGGGAGGAGTAGTTAGCTTTAGTTGCAAATTTAGAGATTTTGTTGTAACATGTTTCTAGTTTTGAAGAGATGGAAGAGGATAAGTTAGTATGTAGGGGTGCACCGTAGAGTAGAGAAGGTAGTAAGTAGGGGTGCACAGTAGAGTAGAGTAGGTAGTAAGTAGGGGTGCACCGTAGAGTAGAGAAGGTAGTAAGTAGGGGTGCACCGTAGAGTAGAGAAGGTAGTAAGTAGGGGTGCACCGTATAGTAGAGAAGGTAATAAGTAGGAGTGCACAGTAGAGTAGAGAAGGTAGTACGTAGGGGTGCACAGTAGAGTAGAGAAGGTAGTAAGTAGGGGTGCACTGTAGAGTAGAGAAGGTAGTAGGTAGGGGTGCACAGTAGAGTAGAGAAGGTAGTAAGTAGGGGTACACCGTAGAGTAGAGAAGGTAGTAAGTAGGGGTGCACAGTAGTTGAGAGAAGGTAGTAGTAGAGGTGCAGTAGTAGGGTGCACAGTAGAGTAGAGAAGGTAGTAAGTAGGGTGCACAGTAGAGTAGAGAAGGTAGTAAGTAGGGGTGCACAGTAGAGTAGAGAAGGTAGTAAGTAGGGGTGCACAGTAGAGTAGAGAAGGTAGTAAGTAGGGGTGCACAGTAGAGTAGAGAAGGTAGTAAGTAGGGGTGCACAGTAGAGTAGAGAAGGTAGTAGGGGTGCAATCAGAGTAGAGAAGGTAGTAAGTAGGGTGCACAGTAGAGTAGAGAAGGTAGTAAGTAGGGGTGCACAGTAGAGTAGAAGGTAGTAGGGGTGCACCGAGAGTAGAGAAGGTAGTAAGTAGGTGCAATCGAGAGTAGAGAAGGTAGTAAGTAGGGGTGCACCGTAGAGTAGAGAAGGTAGTAAGTAGGGGTGCACCGTAGAGTAGAGAAGGTAGTAAGTAGGGGTGCACAGTAGAGTAGAGAAGGTAGTAAGTAGGGGTGCACCATAGAGTAGAGAAGGTAGTAAGTAGGGGTGCACCATAGAGTAGAGAAGGTAGTAAGTAGGGGTGCACCATAGAGTAGAGAAGGTAGTAAGTAGGGGTGCACCATAGAGTAGAGAAGGTAGTAAGTAGGGGTGCACCGTAGAGTAGAGAAGGTAGTAAGTAGGGGTGCACCATAGAGTAGAGAAGGTAGTAAGTAGGGGTGCACAGTAGAGTAGAGAAGGTAGTAAGTAGGGGTGCACAGTAGAGTAGAGAAGGTAGTAAGTAGGGGTGCACAGTAGAGAAGGTAGTAAGTAGGGGTGCACAGTAGAGTAGAGAAGGTAGTAAGTAGGGGTGCACAGTAGAGTAGAGAAGGTAGTAAGTAGGGGTGCACCATAGAGTAGAGAAGGTAGTAAGTAGGGGTGCACAGTAGAGTAGAGAAGGTAGTAAGTAGGGGTGCACAGTAGAGTAGAGAAGGTAGTAAGTAGGGGTGCACAGTAGAGTAGAGAAGGTAGTAAGTAGGGGTGCACAGTAGAGTAGAGAAGGTAGTAAGTAGGGGTGCACAGTAGAGTAGAGAAGGTAGTAAGTAGGGGTGCACAGTAGAGTAGAGAAGGTAAGTAGGGGTGCACAGTAGAGTAGAGAAGGTAGTAAGTAGGGGTGCACAGTAGAGTAGAGAAGGTAGTAAGTAGGGGTGCACCGTAGAGTAGAGAAGGTAGTAAGTAGGGGTGCACAGTAGAGTAGAGAAGGTAGTAAGTAGGGGTGCACAGTAGAGTAGAGAAGGTAGTAAGCAGGGGTGCACAGTAGAGTAGAGAAGGTAGTAAGTAGGGGTGCACCATAGAGTAGAGAAGGTAGTAAGTAGGGGTGCACCGTAGAGTAGAGAAGGTAGTAAGTAGGGGTGCACCGTAGAGTAGAGAAGGTAGTAAGTAGGGGTGCACCGTAGAGTAGAGAAGGTAGTAAGTAGGGGTGCACAGTAGAGTAGAGAAGGTAGTAAGTAGGGGTGCACAGTAGAGTAGAGAAGGTAGTAAGTAGGGGGTGCACAGTAGAGTAGAGAAGGTAGTAAGTAGGGGTGCACCGTAGAGTAGAGAAGGTAGTAGTAGGTAGTGGCAAGAGTTTGTCTGGTAGATGATGAGAGAAAGTGGGAGTGTCTGTGTAGCAGGACAAGTTTCTGATGAGTTTTTAATGTTTAGCTGAATATGTGCATCGAATGTCAGGTGTTCATCTATAGTTACCCAAAGAGGTTTAGCGGGAGACAATTTCAATAAAGGAGTTTGTATGGTTGATGATACTGATAGACTGTTTATCAAGGTGGAGGGTTTTTGAGGGAGACAAAAGTAGGATTTTGGCTTTATTAGCATTTAGGGAGAGATGGTTTTGAAGCATCTAGTTTTCAGTAGTTGAAAAGGCCAATTTAGTTTTTGTTTGTAAGCCGGGGAGATTAGGAGCAGAGCATACTAATGTTGAGTCGTCTGCGTATTGCACTATTTTAGTGTTAGGAATGGCAGCATGGAAATCATTAATAAATACATTGAAGAGCATTGGGCCAAGTATAGATCCCTGGAGTACTCCAGTAAGGGTGGATAGGAAGGTTGAGGTGCCAGTTTGCCATTTCACAGCTTGGGATCTATTAGAGAGGTATCTGTTGAACCATATTACTGTGTTCTGAGAAAGATTATGGTTAGAAAGATGACTTGGAAGGTGGGTATTGGAAACAGTGTTGAATGCTTTGGAAAGATCTAGAAGGACCGTAGATACAATTTCTCCAGATTTACGGGCATAATTTACAAAGTCTATGAAAGAGAGAAGAGCAGTTATTGTACTATGTCCAGCATGAAAACCATGCTGTGTTGGGGTTAGGAGGTGATTATCGGTAAGGTAAGGCATGAGCTGGAGGTGGATGCATTTCTCAAGTATTTTTGAGATTGGGGAGAGAATGGCTATTGGACGGAAGTTTGAGATGGTATTATTTTTACCTCCTTTATGGAGGGGTAGGATAAAGGCTGCACACCACAGTTTGGGGACATAAGACTCCTGTATGGATCTATTGATGAGAATGCTGATGGGGATGGCAATGCCATCGGCAGTAAGCTTTAGATAGAGAGAGGGGATATTGTCTGGGGCTGGGGAGCATGGCTTAAATCTAGAGAGAAGTCTTTTTATGTAGGATATGGCGATGGGCTTTAGATGAAATGTGGGGGGGGCTGTTAGGACTAGGAGATTGTGAAAAGGTGGGGGAAGTGGGTTTGAGGAGAAAGGAGGAGGAGCTGTGATTGGGGAAGTTCTTGGTGAGTTCCACTATGGAGTTGGTAAAGAAGGAGTTGAATAGGGTGGCTAATTCTGTGTCAGCTTTACTGGTGTCAGGACAAGGGTTGCTTTTGGTTCCAGGATTCAGTAGAGAGTTGATAGAGGTCCAGAATTGTTTAGGGTTTTTGGAGTGATTGGTCTGGAATTTAGTGTAGTAAGACTTTTTATCTCTTATGATATGTTTTTTGGTTAGGTTATGGAGTTGCTTATATTTAAGAAGCATTTCAGGGTGTTTATTTTGGTGATATAGTTTCCAGGTCTTGTCTCTGTCTTGCATAAGTTTGTTAGTATATTTAGATAGCCAGGGGGCAGGGTTGGATTTTATTTGTTTAGTTCTGGGTGGGTCTTGGGAGTTTAGAATATCTAAGAAGGTTGTATTGAAGAAGTCTACAGCATTATCTAGGGGAAGAGCTTTTAGATTGCCCCAGTTTGTTAGTTTGAGGTTGGAGAAACTTGTAGGGTTAAAGTTTGTGAGGTTGCGAGTCTGTTTATATTGGTGAGGGTGACGTGAGGAGTGGGTTGCTCGATGGATAAAGGCAGGGTAGTGGTCACTCATGGTGTCTGGTAAGGTACCTGAGTGTACGATCTTATTTGGGTGGGAGGCTAGGATCCAGTCCAGAGTGGAACCCGGGGGTTGTTTTTATTGGGTCTGATTATGATATAAGTTAGTTGGGTGAAATTAAATAGAGTAATAGATATAGATGGATTGATGCTATTGATTTTGTTTCAGTCAATGTTCAGGTCACCTAATATATATGTCTCAAGCTTAATATTAGTTGAGGCCCATAGAAGAATTTCTTCCGGGGTGATAGTGCTGTTACCAAGGGGGATATAAAGGGCCACAAGACAAAAGCTTTTATAGTTATTCATTCTGAGTATCCCTATGACTAATTCTGCATTGTTGAATTGAGTAATGGGGCTTTGGTAAGGAGTGATGGAGAGTAGGTTTGAGCAAATTAAGGCTACTCCTCCACCTTTTTTATTTGGGTGGTCACATCTAAGGGCCTGAAAGCCTGGGGGTAGGATTTCAGAGTTAGTAATATGGGGTTTTAGCCATATCATTATGGACCTCATCAGTGACCTCCAAACCCTGGATCCAACCCAATTTGGCTTTGACAAGGGCAGATTCTGCCTGTTAAATCTGGTGGATTTCTTCAAAAACATGACCAGAGCCATTGAAGGGTAGAGATCTGTGCACAAAGCATACCTTGACCTGGGAAAGGCTTTTGACATAACCCCACACTCAGACATTACCAATAAACATAGCAAACTGAATGTAAACTCCTTTGTTGTAAGATGGGTTGCCAACTGGCTCACAAACTGAACACACATTATCAAAGTGGGAGACTCCACATCAACCAGCAGACCTGTCACCACTGGGGTGCCATGAGGGTTAGTGCTGTGCTCCCTACTGTTTAGTATATACTTCTCAGAAGTTCAGGTCAAAACTAAGTGGTTGTGGATGACCATGTTTGCAGACAATTGCAAACTGGGGGCAATTATTGAATCCCCAAATGATGTCAGTATACTCCAGGAGGGTCTTATGCAGATCAACGACTGGTGTCTTAGTCATGGTCTCAAACTGAATGCAAAGAAATGCATAATCATTCCCATTGGTAAAAACAATGTCCCTTCACACTATCAAATCAGCAAGAATACCCTAAGTACCCATGAAGTGGTAAGGGATCTGGGATCACAAGTTGACTGCAACCTTAATTTCAACCAGCATGTCTCTATGTAGTAAGGAAGGCTTTCTATGTCGCACACTTGATTATTAAAGGCATCATCTTGAGAGCAAAAGAGGTTATAACCCCTCTATACTCACCACTAATCCGGCCCATTATTGAGTATAACGCACTGTTCTGCATGTACTGCACAAAGCATCTGCAGCAAGTGGAGATACCTCAGAGGTTTCTAACAAAGAAGATTAAGGGACTCCATTACGTGCCTTACACTGACCGACTAAAGTCCCTGTCAGTATACTCTGTATCATATAGACTTCCTAGGGGAGACTTACGCCTGGCTTACACAGCAATCTCAAACCCAAACCTAATGAACTTGCTGCATATTCATAAATCAAACAGGACTAGAGCTACCTGTTCCAGGCACCTAAATATGGCCTGTGACTTAAACAGGACATGCTGGAGGGACAGATTTGTCTCCCAGCACCTGCCACATCTTTGGAATAGGCTACCAATTAAAGTGAAACAGAGCACCTCTATCACACTGTTCAAGAGGAACCTGGATGACTGGATGGTGCACCACAAATTCTTACCAGGGATAGAAACTACAACCCTACTGGACATGGGCAGTCATTACTAAATGCAATCTTTGGTAATGACTAGCATTTTTATGGTATTACATTGGGATTAAATGGCTAGGCTTAAAATGACCTCCAGGTCAATAACCTAGTAATCTCCTATGATTGTATTACAAAAAAAATTTGACAGCATCTCACGTTCATGGATAAAGGAGTGCTTACAAATGTGTAAGATACACCCTACATTGATCAGTTACATTACAGTGTCCATGAAACGTTGACAAACCACTTTGCAGCTAAGCCATGATAAAGAACAAATTATTATTCCTAGGATAGAAATTCAAAGGGGGATATTCCATGGTGGCTCTGTCACTGTTGCTCTTTTGTCTTGCCAATAACCAGTTAAGCTGTCCACTTTGTAGATTAGGTAATGGCTACAATTTGGCTCCCAGACAACAACAAAGTGTAAAGACTTCTCATCTTCTTTTTGTGGATGATTTAAAACTATATAGTTCATCAAATCAGGTGCTGGAAGCACAACTACAAGTGGTCAAAACTTTCTCAGATGATATAAGAATGTGATTTAGTCTTGATAAATGTGCAAAAGCAACCTTTACAGCTGTAGCTCCAAGAAAATATCAGTTTGGGACAGGAATGTGACATAAAGGAACTTGAGCAGGAGGGAGTATATAAATACTTGGGAATTGATGAAGGATCAATAATAAAACATAAACAAATGTGGACAAAACTTAGGAATATTTTAGAAGACTAAAATTAACACTGAAAAGAGCTTTGACATCTACGAAGTACACGCTATAAACCAATTTGCTCTTCCTGATCTAACTTACAGTTTTGGGGTGACTGACTTGCCCCAAAAGATATTGTATCAGTTGGACAGGAAAACAAGAAAAATGCTTCATGCTTATCAAATAATACATAGAAATTAGTGTATACCATGATTATATATTCCTTATTCTGAAGGAAGTATGGGCCTCCTCAAAACTGATTACATGTATAAATCTGCAATGGTAGGACTGCATGCATATCTGCTGACCTCACTAGATCCACACACAGTGAAAGCTTTGAAACATAAAGAGGACAAATCTAAGATGGCTTCCCTGCTTAGTTTAACAGAAGCATATCCGTGTGAAGTGGGAATGGAAACCAAACCAGAACTAGACAAAAATTAGGCAGCAACTGACTGTGCCGAAAAGCAAAAGAAAGACTATAAGGAGAAGGATCGCATGAGAAGGCAAGAAATGTGGAAAAGGCAGAAATATAGTGGCAAGTACAGAAAACTCCTGGAACAAACTTATACCAATCAGAATCTGATACAAGAACTGTTAAGGACAGGTGAATTAATACCAAAAGATGAAAGGTTAATATTCGCAGCCCATTATAGTGGACTACATGCATGTTCGTTCGCAAAGTCCATTGTGTATTTGGAAGAGACAGACAAATGCCTCTTCTGCAAAACAGAACTACAAACAGTCACATCTTGTTGCTGGGTGTGACACACAAATGGCAGAAGGGTTGTACACTGAAAGGCTTAATAATGTGGCAAAACTGTTGCACTGGGGATTGTGGAAACATTACAATATTGCAGTAGCTAAGAAGATGAGCCACAAAGCATTATAGAAAATGATGTAGTTTATATCACATGGGAACACCCATTACCAACAGCTCAAAAATAGATAAAAAAAAACAGATGTAGTAGTCTATGAAAAGAAGACAAAAGTAACATTGATCACTGAAATTGCTACACCCAGTGAATACAGTGTCTTATGTACAGAAACACAAACTCATAAAATACCAGGATTAGCAGGCAGAAACAATGGCAATGTGGAATAAGGATATCCAGACAGTTCCAACAGTAGTAGGAGCAACAGGTCTTATAAAAAAGAATTTACAATCATACTTAGATATGCTACCGATACATGTAACTCCATATGAATTGTAGGAGGAGACAATACCGGGCACATTGTGGGTGATGCAAAGACCACTTCTGTCTAATACCAAAGACTGAAGCAATACTCATTTCACAAATGTTATTCATAGTTTGACTTAGGAATAGAATCCATGCCTGTCATGGTATTAAAGCAAAATACTTGGAGAAAATAAACCCTAACAACTGCATTTAGATGTCACATATCCACAGCACAGGACCACAATATGCTTAATCTGGTTCATACTCCCACATGTAGTTCAAGGTTTCTTGTGCAATGGTAAAGGTCTTGACCATGTCAAAAATGAAAATCTTGAAAAAAAATGTGGTATTTCATCCTAAACTTGAGCTTCCACTGTTTGTTATGGGAAATGCCTATGTAATGCAGCTAATTATTTCTGTTTTGTTTTCAAAAGCAATGCTGTGAGTAGATGCCCTGGGTAAATGAAGAACAGTCATGATTATAGGACAGGTACACTTGCTGTAGTCCAGGCAGGATGATTTGTATTTTTCTCATCCTTCTGCCTTCATTCTATTATGTAAATTTGTTGCACTGCAGAGCGTTAGTATCCAATCCTCTCATCTTCTCCCTTTTTTCATTCTGCCTTTTTTACATCTCTTCCAGTTGTCCTTCATCCTTGTCTCCTACCTTCATTTGCATTCCATTTTTCCTAACCATTTCACACTGTCCTTCCTTCTTATAATGCTTCACTTGGCCGTGGTGTTGTTTTATGACTGACTGGCTTTTTGTCACAATTTTTGTAGTTGCTACAAAAAGTCCTGCACTCAGATTATTGGAGTGCTCTTGCAATCTGTATGAGGCTTGTTATACAATTTACGTCTGCGTTTTCACTTTTTCCACTTCTGTGTCATCACAGAGTTGGTGACCCCCATATAGATGGTGTAGGGATGTTTGTGACACTTGCAAAAAATGTTTTAAGCATTTTTTAGTTATGTTTTACATAATGAATAAAGATCAATAAAATAGAACATGGAAAAGTAATTTGACTATATACAGAACAAGCTTCTACTCACAGCTCACTTTTTCTGCTCTTCTGAGTTGTTTTCCAATGCCTAATGAACTACTGGCTTTAGTTAATTCTGCTATATTTCCATTAGACATTGTTCAGTCTGTCTACCATTCCAAAGCCTATATATGCACAGTCTGTAATAAAAAAAAAAAAAATAATAATAATAATAATGATAATTATAATAAACCAATTTGTTACCCATGCTCACTGGACACATAGTCCCTTTTCAGGGGCAGCACATGAGCACTGTTTAGTTACGTGACTTGCTCAAGGTCACACAAAAGGCAAAGCAGACAGTGCGGTTAAAAAAGACAAGACTGCTGTGCAGTCTATTTCTAGCAACACATCATCTTAAACCTCTACACCAAACTGCCAGTACCTTGCAGATATCATCATCATCATCCACCATCACCATCTTCATCATCATCACCATCATCATCATCCACCATCATCATCATCATCATCATCATCATCCATCATCATCATGATCACCATCACCATCCATCATCATCCATCATCACTATCATCATCATCATCACCATCATCATCATCATCATCCATCATCATCATCATCACCATCATCATCCATCATCTTCATCAACATCATCATCATCATCCATCATCATCATCATCCATCATCATGACCATCATCATCATCCATCATCATCATCATCCACCATCATCATCATCTTCATCATCATCATCATCCATCATCACCATACCACCATCATCCATCATCATCACCATCATCATCATCATCATCCATCATCCATCATCATCATCATCCATCATCATCTATGATCATCATCCACCATCATCATCTTCATCATCATCATCATCATCATCCATCATCACCATCATCATCATCACCATCATCATCCATCATCATCATCCATCATCATCCATCATCATCATCATCATCATCATCCATCATCATCACCATCATCATCATCATCATCATCACCATCATCCATCATCATCCATCATCATCACCATCATCATCATCATCATTCATCATCCATCATCCATCATCATCGTCATCATCCATCATCATCATCATCATCCATCATCACCATCATCATCATCATCATCAGCTCCTTTTCTCCTGTTTTCTACATGCAGTTGAGATGTCATGTCAACTTTCTACATCTCTCTGTCTCTTGATTCAACGCAACTATCCTACCTTCTCTGACAATCATGGCTGATGACTGACTGTCACAGATCTTCTGTCACATGATCCATCCACCTCTTTGCTGCATCTCCTTGTTTCCTGTTATCTTCTTTCCACCTCTCCAAAATCTTCTTCAGCAGATTGTCTTCTGCTTTTCTGCACATGTGCTCAAACCATCATTATCTGTTCTCTTTGACATTCTCTGCAATTGAACCTACTTTGTCTTTTGCTCTGATTTCCTAATTTCTCTACCTGTCCCACCATGTGCATCCTACCACCCATCTCAGGTACTTTGTTTCCATCACCCCTAGCGTCCTCATCTGCTCTGCCTTTACAGCCAAGGTTACTGTGCAATACAGTAGTACTGGTTGCACCAGTGTTTTGTACACATAACATATGGGTTTTTCTGGCATTCTTCTGTCATACACTACACCTGATACTCTGTGCCATGTGGTTGCCACCTCTCTCACTCTAGGGTTGGCCTTCCCATTCAGCCTTCCCTTCTCCTCAATCACTCTCCCAGATACTTGAAGCTGATAACCTCTTCTAATATTTTCCCTTTTAGCTCACTTCTCAGCTTATTCTGATTTCCCCATTTGCTACCATTATCACTGGCTTACCTGTACTCAGTTTCATCCCGTGTGTCTTCAGTTTTGCATTCCATTCCCCTGTCCTTTACAGAGTCTGCTGGTAATACCACATTGTCTGTATTAAGTGCCTTTATTGATCTGCCCCCTCTGACTTGTTTGCTAATGTAGTCTATCACCGGTATGGACAGGACTGGGCTCCGAGTATAATTCTGATGCACAGTTGCTCCCACTGAGAACCGCTCTGTGAGACTGAACACCATTCATATTTGAGTCATTGGGTCCTTGTACATAGCCTGCACTAAATCTACAAATGTTTCTGGGACTTCGAACCACCCTAGTACTACCCAAATCAGCTTTTTTGGAACCTTGTCAAATGCTTTCTCCAAGTCTAGGAATGGCCATTTAGATTCTTTCTTCCTCTTTATCTTCTTCTCAGCTATCTGTCTCACTGCAAACATCTGGTTGGTTGTGCTCTAGCCTGATCTGAATCCAGACTGCTCGTCTCCCATCTTACTTTCTACTGCTCTGCATATTTGTTTATCAATTACCCGCCACAGAACCTTCATGCAATGTGACAGGAATTTGATACCTCTATACGGTTCACAGTTGTGAATGCCCTCTTTGTTCTTAAACATTGTTACTAGAATGCCTACTCTCCACTCATTTGGGATACATATTTCTCTTCATATTGCTATGTGAACTCTCTGGAGCCATTTTTCCCCTAACTCAACTAACATCTTAATCATATCTGCCATGACCTGACTTGAGCCAGCTGCTTCCCTAACCTTGTTTTTCTTAGGGTGGATTCTTCTTCCTCTTTCATCATAGGTTGTTTCTGGAGCAGTACAGCTGCTGGAAGTATTCATTCCATCTCCCTTTGATTTCCTCTGGGTGTGGCTGGCATCCTTTATGATGGGTGTCTGACTATCTTCTTTATCTTTCTTTGCTTTTCTTTGGTTTGCAAGCTGATAGCTTATTTGTGCCCTCTACCAAGTCACTTTCTAGAAGCTGGTAGGGTGCCTCTAATGCACAGTTCTTTGCTACCGCAACTCCTCTTATAGCATCTTTATTTGTTGGCTAGTATTCCTTCTTAGCCTGGTCTGTTGTTTCTATCTCCCATTTTTTTTCCTGAACTCCTTCTTTCTTTTGATAACTTAATGCCCTTCTGCATTCCACCATCCACATTCCTTATGTACCTTATTTCCATACCTGGCTCGGCCACATATCTTTCTGTACTCCTCACATGCTGTTTTAAAGCCCTGCCATTCTTTCCAGCTCCTCCTGTTTCATATTCTTTCTGAGATGATAGACCCCTAAGTAATTCCTTGAACTCCTGTACTTTCTCTCCAGACAATTTACATGTCTTCAACCTAGACTCTGTTGATCTTGGATCCTTCTCTGACCACTGCTTGCAGCTGATTGTGGCTGACAATGGTTTATGCTGTAGGCCAACTCTTTTGCTGGGTATGACTTTCCAATTGCTGATTCTACCTCAGTGCTCTTTCTTACTAGGAGGAAGTCTACCTGGTTTGCACTCCTGTATGTGATCTTCGGACTATCTCTCTACTGAACCATGTGTTAGCCACCAACAAGCCATTTGCCAGACAGAAGTTTAGAATAGCCTTCCCTTCTTTATTCCTGTTGCCTCACCCATGTGGACCCAGGCAGTCCTCATATCCCATTCTGCCTCTCTGTCTTGATATGGGCATTCAGGTCACACATTATCAACACCAATTTATGTTGTCCTGCTTTATATAGTAGGTCTTGTGACTGCTGTCCGAATGTACTCTTTTCTTCACTATCATAACCCTGCTGTGGGGCATCATAACCCTGCTGTGGGGCATAGGCTGAGATTATAAACAGTGCCCAGTGCTTACACTGGAGTCCGATTGCCAAGAGTCCATCACTAATTCTGATGACATCCCTTACTGTCTCTAAAGTCTCTCTCTCACCACAATTCCCACACCATTTTTCGTCTGTCTTCCTCCTGACTCTGGATCTCAAGTGGCTTTGCTGCACTGCCTTCCATCTTGTCTCCTGGATATACAGGAATTCCAGCCTCATCCTTATCATTATGTCATCCACTTCCAAGCTGCATCCTGTAAGTGAACCTACGTTTAGTGAGCCAATTCTTAGTTCCCGTTTGGCAGGTTAATTGTTTTTTATGTACAGGTAACCCAAGCTGGATAACTGGAAACTGGCTGGGTAGTAGTTTAGTGGCCCAAGGCTGCCATGTTTTATGACAGGCACACATTGGCCAGTAGGGTCACATGTATTCCTCCCACCATTAGAATGAGTCCCTGACTTAGGGGTGGGCTGCATCTTCAACCCACTTATCACTGAAAAATCCCCATACCCATTTGGTGACATTAGTCCGTATGACTGAAACACCTAGAGATAATGTTTACACAGTCATGTGACTAGCCCTGACATGGTGAGCAGTGTCTGGCCCTTGTTCTCCTATCTTGAGGATGCTGCACACTGGAGTTAATGTCCCAAACCATAAGTCTACACAGCTCATCTCCCTATAGGCACCAATTCAAGTCTGAGCTGCTGCCTACAACTCCATTCTTGAGTGAATTTGAGGTGGAAACACTCATCATGTTTTTGGGAAGTGAAAGGCACCCCACAGAGACACAGGAAGACCATGCAAACTCCTTTCAGGCAATGTCCAGAGGTCAGGATTGAATCTGGTGCATGGGGCCAAACACCATAACCATTCCGGCAACTTATCTCTCTCTGTGATAAAAGTATAAAACCACATGAAGACTAATATAGAAATATACGCAGATGTGTTGACTTAGCACATAAAACCCAATTCTTTAATTATCAAAACACATCAAAGAATCTGGTAACAATGACTTCTTTTTATAAAAGCAAAACCCGATCATTCAAATCCTAATACTTAACAATAAACTGCATTTCAAACAAAAATATACTTTAACTCACTTTAATACATTTAAAATATGTTTTCCAGTGGGCTTCACCCCACACCATTGATATATATATATATATATATATATATATATATATATATATATAAAAATAAATATAATTTCCCAGCATTACTGTACCTCTGAGACAACCAAGCCTCAGATTTAATGTGTTAGCCCCCCCCCCCATATTTGAACTTTCACTTTCAGTGCACCCCTTCGGCATGTATCTTACAAAGCACATGCAGCAGCAGGAGAGACCACAGAGGTTCCTCACCAGGAGAATCCAGGCCTCAAACATCTACCCTACACAGATAGGCTAAAAGCCCTGTCCCTCTATTCAGTTTCATACAGACTCCTCTGAAGCGACCTCTGCCTGGCATACAAAGGAATCTCAGACCCCACCTTGATGGGACTGCTGCACATCCACAAATCAAGCTCCATTTGAGTAACCCACACACGCAACTCAACCTATTCTGTGACATCAATAGGACTTGACGGTGGGACAGATTTGTGCCCCAGAGACTCCCCCAGCTGTGGAATAGACTCCCGCTCCACATCAAGCAGAGTATCTCTTTTTTCCCTTTACACAAACCTGATAGGCTGATGGGAAACAGAAAATAAACCCCTGGGATTTCACCTGTATCCCTGCTGGACAGGGACTTTGGGTGCTGACTTGTCTAAACATGGGTTAAACTCTTGGCTAGGCTTATAAGGGCCTCAGGACCAATAGCCTAATAACTTCATGTGATCCTATTATCCTGAAGATTACAATTATTTTTTTCTTGGAATATCAGCAGGCATCCAATGAGACTGGTGTTATAGCTGTCATTAACTATAACACTCAGCTATATCTCTGGCCACGTACTTCATTATGTGTCAGATTTTGAACTTTAGGTTTTGTTTGTGTAGTTATTAACATTTTTCCACCAGGAATGGTGGAGTGTTGGAAATGTTAATGCTAGCATTTCTAAAGTAAGTAAATGCTGACAGGTTGCCATTTTGGTTTCCTGACCACTGCAGAAACATCAGGAGAATGGAAATCAATCCGTCTTAGGATCAATAGCCGGGCAACACTACCACATTCCCAGGCATCACCTACCAAAGGAATCAGGATGACCCTGAAAATTAACTGCTCTGTAAAGTACATGTAAACAACAAGACTGCACTCCTGTTGGGTTTGTGAAATTAACATGCTCCAAATGAACTATCTTAACTAGCTCTTTAACCAGGTAAAGAACTCAAAACTGGAATACTGCAAGTTTTACCCAGTTTTGCAAGTGGGGATTGAAGACGCAGATGCCTGAGAAATGTGCTTTGATTGTCTGTAGTACTTTTAGTAATTAAAAGATGTTCTCTTTTAAACTAGATATGTGCTGATCAATTCGATGTGCCAAGTAATGGTGTGCACATGGCTGTTTTATGGTGTCATTTTCAGGTTTGTCAGTGACTTTGTGTTATGCACACGTATGATAAATGGAGCAAAGTAAACTGTGCAAACAAGGGCAAAAAAATTGGCCTGGGCTACAAGTACTGTCACTTACTGTCTGACTCTGATCAAAATAAATGAAACACAAATGGAACAAAGGAGAATGCACAAGAAAAAAAAAATGTGGCCTTTGCTGGACGCAGTAGCAATTTAAATGACTTTATGTTTATTTCTTGGATGAAGGGCGAGAGAGAAAAAACATAATGAAAGCCTTTAAATGCTTCAGTTGAACTGAAGTCCAAGTGGACAATATCTTTCAGGGAAGGAATTAATCGTCACCCAGAGATTACAAGATGAAAACAGAGTTATAACAGGTTAAAGGTGATGTTCCGAAGTGATTTCCACAGAAAACATTGCAGATGGTATATGATGACCCTTCTGATGAGGGTGTAAAGTTAAAGAATACATGAGACAGAAATTCTAGTGAAATTTAGGAAGAATCAAAATTCTGCTCTACAATGAAATGCAGTTTATCCGTTCGCACAGGCACAGTAAGCAGGTCAAGCAATCTTTTATTGCAAGTATATTTCTGACTTGTAACTGATTTTGAGGATGTTTCTTTAAAGATGTATTGCATCCACTTATCTTATTACAGATAGTTTACATCAGTCTCATTTTTACTGATGCATATTTTGGGAAATGGTTATGTGGAATTCTCTTTTCTTTCCAGCATGCAGTTATTATTCATGCAGACATGCTAACAATGGATGATTATTTGATGTGCATTGTGGATGACACAAGAATTTTAAACATGTCCTTCATCTGGCTTAATACTGCCTCAGAGAACTTTAATTGGATAATGCATAATGTTGGCTCAATTCCCATTCCTGATTAACTGTGAATAGTGAATCATGTAACAACAAGCTGACCTTTCTTCTCAAAAAACTGTTTAGTAGCATAACCTAATGTTTAGAATAGCAAGCTGTTAATGAGCTGTGTACACTCAAAAGACCCAAGTTCATTTCCCGTAATATCCTTTGCACACTGTGATTCTGAGTCCTGGCATACATCTATATCTATATATCTGTATCTATCTATAGATATAGATATAGATACAGATATAGATATAGATATAGATATAGATATATAGATATCTGTGTGTGGCTGTGTTTAGAAACACCAAAGTTATGAGTTTTCCCATATATATAGTCATTTTATTTGCATTTTGCTTATGGAGTGAATTCCCTAGGCAGCAGACCTGTCTGTTAAAGGTAAGATTGTGGGTGAATTTCAGACACAACAAATATAAATAATGATATTATAGTTTAGAAAGCAATAAGGTGCTACCCAACCCAAGACTGCTTCTTTCCTTACATGTTTTGATTAGCAAGATATGGCCTTGGCCTGGGTCCACTTGACCCTTAATAGGATAAAGCAAGTAAAGGATATGAGGAAACGTGTATATGATATGATGTAAAACAAAATGTAGGACTTCACAATGAAAAACAGTTATATGATTAAATTATAAGGAATGTGAGAAAGAAAGCACAATACAGAGTTTTAATATGATCAAGAGAAATATCTGTACATCCTGAATGAGGTGTGGAGAGAAACAAATTAGATAAATCCACAGTCTTCTTATTATATCTGAATGCATGTTCATGATACGTAAGCATTGCTTCATCAGGGTAGGAATAAACTTACAAAGTGTTAAGGTTAAATATTCATAATGGCAAATCACTTGATATTAAAACCTTTTTTATTTTGTTAAATACGTTTAATTAATGATGCATTAGTGCTGCCTGCCTTCTTTTTGCAAAATGAATGAAGGAAAAATGATAATTTAAAAATGGAGGTGCATGAGGTGTGCAAATATTCTGCCCCTTTGTCTCATACCATTATAAACAGTGAGATCTAGACAACCAGATGTGGAATGAAAATGGTTATTAATCTATATTTAAGTTATTCATCAAATCCCACACATATGAGTGTACTTAGCGATCTTATTAAACTTTCTTTTGTGAATACTGTTATCCAATATCATTTTTAATTTATTATAATGCTTAACAATGTATAGCGAGAATGCTATGTTATCACTGAGAAATAAAGTATGATTGTTGTAATAGTAGCGGCTATAGATATTACTAGATAGTACTTGATATATACTTGATAGACATAGCTCACAAAAATATAAAATAAAAGGTTAGCTTCTGATTCAAAGAGAGCTTAACAGTAGGGCTGTAGGAAGGATATGTCATTATGCACCAAACATCACCTGATTCTCAGTACATATGTAAATGACCTCCACTCCACAGCATACAATAACAGCACTGCTCTGATTTACTGAAAACTATGCAATGTACCAAACTTGTGTGACTGAGCTGTGGAACACTGCAAGTACATAGGTGCATTAAAAGATGAGATTGCATTCCTATCTGGGCATTGTACTGTGTACCTGGGTCACCTGGAACATATACTAGCACTCCCTCCCACTTACCATACAGCCTACCTTGACCTTGCAAGCACACAATACCCCACTCGGTATTGTAGAAAGACTTACCAGCTTAAATGTAAACCCATATGTCACAAGATGGGTTGCAAACACAGAACCCACAACATACAAGGCCATGTCCAACCCGGAATTAATGGACATGCTCCACCTCAAAAATCCAAATCCACCAAAACCACTAGAGCAAGCAAACCTTAGCACAGATATAAATAGGATGTGCTGTCACTGCTGGACAGAGGCACAACAAACACCTATACACACACACACACACACACACACACACACACACACACACACACACACACACACACACAAACTGACATGCACATACACACACACACACACACACACACACAAACTGACATGGATATAAACACACACACACACACACACACACACAAACACACACACAAAAACACATGGTTTTAGTAGATTTTATGAATAGCAAGTGTTAGTGGTTTCTTTACTGTGGCTCTTAGGTAATTCTGTTCCTTTTTTCAGGTATGTTTTAGGTTGTTTTGTTGGTATTGCTGAGGTTATGTTGTTAGAGTTAGATTGCATATGTAGTTTAGCTGGCTGTTTTACTTATTTTAAGATATATAGAGTTGTTTAGTTTTCAGTCCAGATTATCACTAGTACTATTTTCAGACTAACTTTTTTCTGGCTGTTTTATGTATTAAAGTAAATATTGTTATGGCTAGGCTTGTATAGTCCCTAGGGCCGATAGCCTAGTACCAACCAATGAACATATTATTTTTTATTTGTATTTTGTATTTCACTTGTTTTAGATTGCTTATGGAGTATGATTTGTATGGTCTAAATGGGTGTTGGAGATGTTGTCCATGTTTGCAAAGTTCTAGTTTATTTTGTATTTGTGTAGTGTTGCCCAAATGTTTTTAGGTGTTTTTGTGTGCATGCAGTGTCTGTACTATATATAGTTTGTGTTCTGTGTTTAGCTGTGGTTTAATTCTTTAAATGTTAAGCTGCCTTGGTGATGTTTATTCTTCATAAAATTGTTGGTTTTCTGGCAAATCAGTGAGGACTGATACAACTAAATAATGTCATACTTTTGAATTTCAAACTTCATTTCCGTCAGAAAATGTATACTAAGACAAATGGTTTTAGTCTAGCAAATCTCTAAGTCTATAAGAGCAATATTTATAATGTGTCCCTATTTTGGAGCATTTTTCCCTCCATTATTTTAGGCTGTGTATAGATTATTCATGCTAAGAGGTTAAGAGGTATGGAGGCATGGTACATAATGCCCTAGTTGCTGATTATTTGGTGCATTTTAAAGGGGGATAGGGGTTCTGCATTCCTGGGTGTGTCCTCCTTTGTATAAGATGCCTAGTAACTATGACATTTTTGTCAATTTCTCAGTCATTCTCTATTGCAATATTACCAGCTTACTGATTTTTTGTTAATGCAACATAGGCAATTAATTCTTCAAGGGCAGCAGGCACTGAATTTGTAGATGAAACATTGAAATGTAAAGTTGTTTGCTAGTAGCAAACTATTCATCAGTTACAGATCTTTTAATGTGGAATTATTTAGATGATTTTTACTTCTGCAGAGATTGTGCATATTGAGTAATATTGGTAGATTGTAATGACAGAAGTCTGAGTGGCCTTTTATGGTTAAAATTTTCAGAAATGGGCAGTTTTGTCATTATTGGGTCATACATTTTGTTTCAGTACTTACTGGAATTTTCAAAACTACAAATTTATAACACACTAACAAGTGGTACTGTATTATTAGTGGCAGCTGGTGGCTTAAAATCAAAGGCGGGCTGCAGGAGACAGTTGAATGGGTGAGGCTAGTGGGAAGGGGTGGGACCAACTAGACAGGGTGGGTCTATGCTAAAAACCACAAAAACTGGGACTTTAATTAAATATGCTGCCCTGGGTGCCAAACCATCATTATGAGAGTCCAATCAAGACAAAATGAAGTAAGTGCAGAAGAAAATAAACATTTCAATGCATTGACTACATGACAGCTTACTTAATATCTAGATGGAAACAAAAAGGTTGTGAGGCATGAACAAATACATTACTTTTTAAATGCATTACTGGAATGCCAGTCAAAATCAAGTATAAAAAAACAAGCAGCACTCAACTCAAACCACTTTTTCTTGCACTGCAGTTCTAATTATAATTTATATTCAGCTTTATAAAAGTACCAAGTAACATGGTGAAAGTAGCAATCTCTGTGATACCCCCACTTGTGAAAATGTTTCTTATCCAAAAAGACCAGCTGCCTGACAACAACTATCTACTTGTTTCAATGGGAAAACATGATCAAAGTAAAAAATGAACAGCAAACAAGAAACAAGCTCAAGATAAATTGCTTAAAGGATTACTGCATAGGTTATGGGCCACACATGATAGATTGGAATTTTGTTTAGTTTATGGGTAAAGCCTGCAAAGATGACTGCAAGTCTTCAACAAATGTAATGAGCTTCTGAAAAATACTATAATCCTGTACTTTATTACAAATACTGTCATATGCATTTCAATACCCAAGGCTTAGACGCTATCTAGTTATGTAAATATTCTCTGCATGGCAACAACAAAAAGGCTTTCAGTGTTGGCAATTTTTTAACAGTATGCATATTAAAGCTTACTTGCATCTTACAGTCTCAGACAAGCTTAGCTGATGGTCATTAAAGCATTGCTACTTAAACACAGAGCAACAGGCACTGCAACAACATGCATTTTCTGAATAAGAAGAAGCATAAATCAACAGTATAAAATATGACAGAAAACCAGAACATTCTGCAAAATCAGGGACAGATGAAAAGCCACTGTAGTACTTGTGTCTACCTTTGATGGTGGGATACTCTGCACACTTACACTGCATAACTGCTCCTTACCTTGCTTGGACACATCCAGAGTCACTACGTGGGGGATTGGGGTGCAACAAGTATGTCACAATTTGAAATGTCTCTGGATGACGGTGATGGCCCTGATACATTTGTCATACCTCTCAACATCAGAGCAAGAAATTTGGACAAAGCCATAAATAGAAGTGAGACAAAGGCCCGAAAATTAGGACATTTTTTAAATATTGGTCTTATAAACTTAGAAAGATAATCAGGTCTTGCATTAATATGAATTTTCTGAAGGGTATGAAATCTGAAACTCAAATGTCTGTCATTATTTTCTAACTTTAATCTTTAATGATTTGACACTAATTTGCATGAAAACCACAATTTTATGAAAAACGGACCAAAAATGTGATGCAAAAATATAAAATAGCCACACAATACAGCTGGGAACCTGTAAAAGAAGGGGCACTTTTTAATATTACTACTGTTAACTTGAGCAGCTGACAAAATAAGAGAATATAAATGCATTTCTGAAATTAAAAGTAGTCTATAACTCTGATCATTACAATTATTTATTGTAAACCCTCCACATTTTCTTCCAAATTTGCCATTTTGCAGAGGGGTTATTAGGGGGAGAGCAACATTTTGAACCAAAATCAGGGACAGTTGAGAGGTTCGGATATACCTAATTCTAAAAAGTGATTTATTTGCACATACATCTTAACGCAGGAAATTTCGCCAAGGCCAAATATATAGGGAGAACATACAAACAGTATTAAAAATTGCTGTTGTATAAACCTAGACAGTTGACAGAATAACAGGTCTTGCATGCATTTTTCTGAAGGGTATGAAGTCTGAAACTCAATGTCTGTCATTATTTAGTGACTTAATTAATAAATGATTTGTCAGAAAACCACACATATTATGAGGAACAAACCAAAAATAAGAAGCAAAAATCTATTCATTCTGCAAAAATCTGGACAGTTGAGAGGTATAGCTCAGCCGGGGCAGTCTGAGTTTGCTGCACTTCCTTGCTCACAAAATCATGATCAAATGGGGCCTTCCCCATGGAGCTATTCCAATGTCCCATTACTTGGCTATTTCACCCCATTTATCATAACCAATGTAATTTACATACTGCATTACTTCTATGATGATTTGAATTTCATTTAAAAGTTTTATTATATATTTTACAGCACAAACACTAATAGACATCTGCTAAACAAAGCAATGCAGTCTCACACTGAAAATAGACTTTGCATTAAAACTTCTCTGCCCTTGAAACTCACATTCATTGAAACAGTATTGAAACCCACATTCAAAGAAAATATATCTGGCCAGTGGCAGATAAAGATTAACTTTAGGCTGTTTTCAAATCATAAGCCCCTTGCACAGGAAACACACGTGTTCTTTGATACACCTTCCTGGTTGTATTAAATTATATTCCTTGTATGATACAGTACAGCTGTTAGAGGGCAATCTAAATGCATTGTTTTGAACATTTTTCCAGTAAACAATGAAACAAAATGCATGCACTAATAATGGTAAAAACTGCCCAATTCAGAACATTTCCATAATAAAAGTCTATTCAAACTTCTACAATCCACCAGTATCAGTAAATATGCACAATCTCTAGAAGTAAAAGTCATCTAAATAATTCCACATTAAAAAGATCTGTAACTAATGAAGAGGTTGCTTCCAGCACACAACTTTATATTTCATTGTTTCATCTACAAATAAAGTGCCTGTTGCCCTTGAGAAATAAATTGCCAATGTTAAATTAAAATAATGATATGCTAGTAATATTGCAATAGGGAATGGATGGCAAACTGATAACAGGTTGCTAGTTACTAGGTATCTCTGCCAAACAGGACATTCTCAGGACTGCAGCATCCACCCCCTTTGAAAGTACAACACAGTACATTATCAGCAATCCATCTATATACAGTGGGAGTAGAACCCACAGTCTTCTGCATCAAAAGTAAGTACACTACCTGTTGTGCTATTAACAATGCAAGCAGACTCAGCATAAACAGCACTAAACTTCTCTTCAAATGTGAAATACTACTCATACATATGTTTAAAAACAGAGCTCCTTGTAAAATCCACTTGATACTCAATTTTATCTCTCAGCTTTGAAACACAAGAAATCTGGAAAAAGCCAAAATGTATAGGGGGGAACAAAAGCTCAAAAACCAGGGACACATTTTAAACATTGCTTGTACAACCTTGGAAAGTTGCTAGAATAAAATGGTGCATTACAGCCATGCATTTCACTGCCAAGTCTTGAATGCAGGACCCTGCGCACTACAGTCAGAGCAACATACCACTATATGAAATCAGCTGTTTCTTGAAAGACAGGAAGACTGAAACTTAAATGGCTATCATTTAGTGAATTCAGTTCTCACCATAGCTCTCAACTTCTTAGCATAAACACCTAGACAAAGCCAATAATGGGGGAATACAGCCTCCCAAACATATTCAGTGAATTCAGTTCTCACTGTAGCTCTTGACCTGTTAGCACAAAAAAACTGGAAAAAGCCAACAATGATCTTATAAACAGAAATTTGCTAGAATAAAAGGTTTTGTGTTACCATGTACTTTCTGAAGAATATGAAGTCTGAAATTCAAATGCCTGTCATTATTTTCCAGAAAAACACAGATTGTATGAGGAACACAACAGCAATATGAAGCAAAGCTTTCATAAGTGGTGGTGGTTAGGGTATTTAAGCTCTTGATACCTACTCCCAAGGTACAGCGTTTGAGTCTAGCCACCACTGGCTATATTTCCTGAGTTCTTCTAGTCACCGGGGGCATTACACACACAAAGCAGCAAGGTCCTTCTTGTCCCTGTGAGAACAGGCACCAGCATGCAGATGTTGCAGTTGTAACTTTATAGACTTCTGGGATCTCTGTACAGAGAATGGCTGTCTTCCTATCCAGACTGGTTCACCAGCAGTCCAGATTCCTATGTGAATGTGTGGTTCCGGGAACACCGATCATGCATGTGCAGAGGTCTGGGACTTGCGTTTGTTTTTGTATTTCTTTTTATTTTTCGTTTCATTTTTTTTTTCTATTAAGTTTTTTTTTACTTTCTGGGGCGGGGGGGTGCAGTCCTGCATTCCAGTAGCATGACCCACCCCTGTGTATTATACCAGGAATATAACTTACTAAAATCAGTGGCCATAAAAATATGTGCAAGGAGCCTATGGTTTGAAAATAGCTCAAAGGTAAACTAAATCCTCCAGTGCCCAAATGCATTTTATATGAATGTGGGTTTTAATGCTGTTTCAATGAATGTGAGGTTCAGTGGCAGATAAGTTTACAGTTCATGCTAAGTCTGTTTTCACTGTGAGATTGTATTGTTTGTTAAGCAAATGGCTATCAGTATTTGTGCATTTTATTTCAATATATGTAACCATTGTAGAAGTAAATAAGAAAACAGTATGCACACTGATAGATTTGAACAGTGTTCATGGTAACTGGGGATAAATAGCCAAGTAATGGGACACTGGAATGGCTGGGGAGGGGGCTGCTGCAGGAGAGGCTACTCTTGGGGGCCCAATCTATTACCCTGCCTATGGCCCCATCTGATTATGATCTGGCTCTTTTAAAATATGCATTACAAGCAAGTAGTGGGTCATAAAAATTTACTGTTTTCAAAAGTGGGATTCAGCCCATAAATGTCTGGGAACCAGTTGGCTAGAGCTATGGCTGAGATGCTACAAAGGAAGGGTAAAATGGCATGTAACCATGCAACCTGCAGAGGGAAGGGGAAAAGGTAGGATAAAAGTCAAAATAACCCTCCTAGTGGAAGGTAACAATGAGACCCCTCCCACCCCTGATGTCCTTTGGCCCTATGACTAGCCCTACCTCTCAACTGTCCCTATTTTGGAGGAACATTCCTTTTTTCAGGCCTGATTTACCCCTGCACAGTATGTTGTTATATTTGAAGATACATCCCTATTTCTAAGGCTTGATTTAACCCTTCATACAATTTTCACAATCACTGTCATTACATGTAATTTTTTTTTTCTCTCAAGTAATTTTTATTATTTTCCAAATATAATGATATTTAACAATACAATCATCAGTGAAAACAAGTATTATAAGCATTTATATACACTATGTACAATTGACCTGAACAAAACAAATATGAAAGAAAAAATATTATAATATTCAATCAGTAAAGTATGGAGTTACACATTTAATTAGTTTGCATTCAATTTTAATGTCTCAATCAGAGCAAGAAATTTTCCCAAGGATTGTTTATCCATGTTTTAGGAGCGATTCTCAATTCTTTCACCTTGATTTCTAGTGTTGCTGTTTCTTCCATCAATCTCAAGAATTCTTCCAGAGTAGGTTCTTTTGAAGACGTCCACTTTCTAGTTCTACATTTCCTTGCCACAGCTAGTATGGACCAAAGTAAGTATAGATCTTTTTTATTCATTTCAGTAGTATCAGTAACGTTCAAGAGAACTAAAGATTTGGTTACAATAAAGATGGCTGTGAAGATAGCTTGGAGAAAATTAGTAATTTCTTCCCAGAATTTTTTATGTTAATACAATCAAAAAATATATGAGACCAGCCAGCTTTACAGGTTAAAGAACATCTCCAACAAATAGATTTATCGAGTGAGTTAAATTTGGCTTGTTTATCAGGGGTAATAAATGCCCTGTGAATGTATTTCCAAGTAAAAATTTTCCATACTTGTAAATTAAATGTTAAATTAATAGAACAAAGATTCATGTTACTTTCAATTGACAGATTAGTATGGCATCCTTTTGTTATGAAATTCCAGTATCTTGTGTTAGGGTTAGTTTTATATGTTATCAATATTTTGTATAATTTTGAAATTATATTTGTCCAATTATATTTGTTATAAATAACTTCAAACATAAGACTTATCAAATTTGGACTAGTTTTATAAGGAGAATTAATAATTTTACTGTTAAGATCTTTGGCATATGACAATATGCTTTAAAGTACCAACCAATCTGCCATTGAAATATCATACACATTTTGAATTTGTTGAATGTCTAATACATCGTGATTCTCTATACAGTGCTACCAAGTGAAGATTTTCCCCTCCCAACTAGTTAGGGTAACACTATGAATTTTGTTGAAGAAATTTTTTTTATTACATGTAATTTGTGGCGCTATCTAGTACGTAGAATACTCACTACGCGATGAATATACTAATGATGACAATAACTCAAAAAAAGACAACCCACATCTCACATCGCTTTTTTCTGAAACAAAAATAAATGACTTTGTGACAGAATTTTGCAAAGCATTTCATTAATGTCTATCCATTTTGCACTGTTTCTGTGATAACGTGTATATGTTTCAGCATTTTTGTCACTCTGTTTTTAAACATATGTATGAGTAGTATTTCACATTTCTACTAGAAGAGGGAAATGCTATGTGATATTTGGTATTCCAATTTTATGCTAATTAGATGTCCAGATTTTTAACTGGATGTTCCTAGTTTTCAAGGACCTTTGCTCCTAATAATAAGAGGCACAGCCTGGGGAGCTAAAGAGCACTTCGTAGATCCAGTTATGGATGAGGGCAAAGGGGTAGAAGGCCATATGACAATGCAGGGGAACAAACCAAAATAAATAAATACAAAATAAATAAATATTTTTAAGTGTTGAGGCTGTAGTGAGCAGTTCTTTTAAGTTCTTTTAAGTAGGCTTAGGAGTTTTGAGTCTGTATGCATATATGTGTTCTGTGTTTTACAGTAAATATTGTGGACTTGTGAAATTTTTTAGGGGAGTGATTACACAAGTGGACTGTGCATAAACTGCTGCTGTTGATGCAGGCAGATGGACACATTTTTCTGATGTTTTGCAGGTAATGTGGCAATCAAAAAAGGGTACACTCAGTTCCAGATACATGATAAGAAGGGCGCACTCATTTCCAGATACATGACAAGAAGGACGCACTCAGTGCCAGATACATGACAAGAAGGGTGCATTCAGTTCCAGATACATGACAAGAAGGGCACACTCAGTTCCAGATACATGATAAGAAGGGCGCACTCATTTCCAGATACATGACAAGAAGGGTGCACTCAGTTCCAGATACATGACAAGAAGGGCACACTCAGTTCCAGATACATGACAAGAAGGGCGCACTCAGTGCCAGATACATGACAAGAAGGGTGCACTCGGTTTCAGATACATGACAAAAAGGGCACACTCAGTTCCAGATACATGACAAGAAGGGTGCACTCAGTTCCAGATACATGACAAGAAGGGCGCACTCAGTTCCAGATACATGACAAGAAGGGCGCACTCAGTTCCAGATACATGACAAGAAGGGCGCACTCAGTTCCAGATACATGACAAGAAGGGTGCATTCAGTTCCAGATACATGACAAGAAGGGCGCATGCAGTTCCAGATACATGACAAGAAGGGCGCACGCAGTTCCAGATACATGACAAAAAGGGTGCACTCAGTTCCAGATACATGACAAAAAGGGTGCACTCAGTTCCAGATACATGACAAGAAGGGTGCATTCAGTTCCAGATACATGACAAGAAGGGCACACTCAGTTCCAGATACATGACAAGAAGGGCGCACTCATTTCCAGATACATGACAAGAAGGGTGCACTCAGTTCCAGATACATGACAAGAAGGGTGCATTCAGTTCCAGATACATGACAAGAAGGGCACACACAGTTCCAGATACATGACAAGAAGGGTGCATTCAGTTCCAGATACATGACAAGAAGGGCACACTCAGTTCCAGATACATGACAAGAAGGGTGCACTCAGTTCCAGATACATGACAAGAAGGGTGCACTCAGTTCCAGATACATGACAAGAAGGGCGCACGCAGTTCCAGATACATGACAAGAAGGGCACACTCTGTTCCAGATACATGACAAGAAGGGTGCACTCAGTTCCAGATATATGACAAGAAGGGCACACTCAGTTCCAGATACATGACAAAAAGGGCGCACTCAGTTCCAGATACATGACAAGAAGGGTGCACTCAGTTCCAGATACATGACAAGAAGGGCGCACTCAGTTACAGATACATGACAAGAAGTGACAAGAAGGGTGCACTCAGTTCCAGATACATGACAAAAAGGGTGCACTCAGTTCCAGATACATGACAAGAAGGGCACACTCAGTTCCAGATACATGACAAGAAGGGTGCACTCAGTTCCAGATACATGACAAGAAGGGTGCACTCAGTTCCAGATACATGACAAGAAGGGTGCACTCAGTTCCAGATACATGACAAGAAGGGTGCACTCAGTTACAGATACATGACAAGAAGGGCGCACTCAGTTCCAGATACATGATTTTATTCTACCCTGATAGGATAAATGCATGCATGCAAAGAAAGGTACAGACAATGATATAGCATACATATATACAACATAAATCAAGCTGTTGTTATATCATCTGTACAAATATTTCATTGTGGAATGTTGTTATTTGATGACAGCAGTACAGCTCAGGGAATGACTGTAATATAACAAGACCAACCATAATGTTGGTCAGACAGTACAAAGCCCAAACACAATACAAATGAGTGCAAGCAGACAGGAATGGGTGAAGAGCACGTAGCTTCAAAAGTTTCTTAATTGTGCTGCCCATCCCTGTGTGCCACGGTACTGTAACGGTGCCACACTACACCTGACTGTTCCATGTATGTGTTATGGTAGACTTGCACTCCCAGGTGTACGCACCTGTGGACAGGTATATGTCATCCAAGTTAAAGATGTGCAGTATCTGTCACTGTCACTTGTACATGATGTGGTGAACACAAGCTGTCAAATGTCTACAGCTCTGTGCATACATACCTGGCATCCAGGTGAATGCAATACATTGCGGCAGGCTATCCCATCTATATGACATGGCATACTTGTAGTCTAAAATGCCTGGCTCTGTGAGCAGGTTAACTATCATAATGTCGATGATCAGTTCTATTTTGAACTAAAACGTCAACATGTTTTCTCAAAATTTGACATTTACGAAAATGTAAATGTTGAACATAACCCAGTAAAGTTGATTTGCCATGAATTGACATACTGTTTTTTCTGCAACTAGCAGAAAACGAACACCAGTACTTGTTGTCAGCAGTATGAACATACTGCACAACATTAAACTTTAAGTTTTTGTGGGTGGGGGGGTCAAGCCTCCCCTGCACCCCCCTGTGGGGGGTTGTGCCCCTCACCCCCTGCAGCTTATATATTCCAACTCTGAGATCACACTACAGTGAGGAAAGGGATGAATTACCCTAACTGCACTGTACCACAATATCTGACAGTACTTCAAGTTCATATCAGTGAATGCACAGTGCATTTGCTGATATGAACTTTTGATATGGAGATGTTCAACAAGATGGTCATTTGAAAATCCAACTTTCGAGTGTTCCATCTGCGGGCATCTCAACTCGCAATTTTAATAATAAACCCTGTGAGCATATGCATATGCTGCACTTCTGTGAAGTCTTATCATAATGTACAACCCATAGCACCTTGTGTGCCATAAACTTGCCTAGCACTGTTTTCCTGCTGTATAAGTGTAAGACTGACTTCTCTAAAATGAACCATTCAAACATAAGGTGTTTAGGTTGCTGTGCTGCATGTTCCACTCACAGCAGTACTTTCAGCATAATTTACATAAACACTTCACAGGTACAATGCTAGACCTGTCCTGAGTGCTTTCACCATCAATGGCATGTAGAATGCACAGTCGAGCACAGCTCCTGGAATATTGTACTGACTGTGTAGAATGCTGAACCAACTTGCAGATGATTTCAGCAGGCTTGATTACAGGAGATGTATAATGCTCCCCTGCCTAGTGTGCAGCTCCAGAATAATGTCCCCCAGACATAAACATGAGTAGAAATGCAGGCTCCACAATGCTTTCCTGCTGTGTGCTTCCAGTGCCATCTTCATGTTCCAGTACCCTGTGTGTCTTAAAGGCCATCATGCTGCGCAGTAGGGTCTGACCATGTGCCATCTTCATTAGTCAGTGCCCTGTGTGCCCAGGTGGATTTGAAGGCTGACCATTCTGTGTGCTGTGAGTACCTTCTTCATGTGGCAGTGCCATGTGTACCCCGAGTGCCCAGGTGGACATAATGGTGTGCTAAGCTGAGTACCACATGATCAATCTTCACATTTGTTTCTGAATCAAGGGGCTGTCAATGTGGTGTCTAAACATTCATCTCTCTGCTGCTGTGCTATGTGGATGGAATCTCACAATCATTCACCTGTTGCAACCTGATGTCTACGTCCACTTCTGTCACTGTTGTTCTCATCACCCCTGTAGGACATCTGGCCAAGTCTCCTGAGGTTTGCACCCCGTTCCTCCCATATGCACCTTCTTTTCCCTACTACTCCCCCACTAACGCTAAACGTTTTCCATTGACATTCCCAGTACTAATGCTTACCCTCCTAACTACATTCTACCTCTGCATGTGATGTAAACTTTTTCTTTTAACAGTCTCATCACTAATTCTTACCCTCCTAACCACACTCTATATTTGTGTGTCATCACTCTCATTTGGTTGTCCTACTTGTCTTACTCTCACCCTTGACTTCTCCTCCCCATAATCTCTCTTTCCATTCCTTTAACCAATGCAAGTGCAAATCCCCAAATTCCTATCTAATAAGTCTATGCAATGACTCCTTCCTATAATCTGTTATTCCTCGCTGCGGCAGCCACATAAGATGTCCTTCCTACTTGCTTCTTTCACCATATTTGACACCTGACTGTCACCTACCAGCCTCCTCTGGCCTACAGGTAACAAGGAGACCAGGCCTAACTCTCCGGATTCCTCATTTCGTTTAGTACCCAGAATGCTTCTTCTACCCCATCTAAACCACATGCCTTGAGTTGGTTAGTTGTCTGAAAGTTAGGTTTTGATCTAGAAATAAGCAAACTATGTTTGGAGACAGAAAGGCCAAAAGAGGTCCTGACAGGAAACAAATAATCAATAATTAAGGGTGACTCTTCTAACTGCAAAGTAGGATTTGTGAGACCATTTAGGACATGGCAAGATCCTGGAGCAAGTGGAAGGCACATAATGTCACTGGCAGTAGCAGACAACATGAATGTCACGACGGTCATTGAGTCAATTGGTGACAAGCTCTGCCTGGGGAAGAGGCTCTTCTGCCTTCTTCTTATCATCCCATACAGATATCCCACCTCTACATGGGACCAACCTATTTCTACTGTCAGCTGCATACCCCGTCCACATAGGATTAACAGAAGAATCACTGGTAAAGCTGTCAGCTACTAGGCAAGCTTCCGCCACTGGTGATGGAACATGGTAAACAGCAGGAGGTGATGGTCTTAACAAGTTAGCAACTGGAGCATTTGGTCACAGCGAAGTGTAGAGTAACAAGAGAATGGGGCAAATTTAGGGACACGGTATAATCAATGTGAAAGAAAAAGTAGGCATTTCCATAAAAATATGTTAAAAATCCCCCACCATATCATCTCTAGCTTCAGGTCCCCACATACCTAAAGTTACTAGAATCACTTACCATTCAGCCCAACACAGTACGCTTAGGTGATTTTAGCTACCGCTCCATAAACTGGGAAACATATGTGACCACTAACATGCAGTCTCAGAGATTCCTGGATTTGGCAATCCAAATGCTCTCGAACATCTGGTCTGCACTCCCACTATGGTCTCTGATATCCTTGACATAGTGCTCACAAGCATGGGGGAGCATTGCACCCCCCCCAATATTCTCATTGGTAATACTCAATTATAAATCAGTCTCCTTTGAAATAAATGTAACAGTACCACCCTCATCAAACCCTAAAACCCTAAAGAATTTTTCTATGGTAAATTACCTTTTAATAAGTGATTGCATAGGTAATTTTAAAGCTCTCCCTAACCGCAAAAATATGGAGGCCTCTGCATAAACAAAATACAAATGTCCTGTACAACCACTTAAACAAGTGCATAGAAATGGCACTACCTGACTAAACTAAACCCAGGTCTAGCCATAAAAACAAGCCACCCTGATGGACCCCTGGCAAGACTAGACTATACAACAGAAGGAAGAAATTCCTGTCTAGACATAAGTGGGAGGGTGCACAACAGAGAAAAAAATCCCTCATTCGTCTCAACAGGCAAATTAAGGAACTAGTCATGTCCGCCAGAGCTAAATAGGAGTCTAAAATAGCCAGCCAAGCAAAGGATAGCCACTAAGCATTTTTAGTTATGTCCAAAATCTTAAGAGAAACACTCAACAATGTGCTCAGTTGGCTGTAGATTGCACTAACTATACTCAGCCAAAAGAAATAACAAACCTGCTGGCTGATAAATTCAGCTCAAATTTCATCCCCTCATCACCTCTGGTCACTCCCCATAAAATACCCCCTACCATTGCTTTGCCTGTTATTACAAAAGAACAGATGATCACTGCACTCTCTGAAGTTAGAAATGAAGCATGAGTGGGCCCCGATGGAACCCCAGGGTACCTACTGAATACCTTAAAACATAAACTAACAGACACACTTGGATCTCTATTTAACCACGATCTCCAGACAGGCTTTGTCCCAGTAAGGTGAAGGACAGCAACAGTCATCCCTCTGCACAAGGGGGGGGGGGCATTAACTGAACCAGGAAACTACTGACACATAAGTCTGACTATCCTCATATGCAAGGCTATGGAAAAGATAATCATGGACCTGATTAACAATGACATAGGAAATCTCCAGACTTTAGATGCAACTCAGTTTGGCTTTGTCAAGGGCAGGCCCAGTCTGGTGAAATTCTTTGAGAAGGTCATCAAAGCCATGGATAAGGGTAAGACAGTGTATACCACTTACCTTGACCTGTACAAGAGAGCTGACACAATACTCCACTTGCGTATTATAGATAAACTCACAAAATTAGGCATAAACCTCTACGTCACCAGATGGATAGCCAAATGGCTCCCAGAGAGGACGTGTTGTTAAGTGGGGGAATCTATATCCAGCAAGACGCTTGTCATCAGTGGGGTACTGTTTAGGATATACTTCTCAGATGTCAAGGCAAATGCAGATGACGTTTGGCTAACCATCTCTGCTGATGACTGCAAGTTGGGGGAAATCACTGGCTCCCGAAACAATGCTGATATCCTACAGAAGGGTCTGAGATAGTCTAAGGATTGATATCAGAGCCATGGCCTCAAAACTAAATGCAAAGAGTGCATAATATTACCCTTTGGGAAATAAAATACCCCTGCAAATTACAACATTGATAGCACCCCTGTAACTGGACCCAGAGGTGAGAGATCTGGGTACTCTGAACTTTGACCACCATGTATCCACGATGGTGAGGAAATCCTTCTATGTGCCACAGCTTATAAATTAGGGCATGGCATCCAGATCTAAGGATGACATAGCAAAACTGTAATCAGTCATCATCAGACCAATGATTGAGTATAGTACACTCTTTGGCATGTACCTCACCAGGCATCAGCCACAATTGGAGTGTCCTCTAGTCTGGTTAGGGCTGGCTCACCTGTTCCCAGGCCTCCTCTAGTCTGTTTGGGGCTGGCTCACCTTTTCCCAGGCCTCCTTCTTTGTAGCTCAGAAATGGTAATTCTACTGTGAGTTATCCTTTGTTATTTTTAGTCAATGTCTGTCCTAAGCTTATAATCAGCATAAAGTGTTATCTGGTTGCACAGCTACTGTTCCTTCATTGACCTGAGAAAGTGAAGTTGTCCTATCTACCCTGGTCTTTATGGCCCAGGTGTTGGCTACAAGGACTCTGTGATATTTACATTTCATGTACCCTGTGATCAATTAAATAAAGTAAAAATTAAATATACCTACTGACTACATACCCCTAAATGGAATCATGCATTCAATTGTTCTCAAAGTGCTTTTGGTATTGCTTCAAAAGGAATACTTATTACTAAAACAGGCAGTGAGAGAAGTCTATCATCAAACAGTTGGAAACGATAGATGAAAGGGACAACAGTTTGGGATCTACAGAAATAATGGAGGGAAGTACCAAAACACGTTAATGAAAGAATGTCTCAAATATAGGTACTGCTAATATAAAAGTGCTTTCACACCACAAAACAATCTCCATTCTTTTGTAGTATTATACTGAGAGCTTCTTTGGTTCCAGTTCAACTTTTGGCAAATATCCCCTATCCAGAGTTGCCCTTAGTGGCTAGACCACACAGACAGCTGTATATACCAGCAACATTTTAATTCCTCTCTTTTGCCCATTTTACCTATATTTATGAGGACACAAAAGACAGTTTTCAGGTTCTGAATGCAGGGCTAAACAAATGCATAGCTTGTGTATTTTCACTGCTTATTATGAACCATGCATAACGTTTTTTTTTTTATTTGTGACAAGTTGTAAACAATGCCAGCTTTATATGTATGATGCCATTGATAGCACCATCAAGCCAGGAAAAGGATATTTGATCAACAGCCACTTCGCCGAGTGTCCACTTCAAAAATATGCACGCCGATTGAATGGGGGGGTCACTGTAGGGGGAATACTCATTTCCATCAATTGCAGTGACCTCATTGTCAGTTATATTAAGACATGTAAGTAGCAGGTCCCACTGCGTAGGGAGTTTGCTAAGATTTCCCCCAAAAGAAAATGAGTTTTAAATTCCAGTCAGAACTCTTAATTTTGTTTACTGTCAGAATTCAATTATCAGTACTCTTGGATATCATAGACAAACATCAACACATTTCAAGGCATTGAAACCAGAAATGAAGGTGGTCTTATCTTCAGATCAATATGTTCAATTATGAAGCAGTCACACGTATTTTCTTTTTCTGGAAAGAGCTGATTTTGTCTGAGTTGGAACATGCTTCAGTTAGCTTCATAAGAAAGAATTACAAACTCCTTCAACTTACATATATTGGGAAAAAAACTAATAAGGTACACAGTCAGATCTGGCTCTTGTGAGATAGAAGACTTTAGCTGCCAAGGCTGCATTCATTGGATGCTGAAGTCTTATTTACCACTGGTGTCTCACCTGAATCTGGTGTGATACAGTAGAGAAAAAGCAGTTTTTGATGACTGAAACTTAAACCCAGAACTACATTGAGCTCAATGTTTTTTCTTCCTTTGTTTCTTTTTGTTAACCACGTAAATGAAGCTGTTTAAAGACTGTTTTCATTCACAACTCAAGGCATAAAGCAGGGACATAATTTACACCACAGTTACTGGAAACAACACCACTGAGGGTAGACATCCATGCTACTGCTTAAGTGCCTTGTTATCTTGGTTTCCTTGAAGATTTGAAGGACAAGGTTTAGAAATACATAACTTCGATTGTATACATGGCTGGCCTTAGGCATAGGCCAACTAGGCAGTCGCCTAGGGCGCCGCTCTACCAGGGGCGCTTTTTCAGTATTTATTTAATGTAGGTAGACCAGGATGGGGGCACTGGGTGGTGTGGTGTGGTGGGGAGCGCTGTGGAACCCTTTTGCCTAGGGCACCAGTTGACCTAAGGCCGCTCCTGATTGTATAGATATTGTTACAAATATCACCATAGTTCATAGCTGTTCACAAATGCATCGGACGTGAAACTGTTCAGGACAGACACAATACCAGAAAACCCTAGAGAATATAATACAGACTCAGACAGGTGTTGATTTATGGTTAGGTAGTTTGCATGAGCAGTTACCTTTATGGTTGGGTTGAATGATGGACCATTTCCATGACGCTGGGACATGGGATTACTTAACAGACTTGTGGATCAGAACAGTGGTGTGATAAGGTAGGCCTTCGGCAGCAGGTGATAAGGTAGGCCTTCGGCAGCAGGTGATAAGGTAGGCCTTCGGCAGCAGGTGATAAGGTAGGCCTTCGGCAGCAGGTGAGTGGTATTTTATTGGGAGGAAATCAGCTGGCAGGGTTGTCAGTTTAACCCTGGACAACATCTTTCTTATTTTACTTGCATGAACTAGCTCTAGACAGAAGAAGGGTGGTGTGCTGAGTCCGGGTACTGGAAGGGAAATATCAGTAGCTGGGCTATTGAATGTTAGCGGTTTTGTGGCATTAGTAAAACAGTTATTACATTTGCTGGCTATAGTGGTATTTGATTCATTTGGTAGGTGGTTTGGGCATGAGGGTTTACTAGGTTTGAAGAAATTGTT